>NW_028295403.1:0-369589 GCF_964341445.2 Mesoplodon mirus
AGTGATGGAACATTGTGATATCTCTGGTGAGAGAGCATTTTGATGAGAAGTGCATGGAGCATTGTGATTACAAGGTTTATGGAGCATAGCGATGACAAGGTTGTGGATCATTGTGATGAAAAGCACATGGCACATTGTGATGACAAGGGTCATGGAGCATTGTTCTGACAAAGGCATGGAGCATTGTGATGAAAAGGGTCATGGAGCATTGTGATGAAAAGTTCATGTAGCATTGTGATTACAAAGGTCACAGAGCCTTGTGATGACACGGGCATGGACCGTTGTGATGACAAACGTTATGAACCATTGTGATGACTGGAGTCATGGAGAATTGTGATGACAGGGGTCATGGAGCATTGTGATGACAAGAGCATGGAGCATTGTGATGACAGGGGCATGGAGAATTGGTCAGAAATGTTTCATAGATTATTGTGCTGACAGTGGGCATGGTGCATTGTGATGACAGGGGCATGGAGCATTGTGATGACCAGGTCATGCACTATTGTGAAGACAGGTTTCAGGGAGCATTGTGATGATATATGTAATGGCCCATTGTGATGACAATGGAATGGAACATTGTGATGTCAAGTGTCATGGAGGATTCTGATGACAAATTTAATGGAGCATTGTGATGACAAGGGCTTGGAGCATTGTGAATACAGGGGTCATGGAGCATTGTGATGACTAGGGAATGGAGCATTGTGACAAGAGTCCTGGATCATTGTGTTGTCAGGTGTCATGGAGTGCTGTGATGACAGTGGTCATGGAGCATTGTGATGATATTGGCCATGGAGCATTGTGATGATATTGGCCATGGAGCATTGTGATGAGTAGGTCGTGGAGCACTGGGCTGAAAATGTTCATGGATTATTGTGATGACTGGTGTCATGGAGCATTGTGATGACAAGGGAATGCAGCATGGTGATGACAAAGAAATGGAGCATTGTGATGACAAGGGTCACGGAGCATTGTGATGAAAAGTTCATGGAGAATTGTGGTTACAAATGTCACAGAGCCTTGTGATGACGCGGGCATGGACCGTTGTAATGACAAACGTTATGAAGCATTATGATGACTGGAGTCACGGACCACTGTGTTTACAGGGATAATGGAGCATTGTGATGACAAGGGCATGGAACATTGTGATGACAGGGGCATGGAGCATTGGTCTGACATGTTTCATAGATTATTGTGATGACAGTGGACATGGTGCATTGTGATGACAAGTGCATGGAGCATTGTGATGACAAGGGCATGGAGTATTGTGAAGAAAGTTGTCAGGGAGCATTGTGATGACATATGTCATGGTCCATTGCGATGACAATGGCATGGAGCATTGTGATGCCAAATGTAATGGAGGATTGTGATGACAAATATAATGGAGCATTGTGATGAATAGGGCTTGGAGCATTATGATGACAAGGGCAATTGAGAATTTTCATGACAATGTCGTGAAGCATTGTGATGACAAGGTCCTGGAGCATTGTGATGAGAAAACCATGGAGCCTTGTGAGGGCAAGTCTCATGGAGCATACTGATGAAAAGGGGCATGGAACATTCTTATTACAGGGGTTTTGAAACATTGTGATAACAAGTGCATGGAGCATTGTGATGACAAGGGCATGGAGCTTTGGTCTAATAAGTTTCATGGATTATTGTGATGACAGTTGGAATGGCGCATTTTAATGACAAGGGCATGGAGCACTGTGATGACCATGTCATGCAGTATTGTGAAGAGAGGTTTTAGGGAGCATTGTGATGACATATGTAATGTCCCACTGTGATGACAACTGCATGGAGCATTGTGATGGCAAGTGTCATGGAGGATTCTGATGACAAAAGAAATGGAGCATTGTGATGATATTGGTCATGGAGCATTGTGATGAGAATGTCATGGAGCATTGGGCTGAAAATGATCAAGGAGTATTGTGATGGCAGGGGTCATGGAGCATTGTTATGACAGATGTAATGGAGCATTGTGATGAGAAGGGCATTGAGCATTGGTCTGAAATATTTCATGGATTATTGCTCTGAGAGTAGGCATGGAGCATTGTGATGACAAGGGCACGGTACACTGTGATACATGGGTCATGGAGGATTGTAATGACAATGGCATGGAGCATTGTGATGAGAAGGTCATCGAGCATTGTGATGACAAGTGTCATGGAGCTTTGTGATGACAAGGGCATGGAGCAATGTGATGAGAGGGTTCATGGAGCATTGTGATGACAATGGCATGCAGCATTGTGATGGCAAGGGTCATGGAGCTTTGTGATGACAACGGTCATGGAGCATTTTGATGACAAGGGCATGGCGCATTGTGATGAGAAGGGCAGGGAACATTTTGATGAAAGGGTCATGCAGCAATTTGATGAAAAATGTAATGGAACATTTTGATGGCAGGGGTTATAGAACAATGTGATGCCAGGGGTCATGGAGCTTTGGGATGAAAAGGGTCATGGAACATTTTGATGACAGGGATTATGGAACATTGTGATGTCATGGGTCATGGAACATTGTGCTGATAAGGGGATGTAGCATTTTGATGACAGTGGTCATGGAACATTTTGATAACAAGGGTGAGGGAGGATTGTGATGACTAGTGATGGAACATTGTGATATCTCATGTGAGAGAGCATTTGGATGAGAAATGCATGGAGCATTGTGATTACAAGGTTTATGGAACATAACGATGACAAGGTTGTGGATCATTGTGATGAAAACGGCATGGCATATTGTGATGACAAGGGTCATGGAGCATTGTTCTGACAAAGGCATGGAGCATTGTGATGACAAGGGTCACGGAGCATTGTGATGAAATGTTCATGGAGCACTGTGGTTACAAAGGTAACAGAGCCTTGTGATGACGCTGGTATCAACCACTGTGATGACAAATGTTATGAAGAATTGTGATGACTGGAGTCACGGAGCATTGTGATAACAGGGGTCATGGAGGATTGTGATGAAAAGTGCATGGAGAATTGTGCTGAGAAAGGCATAGAGCATTGTGATGACAAGGGTCAAAGGGCATTGTGATGAAATGTTCATGGAGCACTGTGGTTAAAAATGTCACAGTGACTGTTGATGATGAGGGCATGGACCATTGTGATGACAAAGGTCATGGAGCATTGTGATGACTGGAGTCACGGAGCATTGTGGTGACAGGGGTCATGGAACATTGTGATAACAAGGGCATGGAGCATTGTGATGACAAGGACATGGAGCATTGTGAGGAGAAGGCCATGGAACATTCTGATGACATGCGTCATGGAGCTTTGTGATGACAAGGGCATGGAGCTTTGTGATTACAGTGGTCTTGGAGCATTGTGATGACAAGGGTCATGGAACCTTGTGATGACAAGGCCGTGGAACATTGTGATGGCAGGGGTCATGGAGCATTGTTATGACAGAGGTAACGGAGCATTGTGATGATAAGGGCAAGGAGCATTGTGATGACCACGTCATGCAGTATTGTGAAAAGTGGTGTCAGAGAGCATTCTGATGACATATGTATTGGCCCATTGTGATGACAATGGCATGGAGCATTGTGATGCAAAGTGTCAAGGAGGATTCTGATGACAAAGGTAATGGAGCATTGTGATGACAAGGCCTTGGAGCATAGTGATGACAATGGTCAGGGAGCATTGTGCTGACAAGTGCATGGAGAATTGTGATGACAAGGGTCATGGAGCATTCTGATGACAAGCTTGTGGAGTATCTTGATGACAATGGCATGGAGCATTGTGATGAAAACGGCATGGGGCATTGTGATGAAAAATGCATGGAGCTTTTTCGTGACAGGTTTCAAGGAGCATTCTGACGACAAGTGTCAGGGAGCATTGTGATGACCTGTGTATTGAGAATTGTGATGACAAAGGTCATGGAGCATTGTGATGAAAAGGGCATGGAGTATTGTGATGATAGGCATCATGGAGCATTGTGATGACAAGGGTTATGGAACATTGCGATCACAAGTGTTTGGAGCATTGCGATGACAGAGGGCATGGATCATTTTGATTTCAAGGAGCAAGGAGTACTGGGATGACAAGGGCATGAAGCAATGTGATCCCAAGTTTCATGGAGGATAGTGATGACAATGTTAATGGTGTATTGTGATGACAAGCGCATAGCGCATTGTAATGACAAGGTCATGTAGCATTTTGCTGACAAAGGCATGGAGCATTGTGATGACAGGTGTCATGGAGCACTGTGATGACAAGCGTCACGGAGCATTGTGAATGCAGGGGTCATGGAGCATTGGGATGTCAAGAGCATGGATCATTGTGATGACAAGTGTCATGGAACATTAGGATGAAAAAGTTCATGGAGTATTGTGATGACAGGGGTCATGGAGCATTGTGATTACATGGGTCTTGGAGCATTGTGATGAAAAGAGTCCCGGATCATTGTGTTTTCAGGTGTCATGGAGTATTGTGATGACAGCGGTCATTCAGCATTGTGATGATATTGGTCATGGAGCATTGTGATGAGAAGTACATGGACAATAGGGCTGAAAATATTCATGGATTATTGTGATGACAGGGGTCATGGAGCATTGTGATGACAAGGGAATGGAGCATGGTGACGACAAGGTCCTGGAGCATTTTGATTAGAGGACCATGTAAACTTGTGATGACAATTCTTATGGTGCATTCTGATGAAAAGGGGCATGGAGCATTGTGATTACAGTGGTCTTGGAGCATTGTGATGACAAGGGCATGGAGCATTGTGAGGAGAAGACCATGGAACATTCTAATGACATGCATCATGGAGCTTTGTGATGACAAGGGCATTGAGCATTGTGATTACAGGGGTCTTGGAGCATTGTGATGACAAGGGTCATGGAGCCTTGTGATGACAAGGCCGTGGAACATTGTGATGGCAGGGGACATTGAGCATTGTTATGACAGAGGTTATGGAACATTGTGATGAGAAGGGGATTGAGCATTGGTCTGAAATGTTTCATGGATTATTGTGATGAGTGTGGGCATGGAGCATTGTGATGATAAGGGCACGGTACACTGTGATACATGAGTCATGGAGGATTGTAATGACAAGGGCATGGGGCAATGTGATGAGAGGGTTCATGGAGCATTGTGATGACAATGACATGGAGCAATGTGATGCCAAGGGTCATGGAGAATTGTGATGACAATGACATGGAGCAATGTGATGCCAAGGGTCATGGAGCTTTGTGATGACAATGACATGGAGCATTGTGATGCCAAGGGTCATGGATCTTTGTGATGACAATTGTCATGGAGCATTTTGATGACAAGGGTGTGGTGCATTGTGATGAGAAGGGCAGGGAGCATTTTGATGACAGGGTCATGCAGCAATTTGATGAAAAGTGTAATGGAACACTTAGATGACAGGTTTTATAGAACATTGTGATGCCAGGGGTCATGGAGCTTAGGGATGAAAAGGGTCATGGAGCATTTTGATGACAGGGGTTATGGTTATGGAACATTGTGATGTCAGGGGTCATAGAATATTGTGCTGATAAGCGGATGTAGTATTGTGATGACAGGGGTCATGGAACATTGTGATAACAGGGGTGAGAGAGGATTGTGATGACTAGTGATGGAACATTGTGATATCTCTGGTGAGAGAGCATTTTGATGAGAAGTGCATGGAGCATTGTGATTACAAGGTTTATGGAGCATAGCGATGACAAGGTTGTGGATCATTGTGATGAAAAGCACATGGCACATTGTGATGACAAGGGTCATGGAGCATTGTTCTGACAAAGGCATGGAGCATTGTGATGAAAAGGGTCATGGAGCATTGTGATGAAAAGTTCATGTAGCATTGTGATTACAAAGGTCACAGAGCCTTGTGATGACACGGGCATGGACCGTTGTGATGACAAACGTTATGAACCATTGTGATGACTGGAGTCATGGAGAATTGTGATGACAGGGGTCATGGAGCATTGTGATGACAAGAGCATGGAGCATTGTGATGACAGGGGCATGGAGAATTGGTCAGAAATGTTTCATAGATTATTGTGCTGACAGTGGGCATGGTGCATTGTGATGACAGGGGCATGGAGCATTGTGATGACCAGGTCATGCACTATTGTGAAGACAGGTTTCAGGGAGCATTGTGATGATATATGTAATGGCCCATTGTGATGACAATGGAATGGAACATTGTGATGTCAAGTGTCATGGAGGATTCTGATGACAAATTTAATGGAGCATTGTGATGACAAGGGCTTGGAGCATTGTGAATACAGGGGTCATGGAGCATTGTGATGACTAGGGAATGGAGCATTGTGACAAGAGTCCTGGATCATTGTGTTGTCAGGTGTCATGGAGTGCTGTGATGACAGTGGTCATGGAGCATTGTGATGATATTGGCCATGGAGCATTGTGATGATATTGGCCATGGAGCATTGTGATGAGTAGGTCGTGGAGCACTGGGCTGAAAATGTTCATGGATTATTGTGATGACTGGTGTCATGGAGCATTGTGATGACAAGGGAATGCAGCATGGTGATGACAAAGAAATGGAGCATTGTGATGACAAGGGTCACGGAGCATTGTGATGAAAAGTTCATGGAGAATTGTGGTTACAAATGTCACAGAGCCTTGTGATGACGCGGGCATGGACCGTTGTAATGACAAACGTTATGAAGCATTATGATGACTGGAGTCACGGACCACTGTGATTACAGGGATAATGGAGCATTGTGATGACAAGGGCATGGAGCATTGTGATGACAGGGGCATGGAGCATTGGTCTGACATGTTTCATAGATTATTGTGATGACAGTGGACATGGTGCATTGTGATGACAAGTGCATGGAGCATTGTGATGACAAGGGCATGGAGTATTGTGAAGAAAGTTGTCAGGGAGCATTGTGATGACATATGTCATGGTCCATTGCGATGACAATGGCATGGAGCATTGTGATGCCAAATGTAATGGAGGATTGTGATGACAAATATAATGGAGCATTGTGATGAATAGGGCTTGGAGCATTATGATGACAAGGGCAATTGAGAATTTTCATGACAATGTCGTGAAGCATTGTGATGACAAGGTCCTGGAGCATTGTGATGAGAAAACCATGGAGCCTTGTGAGGGCAAGTCTCATGGAGCATACTGATGAAAAGGGGCATGGAACATTCTTATTACAGGGGTTTTGAAACATTGTGATAACAAGTGCATGGAGCATTGTGATGACAAGGGCATGGAGCTTTGGTCTAATAAGTTTCATGGATTATTGTGATGACAGTTGGAATGGCGCATTTTAATGACAAGGGCATGGAGCACTGTGATGACCATGTCATGCAGTATTGTGAAGAGAGGTTTTAGGGAGCATTGTGATGACATATGTAATGTCCCACTGTGATGACAACTGCATGGAGCATTGTGATGGCAAGTGTCATGGAGGATTCTGATGACAAAAGAAATGGAGCATTGTGATGATATTGGTCATGGAGCATTGTGATGAGAATGTCATGGAGCATTGGGCTGAAAATGATCAAGGAGTATTGTGATGGCAGGGGTCATGGAGCATTGTTATGACAGATGTAATGGAGCATTGTGATGAGAAGGGCATTGAGCATTGGTCTGAAATATTTCATGGATTATTGCTCTGAGAGTAGGCATGGAGCATTGTGATGACAAGGGCACGGTACACTGTGATACATGGGTCATGGAGGATTGTAATGACAATGGCATGGAGCATTGTGATGAGAAGGTCATCGAGCATTGTGATGACAAGTGTCATGGAGCTTTGTGATGACAAGGGCATGGAGCAATGTGATGAGAGGGTTCATGGAGCATTGTGATGACAATGGCATGCAGCATTGTGATGGCAAGGGTCATGGAGCTTTGTGATGACAACGGTCATGGAGCATTTTGATGACAAGGGCATGGCGCATTGTGATGAGAAGGGCAGGGAACATTTTGATGAAAGGGTCATGCAGCAATTTGATGAAAAATGTAATGGAACATTTTGATGGCAGGGGTTATAGAACAATGTGATGCCAGGGGTCATGGAGCTTTGGGATGAAAAGGGTCATGGAACATTTTGATGACAGGGATTATGGAACATTGTGATGTCATGGGTCATGGAACATTGTGCTGATAAGGGGATGTAGCATTTTGATGACAGTGGTCATGGAACATTTTGATAACAAGGGTGAGGGAGGATTGTGATGACTAGTGATGGAACATTGTGATATCTCATGTGAGAGAGCATTTGGATGAGAAATGCATGGAGCATTGTGATTACAAGGTTTATGGAACATAACGATGACAAGGTTGTGGATCATTGTGATGAAAACGGCATGGCATATTGTGATGACAAGGGTCATGGAGCATTGTTCTGACAAAGGCATGGAGCATTGTGATGACAAGGGTCACGGAGCATTGTGATGAAATGTTCATGGAGCACTGTGGTTACAAAGGTAACAGAGCCTTGTGATGACGCTGGTATCAACCACTGTGATGACAAATGTTATGAAGAATTGTGATGACTGGAGTCACGGAGCATTGTGATAACAGGGGTCATGGAGGATTGTGATGAAAAGTGCATGGAGAATTGTGCTGAGAAAGGCATAGAGCATTGTGATGACAAGGGTCAAAGGGCATTGTGATGAAATGTTCATGGAGCACTGTGGTTAAAAATGTCACAGTGACTGTTGATGATGAGGGCATGGACCATTGTGATGACAAAGGTCATGGAGCATTGTGATGACTGGAGTCACGGAGCATTGTGGTGACAGGGGTCATGGAACATTGTGATAACAAGGGCATGGAGCATTGTGATGACAAGGACATGGAGCATTGTGAGGAGAAGGCCATGGAACATTCTGATGACATGCGTCATGGAGCTTTGTGATGACAAGGGCATGGAGCTTTGTGATTACAGTGGTCTTGGAGCATTGTGATGACAAGGGTCATGGAACCTTGTGATGACAAGGCCGTGGAACATTGTGATGGCAGGGGTCATGGAGCATTGTTATGACAGAGGTAACGGAGCATTGTGATGATAAGGGCAAGGAGCATTGTGATGACCACGTCATGCAGTATTGTGAAAAGTGGTGTCAGAGAGCATTCTGATGACATATGTATTGGCCCATTGTGATGACAATGGCATGGAGCATTGTGATGCAAAGTGTCAAGGAGGATTCTGATGACAAAGGTAATGGAGCATTGTGATGACAAGGCCTTGGAGCATAGTGATGACAATGGTCAGGGAGCATTGTGCTGACAAGTGCATGGAGAATTGTGATGACAAGGGTCATGGAGCATTCTGATGACAAGCTTGTGGAGTATCTTGATGACAATGGCATGGAGCATTGTGATGAAAACGGCATGGGGCATTGTGATGAAAAATGCATGGAGCTTTTTCGTGACAGGTTTCAAGGAGCATTCTGACGACAAGTGTCAGGGAGCATTGTGATGACCTGTGTATTGAGAATTGTGATGACAAAGGTCATGGAGCATTGTGATGAAAAGGGCATGGAGTATTGTGATGACAGGCATCATGGAGCATTGTGATGACAAGGGTTATGGAACATTGCGATCACAAGTGTTTGGAGCATTGCGATGACAGAGGGCATGGATCATTTTGATTTCAAGGAGCAAGGAGTACTGGGATGACAAGGGCATGAAGCAATGTGATCCCAAGTTTCATGGAGGATAGTGATGACAATGTTAATGGTGTATTGTGATGACAAGCGCATAGCGCATTGTAATGACAAGGTCATGTAGCATTTTGCTGACAAAGGCATGGAGCATTGTGATGACAGGTGTCATGGAGCACTGTGATGACAAGCGTCACGGAGCATTGTGAATGCAGGGGTCATGGAGCATTGGGATGTCAAGAGCATGGATCATTGTGATGACAAGTGTCATGGAACATTAGGATGAAAAAGTTCATGGAGTATTGTGATGACAGGGGTCATGGAGCATTGTGATTACATGGGTCTTGGAGCATTGTGATGAAAAGAGTCCCGGATCATTGTGTTTTCAGGTGTCATGGAGTATTGTGATGACAGCGGTCATTCAGCATTGTGATGATATTGGTCATGGAGCATTGTGATGAGAAGTACATGGACAATAGGGCTGAAAATATTCATGGATTATTGTGATGACAGGGGTCATGGAGCATTGTGATGACAAGGGAATGGAGCATGGTGACGACAAGGTCCTGGAGCATTTTGATTAGAGGACCATGTAAACTTGTGATGACAATTCTTATGGTGCATTCTGATGAAAAGGGGCATGGAGCATTGTGATTACAGTGGTCTTGGAGCATTGTGATGACAAGGGCATGGAGCATTGTGAGGAGAAGACCATGGAACATTCTAATGACATGCATCATGGAGCTTTGTGATGACAAGGGCATTGAGCATTGTGATTACAGGGGTCTTGGAGCATTGTGATGACAAGGGTCATGGAGCCTTGTGATGACAAGGCCGTGGAACACTGTGATGGCAGGGGACATTGAGCATTGTTATGACAGAGGTTATGGAACATTGTGATGAGAAGGGGATTGAGCATTGGTCTGAAATGTTTCATGGATTATTGTGATGAGTGTGGGCATGGAGCATTGTGATGATAAGGGCACGGTACACTGTGATACATGAGTCATGGAGGATTGTAATGACAAGGGCATGGGGCAATGTGATGAGAGGGTTCATGGAGCATTGTGATGACAATGACATGGAGCAATGTGATGCCAAGGGTCATGGAGAATTGTGATGACAATGACATGGAGCAATGTGATGCCAAGGGTCATGGAGCTTTGTGATGACAATGACATGGAGCATTGTGATGCCAAGGGTCATGGATCTTTGTGATGACAATTGTCATGGAGCATTTTGATGACAAGGGTGTGGTGCATTGTGATGAGAAGGGCAGGGAGCATTTTGATGACAGGGTCATGCAGCAATTTGATGAAAAGTGTAATGGAACACTTAGATGACAGGTTTTATAGAACATTGTGATGCCAGGGGTCATGGAGCTTAGGGATGAAAAGGGTCATGGAGCATTTTGATGACAGGGGTTATGGTTATGGAACATTGTGATGTCAGGGGTCATAGAATATTGTGCTGATAAGCGGATGTAGTATTGTGATGACAGGGGTCATGGAACATTGTGATAACAGGGGTGAGAGAGGATTGTGATGACTAGTGATGGAACATTGTGATATCTCTGGTGAGAGAGCATTTTGATGAGAAGTGCATGGAGCATTGTGATTACAAGGTTTATGGAGCATAGCGATGACAAGGTTGTGGATCATTGTGATGAAAAGCACATGGCACATTGTGATGACAAGGGTCATGGAGCATTGTTCTGACAAAGGCATGGAGCATTGTGATGAAAAGGGTCATGGAGCATTGTGATGAAAAGTTCATGTAGCATTGTGATTACAAAGGTCACAGAGCCTTGTGATGACACGGGCATGGACCGTTGTGATGACAAACGTTATGAACCATTGTGATGACTGGAGTCATGGAGAATTGTGATGACAGGGGTCATGGAGCATTGTGATGACAAGAGCATGGAGCATTGTGATGACAGGGGCATGGAGAATTGGTCAGAAATGTTTCATAGATTATTGTGCTGACAGTGGGCATGGTGCATTGTGATGACAGGGGCATGGAGCATTGTGATGACCAGGTCATGCACTATTGTGAAGACAGGTTTCAGGGAGCATTGTGATGATATATGTAATGGCCCATTGTGATGACAATGGAATGGAACATTGTGATGTCAAGTGTCATGGAGGATTCTGATGACAAATTTAATGGAGCATTGTGATGACAAGGGCTTGGAGCATTGTGAATACAGGGGTCATGGAGCATTGTGATGACTAGGGAATGGAGCATTGTGACAAGAGTCCTGGATCATTGTGTTGTCAGGTGTCATGGAGTGCTGTGATGACAGTGGTCATGGAGCATTGTGATGATATTGGCCATGGAGCATTGTGATGATATTGGCCATGGAGCATTGTGATGAGTAGGTCGTGGAGCACTGGGCTGAAAATGTTCATGGATTATTGTGATGACTGGTGTCATGGAGCATTGTGATGACAAGGGAATGCAGCATGGTGATGACAAAGAAATGGAGCATTGTGATGACAAGGGTCACGGAGCATTGTGATGAAAAGTTCATGGAGAATTGTGGTTACAAATGTCACAGAGCCTTGTGATGACGCGGGCATGGACCGTTGTAATGACAAACGTTATGAAGCATTATGATGACTGGAGTCACGGACCACTGTGATTACAGGGATAATGGAGCATTGTGATGACAAGGGCATGGAGCATTGTGATGACAGGGGCATGGAGCATTGGTCTGACATGTTTCATAGATTATTGTGATGACAGTGGACATGGTGCATTGTGATGACAAGTGCATGGAGCATTGTGATGACAAGGGCATGGAGTATTGTGAAGAAAGTTGTCAGGGAGCATTGTGATGACATATGTCATGGTCCATTGCGATGACAATGGCATGGAGCATTGTGATGCCAAATGTAATGGAGGATTGTGATGACAAATATAATGGAGCATTGTGATGAATAGGGCTTGGAGCATTATGATGACAAGGGCAATTGAGAATTTTCATGACAATGTCGTGAAGCATTGTGATGACAAGGTCCTGGAGCATTGTGATGAGAAAACCATGGAGCCTTGTGAGGGCAAGTCTCATGGAGCATACTGATGAAAAGGGGCATGGAACATTCTTATTACAGGGGTTTTGAAACATTGTGATAACAAGTGCATGGAGCATTGTGATGACAAGGGCATGGAGCTTTGGTCTAATAATTTTCATGGATTATTGTGATGACAGTTGGAATGGCGCCTTTTAATGACAAGGGCATGGAGCACTGTGATGACCATGTCATGCAGTATTGTGAAGAGAGGTTTTAGGGAGCATTGTGATGACATATGTAATGTCCCACTGTGATGACAACTGCATGGAGCATTGTGATGGCAAGTGTCATGGAGGATTCTGATGACAAAAGAAATGGAGCATTGTGATGATATTGGTCATGGAGCATTGTGATGAGAATGTCATGGAGCATTGGGCTGAAAATGATCAAGGAGTATTGTGATGGCAGGGGTCATGGAGCATTGTTATGACAGATGTAATGGAGCATTGTGATGAGAAGGGCATTGAGCATTGGTCTGAAATATTTCATGGATTATTGCTCTGAGAGTAGGCATGGAGCATTGTGATGACAAGGGCACGGTACACTGTGATACATGGGTCATGGAGGATTGTAATGACAATGGCATGGAGCATTGTGATGAGAAGGTCATCGAGCATTGTGATGACAAGTGTCATGGAGCTTTGTGATGACAAGGGCATGGAGCAATGTGATGAGAGGGTTCATGGAGCATTGTGATGACAATGGCATGCAGCATTGTGATGGCAAGGGTCATGGAGCTTTGTGATGACAACGGTCATGGAGCATTTTGATGACAAGGGCATGGCGCATTGTGATGAGAAGGGCAGGGAACATTTTGATGAAAGGGTCATGCAGCAATTTGATGAAAAATGTAATGGAACATTTTGATGGCAGGGGTTATAGAACAATGTGATGCCAGGGGTCATGGAGCTTTGGGATGAAAAGGGTCATGGAACATTTTGATGACAGGGATTATGGAACATTGTGATGTCATGGGTCATGGAACATTGTGCTGATAAGGGGATGTAGCATTTTGATGACAGTGGTCATGGAACATTTTGATAACAAGGGTGAGGGAGGATTGTGATGACTAGTGATGGAACATTGTGATATCTCATGTGAGAGAGCATTTGGATGAGAAATGCATGGAGCATTGTGATTACAAGGTTTATGGAACATAACGATGACAAGGTTGTGGATCATTGTGATGAAAACGGCATGGCATATTGTGATGACAAGGGTCATGGAGCATTGTTCTGACAAAGGCATGGAGCATTGTGATGACAAGGGTCACGGAGCATTGTGATGAAATGTTCATGGAGCACTGTGGTTACAAAGGTAACAGAGCCTTGTGATGACGCTGGTATCAACCACTGTGATGACAAATGTTATGAAGAATTGTGATGACTGGAGTCACGGAGCATTGTGATAACAGGGGTCATGGAGGATTGTGATGAAAAGTGCATGGAGAATTGTGCTGAGAAAGGCATAGAGCATTGTGATGACAAGGGTCAAAGGGCATTGTGATGAAATGTTCATGGAGCACTGTGGTTAAAAATGTCACAGTGACTGTTGATGATGAGGGCATGGACCATTGTGATGACAAAGGTCATGGAGCATTGTGATGACTGGAGTCACGGAGCATTGTGGTGACAGGGGTCATGGAACATTGTGATAACAAGGGCATGGAGCATTGTGATGACAAGGACATGGAGCATTGTGAGGAGAAGGCCATGGAACATTCTGATGACATGCGTCATGGAGCTTTGTGATGACAAGGGCATGGAGCTTTGTGATTACAGTGGTCTTGGAGCATTGTGATGACAAGGGTCATGGAACCTTGTGATGACAAGGCCGTGGAACATTGTGATGGCAGGGGTCATGGAGCATTGTTATGACAGAGGTAACGGAGCATTGTGATGATAAGGGCAAGGAGCATTGTGATGACCACGTCATGCAGTATTGTGAAAAGTGGTGTCAGAGAGCATTCTGATGACATATGTATTGGCCCATTGTGATGACAATGGCATGGAGCATTGTGATGCAAAGTGTCAAGGAGGATTCTGATGACAAAGGTAATGGAGCATTGTGATGACAAGGCCTTGGAGCATAGTGATGACAATGGTCAGGGAGCATTGTGCTGACAAGTGCATGGAGAATTGTGATGACAAGGGTCATGGAGCATTCTGATGACAAGCTTGTGGAGTATCTTGATGACAATGGCATGGAGCATTGTGATGAAAACGGCATGGGGCATTGTGATGAAAAATGCATGGAGCTTTTTCGTGACAGGTTTCAAGGAGCATTCTGACGACAAGTGTCAGGGAGCATTGTGATGACCTGTGTATTGAGAATTGTGATGACAAAGGTCATGGAGCATTGTGATGAAAAGGGCATGGAGTATTGTGATGACAGGCATCATGGAGCATTGTGATGACAAGGGTTATGGAACATTGCGATCACAAGTGTTTGGAGCATTGCGATGACAGAGGGCATGGATCATTTTGATTTCAAGGAGCAAGGAGTACTGGGATGACAAGGGCATGAAGCAATGTGATCCCAAGTTTCATGGAGGATAGTGATGACAATGTTAATGGTGTATTGTGATGACAAGCGCATAGCGCATTGTAATGACAAGGTCATGTAGCATTTTGCTGACAAAGGCATGGAGCATTGTGATGACAGGTGTCATGGAGCACTGTGATGACAAGCGTCACGGAGCATTGTGAATGCAGGGGTCATGGAGCATTGGGATGTCAAGAGCATGGATCATTGTGATGACAAGTGTCATGGAACATTAGGATGAAAAAGTTCATGGAGTATTGTGATGACAGGGGTCATGGAGCATTGTGATTACATGGGTCTTGGAGCATTGTGATGAAAAGAGTCCCGGATCATTGTGTTTTCAGGTGTCATGGAGTATTGTGATGACAGCGGTCATTCAGCATTGTGATGATATTGGTCATGGAGCATTGTGATGAGAAGTACATGGACAATAGGGCTGAAAATATTCATGGATTATTGTGATGACAGGGGTCATGGAGCATTGTGATGACAAGGGAATGGAGCATGGTGACGACAAGGTCCTGGAGCATTTTGATTAGAGGACCATGTAAACTTGTGATGACAATTCTTATGGTGCATTCTGATGAAAAGGGGCATGGAGCATTGTGATTACAGTGGTCTTGGAGCATTGTGATGACAAGGGCATGGAGCATTGTGAGGAGAAGACCATGGAACATTCTAATGACATGCATCATGGAGCTTTGTGATGACAAGGGCATTGAGCATTGTGATTACAGGGGTCTTGGAGCATTGTGATGACAAGGGTCATGGAGCCTTGTGATGACAAGGCCGTGGAACACTGTGATGGCAGGGGACATTGAGCATTGTTATGACAGAGGTTATGGAACATTGTGATGAGAAGGGGATTGAGCATTGGTCTGAAATGTTTCATGGATTATTGTGATGAGTGTGGGCATGGAGCATTGTGATGATAAGGGCACGGTACACTGTGATACATGAGTCATGGAGGATTGTAATGACAAGGGCATGGGGCAATGTGATGAGAGGGTTCATGGAGCATTGTGATGACAATGACATGGAGCAATGTGATGCCAAGGGTCATGGAGAATTGTGATGACAATGACATGGAGCAATGTGATGCCAAGGGTCATGGAGCTTTGTGATGACAATGACATGGAGCATTGTGATGCCAAGGGTCATGGATCTTTGTGATGACAATTGTCATGGAGCATTTTGATGACAAGGGTGTGGTGCATTGTGATGAGAAGGGCAGGGAGCATTTTGATGACAG
Source organism: Mesoplodon mirus (assembly GCF_964341445.2). Lineage (NCBI taxonomy): Eukaryota > Metazoa > Chordata > Mammalia > Artiodactyla > Ziphiidae > Mesoplodon > Mesoplodon mirus. The sequence continues at coordinate 16,485 of NW_028295403.1, forward strand.
GGTCATGCAGCAATTTGATGAAAAGTGTAATGGAACACTTAGATGACAGGTTTTATAGAACATTGTGATGCCAGGGGTCATGGAGCTTAGGGATGAAAAGGGTCATGGAGCATTTTGATGACAGGGGTTATGGTTATGGAACATTGTGATGTCAGGGGTCATAGAATATTGTGCTGATAAGCGGATGTAGTATTGTGATGACAGGGGTCATGGAACATTGTGATAACTGGGGTGAGAGAGGATTGTGATGACTAGTGATGGAACATTGTGATATCTCTGGTGAGAGAGCATTTTGATGAGAAGTGCATGGAGCATTGTGATTACAAGGTTTATGGAGCATAGCGATGACAAGGTTGTGGATCATTGTGATGAAAAGCACATGGCACATTGTGATGACAAGGGTCATGGAGCATTGTTCTGACAAAGGCATGGAGCATTGTGATGAAAAGGGTCATGGAGCATTGTGATGAAAAGTTCATGTAGCATTGTGATTACAAAGGTCACAGAGCCTTGTGATGACACGGGCATGGACCGTTGTGATGACAAACGTTATGAACCATTGTGATGACTGGAGTCATGGAGAATTGTGATGACAGGGGTCATGGAGCATTGTGATGACAAGAGCATGGAGCATTGTGATGACAGGGGCATGGAGAATTGGTCAGAAATGTTTCATAGATTATTGTGCTGACAGTGGGCATGGTGCATTGTGATGACAGGGGCATGGAGCATTGTGATGACCAGGTCATGCACTATTGTGAAGACAGGTTTCAGGGAGCATTGTGATGATATATGTAATGGCCCATTGTGATGACAATGGAATGGAACATTGTGATGTCAAGTGTCATGGAGGATTCTGATGACAAATTTAATGGAGCATTGTGATGACAAGGGCTTGGAGCATTGTGAATACAGGGGTCATGGAGCATTGTGATGACTAGGGAATGGAGCATTGTGACAAGAGTCCTGGATCATTGTGTTGTCAGGTGTCATGGAGTGCTGTGATGACAGTGGTCATGGAGCATTGTGATGATATTGGCCATGGAGCATTGTGATGATATTGGCCATGGAGCATTGTGATGAGTAGGTCGTGGAGCACTGGGCTGAAAATGTTCATGGATTATTGTGATGACTGGTGTCATGGAGCATTGTGATGACAAGGGAATGCAGCATGGTGATGACAAAGAAATGGAGCATTGTGATGACAAGGGTCACGGAGCATTGTGATGAAAAGTTCATGGAGAATTGTGGTTACAAATGTCACAGAGCCTTGTGATGACGCGGGCATGGACCGTTGTAATGACAAACGTTATGAAGCATTATGATGACTGGAGTCACGGACCACTGTGATTACAGGGATAATGGAGCATTGTGATGACAAGGGCATGGAGCATTGTGATGACAGGGGCATGGAGCATTGGTCTGACATGTTTCATAGATTATTGTGATGACAGTGGACATGGTGCATTGTGATGACAAGTGCATGGAGCATTGTGATGACAAGGGCATGGAGTATTGTGAAGAAAGTTGTCAGGGAGCATTGTGATGACATATGTCATGGTCCATTGCGATGACAATGGCATGGAGCATTGTGATGCCAAATGTAATGGAGGATTGTGATGACAAATATAATGGAGCATTGTGATGAATAGGGCTTGGAGCATTATGATGACAAGGGCAATTGAGAATTTTCATGACAATGTCGTGAAGCATTGTGATGACAAGGTCCTGGAGCATTGTGATGAGAAAACCATGGAGCCTTGTGAGGGCAAGTCTCATGGAGCATACTGATGAAAAGGGGCATGGAACATTCTTATTACAGGGGTTTTGAAACATTGTGATAACAAGTGCATGGAGCATTGTGATGACAAGGGCATGGAGCTTTGGTCTAATAATTTTCATGGATTATTGTGATGACAGTTGGAATGGCGCCTTTTAATGACAAGGGCATGGAGCACTGTGATGACCATGTCATGCAGTATTGTGAAGAGAGGTTTTAGGGAGCATTGTGATGACATATGTAATGTCCCACTGTGATGACAACTGCATGGAGCATTGTGATGGCAAGTGTCATGGAGGATTCTGATGACAAAAGAAATGGAGCATTGTGATGATATTGGTCATGGAGCATTGTGATGAGAATGTCATGGAGCATTGGGCAGAAAATGATCAAGGAGTATTGTGATGGCAGGGGTCATGGAGCATTGTTATGACAGATGTAATGGAGCATTGTGATGAGAAGGGCATTGAGCATTGGTCTGAAATATTTCATGGATTATTGCTCTGAGAGTAGGCATGGAGCATTGTGATGACAAGTGCACGGTACACTGTGATACATGGGTCATGGAGGATTTTAATGACAAGGGAATGGAGCATTGTGGTGAGACGGGCATCGAGCATTGTGGTGACAAGTGTCATGGAGCTTTGTGATGACAAGGGCATGGAGCAATGTGATGAGAGGGTTTATGGAGCATTGTGATAACAATGACATGGAGCATTGTGATGCTAAGGGTCAAGGAGCTTTGTGATGACCAAAGTCATGGAGCATTTTGATGACAAGTGTGCAGTGCATTGTGATGAGAAGGGCAGGGAGCATTTTGATGACCGGGTCATGCAGCAATTTGATGAAAGTTGTAATGGAACATTTTGATGACTGTGGTTATAGAACACTGTGATGCCAGGCGTCATGGAGCTTTGAGATGAAAATGGTCATGGAGCATTTTGATGACAGGGGTTATGGAACATTGTGATATCAGGGGTCATGGAACATTGTTCTGATAAGCAAATGTAGCATTGTGATGACAGGGGTCATGGAACATTGTGATAACAGGGGTTATGGAGGATTGTGATGACTAGTGATGGAACATTGTGATATCTCATGTGAGAGAGCATTTGGATGAGAAGTGCATGGAGCATTGTGATTACAAGGTTTATGGAGCATAGCAATGACAAGGTTGTGGATCATTGTGATGAAAAGCGCATGGTGCTCTGTGATGACAAGGGTCATGGAGCATTGTTCTGACAAAGGCATGGAGCATTGTGATGACAAGTGTCCGGAGCATTGTGATGAAAAGTTCATGGAGCATTGTGGTTACAAAGGTCACAGAGCCTTGTGATGACGCGGGCATGGAACACTGTGATGACAAATGTTATGAAGCATTGTGATGACTGGAGTCACGGAGCATTGTGATGACAGGGGTCATGGAGCATTGAGATGACAAGGGCATGGAGTATTGTGATGAGAAAACCATGGAGCCTTGTGATGACAAGTCTCATTGAGCATACTGATGAAAAGGGGCATGGAACATTCTGATTACATGGGTCTTGGAACATTGTGATAACAAGGGCATGGAGCATTGTGATGACAAGGGCATGGAGCATTGGTCTAATAAGTTTCATGGATTATTGTGATGACAGTTGGAATGGCGCATTGTGATGACAAGGGCATGGAGCTTTGTGATGACCAGGTCAGGCAGTATTGTGAAGAGAGGTGTCAGGGAGCATTGTGAAGACATATGTAATGGCCCATTGTGATGACAATGGCATGGAGCATTGTGATGCCAAGTGTCATGGAGGATTCTGATGCCAAAGGTAATGGAGCATTGTGTTGACAATGGCTTGGAGCATTGTGATGACAAGGGTCAGGGAGCATTGTGCTGAGAAGTGCATGGAGAATTGTGATGACAAGGGTCATGGAGCATTCTGATGACAAGCATGTGGAGTATTTTGATGACAATGGCATGGAGCATTGTGATGAAAATGGCATGGGACTTTGTGATGAAAAATGCATGGAGCCTTTTCGTGACAGGGTTCAAGCAGCATTCTGATGACAAGTGTCAGGGAGCATTGTGATGACATGTATATTGAGAATTGTGATGACAAAGGTCATGGAGCATTGTGATGAAAAGGGCATGGAGTATTGTGATGACAGGCATCATGGATCATTGTGATGACAAGTGTTATGGAACTTTGTGATCACAAGTGTTTGGAGTATTGTGATAACAGAGGTCATGGATCATTTTGATTTCAAGGACCATGGAGCATTGTGATGACAAGGGCATGAAGCAATGTGATTCCAAGTTTCATGGAGGATTGTGATGACAATGGTAATGGAGTATTGTGATGACAAGCACATAGAGCATTGTAATGACAAGGTCATGTAGCATTTTGCTGACAAAGGCATGGAGCATTGTGATGACAGGTGTCATGGAGCACTGTGATGAAAAGTGTCACGGAGCATTGTGAATACAGGGGTCATGGAGCATTGGGATGACAAGGGCATGGATCATTGTGATGACAAGGGTCATGGAGCATTGGGCTGAAAATGTTCATGGATTATTGTGATGACAGGGGTCATGGATCACTCTGATTACAGGGGACTTGGAGCATTGTGATGACAACAGTCCCGGATCGCTGTGTTGTCAGGTGTCATGGAGTGTTGTGATGACAGTGGTCATGAAGCATTGTGATGATATTGGTCATGGAGCATTGTGATGAGAAGGTCATGGAGCATCTGGCTGAAAATATTCATAGAGTATTGTGATGACAGGGGTCATGGAGCATTGTGATGACAAGGGAATGGAGCATGGTGATAACCAGGTCCTGGAGCATTGTGATGAGAAGACAATGGGGACTTGTGATGACAAGTCTCATGGTGAATTCTGATGAAAAGGGGCAGGGAGCATTGTGATTACAGGGGTCTTGGAGCATTGTGAGGACAAGTGCATGGAGCATGGTGATGAAAATGTCCAGGAGCATTGTGATGAGATGACGATGGAGACTTGTGATGACAAGTCTCATGGAGCATTCTGATGAAAAGGTGCATGGATCACTGTGACTGCAGGTGTCTTGGAGCATTGTGATGACAAGGGCATGGAGCATTGTGACGAGAAGGCCATGGAACCTTCTGATGATATGTGTCATGGAGCTTTGTGATGACAAGGGCATGGAGCTTTGTGATTATAGGGGTCTTGGAGCATTGTGATGACAAGGGTCATGGAGCCTTGTGATGACAAGGCCGTGGAACATTGTGATGGCAGTGGTCATGGAGCATTGTTATGACAGAGGTAATGGAGCATTGTTATGAGAAGGGCATTGAGCATTGGTCTAAAATGTTTCATGGATTACTGTGATGAGATTGGATATGGAGCATTGTGATGAGAAGGGCACGGAACACTGTGATACTTGGGTCATGGACGATTGTAATGTCAAGGGCATGGAGCATTGTGATGAGAAGGGCATCGAGCATTGTGATGACAAGTGTCATAGAGCTTTGTGATGACAAGGGCATGGAGCAATGTGATGAGAGGGTTCATGGAGCATCGTGATGACAATGACATGGAGCATTATGATGCCAACGGTCATGGAGTTTGTGATGACATAGGTCATGGAGCATTTTGATGACAAGTGTGTGGTGCATTGTGATGAGAATTGCAGGGAGCATTTTGATGACAGGGTCATGCAGCAATTTGATGAAAAGTGTAATGGAATATTTTGATGACAGGGGTTATAGAACATTGTGATGCCAGGGTTCATGGAGCTTTGGGATGAAAATGGTCATGGAGCACTTTGATGACAGGGGTTATGGAACATTGTGATGTCAGGGGTCATGGAACATTGTGCTGATAAGGGGATATAGCATTGTGATGATAGGGGTCATGGAACATTGTGATAACTGGGGTGAGGGAGGATTGTGATGACTAGTCATGGAACTTTGAGATATCTCAGGTGACAGAGCATATGGATGAGAAGTGCATGGAGCATTGTGATTACAAGGTTTATGGAGCATAGCGATGACAAGGTTGTGGATCATTGTGCTGAAAAGCGCATGGCACATTGTGATGACAAAGGTCATGGAGCATTCTACTGACACAGGCATGGAGCATTGTGATGACAAGGATCACGGAGCATTGTGATGAAAAGTTCATGGAGCATTGTGGTTACAAAGGTCACAGAGCCTTGTGATGATGCGGGCATGGACCGTTGTGATGGCAAACGTTATGAAGCATTGTGATGACTGGAGTCACGGAACATTGTGATGACAGGGGTCATGGAGCATTGTGATGACAAGGGCATGGAGCATTGTGATGACAGGGTCATGGAGCATTTTTCTGACAAGTTTAATTGATTATTGTGATGACAGTGGACATCGTGCATTGTGATGACAAGGGTATGGAGCATTGTGAAGACAAGGGAATGGAGTATTGTGAAGACAGGTGTCAGTGAGCATTTTGAAGACATATGCCATGGTCCATTGCGATGACAATGGCATGGAGCATTGTGATGTCAAATGTAATGGAGGATGTGATGACAAATATAATGGAGCATTGTCATTACTTGGGCTTGGAGCATTATGATGAAAAGGGCCATTGAGAATTTTCATGACAATGTCATGAAGCATTGTGATGACAAGGTCCTTGAGCATTGTGATGAGAAACCATGGAGCCTTGTGATGACAAGTCTCATGGAGCATACTGATGAAAAGGGGCACGGAGCATTCTGATTGCAGGGGTGTTGGAACATTGTGATAACAAGGGTATGGAGCATTGTGATGACAAGGGCATGAAACATTGGTCTAATAAGTTTCATGGATTATTGTGATGACAGTAGGAATGGAACATTGTGATGACAAGGGCATGGAGCATTGTGATGACCAGGTCATGCAGTATTGTGAAGAGAGGTATCAGGGAGCAATGTGATGGCATTTGTAAGGGCCCACTGTGATGACAATGGCATGGAGCATTGTGATGCCAAGTGTCATGGAGGATTCTGATGACAAAGGTAATGGAGCATTGTGATGACAATGGCTTGCAGCATTGTGATGACCAGGTCATGCAGTATTGTGAAGAGAGTTATCAGGGAGCATTGTGATGACATATGTAATGGACCATTGTGATGACAATGGCATGGAGCATTGTGATGCAAAGTGTCATGGAGGATTCTGATCACAAAGGTAATGGAGCATTGTGATGACAATGGCTTGGAGCATTGTGATGACAAGGGTCAGGGAGCATTGTGCTGACAATTGCATGGAGAATTGTGATGACAAGGGTCATGGAGCATTCTGATGACAAGCTTGTGGAGTATTTTGATGACAATGACATGGAGCATTGTGATGAAAACCGTATGGGGCATTGTGATGAAAAAGGCATGGAGCCTTGTCATGACAGGGTTCAAGGAGCATTCTGATGACCAGTGTCAGGGAGCATTGTGATGACTAGTGTATTGAGCATTGTGATGACAAAGGTCATGGAGCAATGTGATGAAAATAGCATGGAGTATTGTGATGACAGGCATCATGGAGCGTTGTGATGACAAGTGTTATGGAACATTGTGATCACAAGGGTTTGGAGCATTGTGATGAGAGAGGTCATGGATCATTTTGATTTCAAGGAGCATGGAGCATTGTGATGACAAAGGAATGAAGCAATGTGATCCCAAGTTTCATGGAGGATTGTGAGGACAATGGTAATGGAGTATAGAGACGACAAGCGCATAGAGCATTATAATGAAAAGGTCATGTAGCATTTTGCTGACAAAGGCATGGAGCATTGTGATGACAGGTGTCATGGAGCACTGTGATGACAACCGTCACGGAACATTGTGAATACAGGGGTCATGGGGCATTGGGATGACAAGGGCATGGATCATTGTGATGACAAGTGTCATGGAGCAATGGGCTGAAAATGTTCATGGAGTGTTGTGATGACAGGGGTCATGGAGCATTGTGATGACTAGGGAATGGAGCATTGTGATGACAAGAGTCCCGGATCATTGTGTTGTCATGTGTCATGGACTGTTGTGATGACAGTGGTCATGGAGCATTGTGATGATATTGGCCATGGAGCATTGTGATGAGTAGGTCGTGGAGCATTTGGTTGAAAATATTCATAGATTATTGTGAGGACAGGGGTCATGGAGCATTGTGATGACAAGGGAATGGAGCACGGTAATGACAAGGTCCTGGAGCATTGTGATGAGAAGACCATGGAGACTTGTGATGACATGCGTCATGGAGTTTTTTGATGACAAGGCAAAGGAGCATTGTGATTACAGGTGTCTTTGAACATTGTGATGACAAGGACATGGAGCATTGTGAGGCGAAGAACAAGGATCATTCTGATGGCATGCGTCATTGAGCTTTGTGATGACAAGTGTTACGGAATATTGTGATCACAAGGGTTTGGAGCATTGTTATGACAGAGGTCATGCAGCATTTTGATTTCATTGTGATGACAATAACATGAAGCATTATGATGATGGGCATGGTGCATTGTGATGACAGGGTTCATGGATCATTGAGATGAAAAAGGGCATAGAGCATTGTGATTACAGGGTTCTTGGAGCATTGTGATGAGAAGGGTTATGGAGCTTTGTGATGACAAGACCATGGAACATCGTGATGGGAGGGGTCATGGAGCATTGTTATGAGAGGGGTAATGGAGCATTGTGATGGCAAGGGCATGGAGCATTGTGATGAGAAGGCCATGGAGCATTCTGATGACATGTGTCATGGAGCTTTGTGAAGACAAGGGCCTGGAGCAATGTGATGAGAGCATTCATGGATGATTGTGATGACAATGACATGGAGCATTGTGATGCCAAGGGTCATAGATCTTTGTGATGACAAAGGTCATGGAGCATTTTGATGGCAAGGGCATTGTGCATTGTGATGAGAAGTGCAGGGAGCATTCTGATGACAGGGTCATGGAGCAATTTGATGAAAAGTGTCATGGAACATTTTGATGACAGGTGTTATTGAACATTGTGATGTCAGGGGTCATCGAATATTGTGATGATAAGTGCATGTAGCATTGTGATGACAGGAGTCATGGAACATTGTAATGAAAGGGTTGAGCGAGTATTGTGACAAATAGTGATGTAGCATTGTGATATCAGTGGTGAGAGAGCATTTTGATGAGAAGTGCATGGAGCATTGTGATGACATATTTTAAGGAGCATTGTGATGACAAGATTGTGGAGCACTGTGATGACAAGCGTATGGTGCACTGTAATGACATGTGTCATGGAGCATTGTGCTGACAAGCACATGGAGCATTTTGATGACAAGTGTCAAAGAGCATTGTGAAGAAAAGTTCATGGACCACTGTGGTTAAAAATGTCACAGAGACTGTTGATGACGAGGGCATGGACCATTGTGATGACAAATGTCATGAAGCTTTGTGATGACTGGAGTCACGGAGCATTGTGATGACAGGGGTCATGGAGCATTGTGATAACAAGGGCATGGAGCATTGTGATGACAAGGGCATGGAACATTGGTCTAATAAGTTGCATGGATTATCGCAATGACAGTTGGAATGGCACATTGTGATGACAAGGGCATGGAGCATTGTGATGATCATGTCGTGCAGTATTGTGAAGAGAGGTGTCAGGGAGCATTGTGATGACATATGTCATGGCCCATTGTGATGACAATGGCATGGAGCATTGTGATGCCAAGTGTCATGGAGGATTCTGATGACAAAGGTAATGGAGCATTGTGATGACAATGGCTTGGAGCATTGTGATGAAAATTGTCAGGGAGCATTGTGCTGACAAGTGCATGGAGAATTGTGATGACAACTGTCATAGAGCATTCTGATGACAAGCTTGTGGAGTATTCTGATGACAATGACATGGAGCATTGTGATGAAAACGGCATGGGGTATTGTGATGAAAAAGGCATGGATCATTGTCATGACAGGGTTCAAGGAGCATTCTGACGACAAGTGTCAGGGAGCATTGTGACGACAAGTGTATTGAGCATTGTGATGACAAAGGTCATGGAGCATTGTGATGAATAGGGCATGAAGTATTGTGATGACAGGCATCATGGAGCGTTGTGATGACAAGTGTTATGGAATAATGTGATCAAAAGTGTTTGGAGCATTGTGATGACAGAGGTCATGGATCATTTTGATTTCAAGGAGCATGGAACATTGTGATGACAAGGGCATGAAGCAATGTGATTACAATGTTAATGGAGGATTGTGATGACAATGGAGATGGTGTATTGAGGTGACAAGCGCATAAAGCATTATAATGACAAGGTCGTGGAGCATTTTCCTGACAAAGGCATGGACCATTGTGATGACATGTGTCATGGAGCACTGTGATGACAAGCGTCACGGAGCATTGTGAATACACCGGTCATGGAGCATTGGGATGACAAGGGCATGGATCATTGGGATGACAAGGGTCATGGAGCACTTGGCTGAAAATGTTCACGGAGTATTGTGATGACACGGGTCATGGAGCATTGTGATGACTAGGGAATGGAGCATTGTGATGACAAGAGTCCCGGATCATTGTGTTGTCAGGTGTCATGGAGTGTTGTGATGACTGTGGTCATGGAGCATTTTGAAGACCAGGGAATAGAGCATGGAGATTATAAGGTCCTGGAGCATTGTGATGAGAAGGCCATGAAGACTTGTGATGACAATCTCATGGAACATTCTGATGAAAAGGGGCATGGAGCATTGTGATTACAGGGGTCTTGGAGCATTGTGATGACTAGGGCATGGATCATTGTGATGAGAAGGCCATGGAGCATTCTGATGACATGCGTCATTGAGCTTTGTGATGACAATGGCATGGAGCATTGAGATTACATTGGTCTTGGAGCATTGTGATGAAAAGGACATGGATTATTGTGATGAAAAAGGAATGGAGCCTTGTCATGACAGGGTTCAAGGAGCATACAGACAACAAGTGTCAGGGAGCATTTTGATGACAAGTGTATTGAGCATTGTGATGACCAAGGTCATGTAGCATTGTGATGAAAAGTGCAGGGAGTATTGTGATGACAGGCATCATGGAGTGTTGTGATGACAAGTGTTATGGAACACTGTGATCACAAGTGTTTGGAGCATTGTGATGACAGAGGTCACGGATCATTTTGATTTCAAGGAGCATGGAGCATTGTGATGAAAAGGGCATGAAGCAATGTGATCCCAAGTTCCATGGAGGATTGTGATGACAATGGAAATGGAGTATTGTGATGACAAGCGCATAGAGCATTGTAATGACAAGGTCATGTAGCATTTTGCTGACAAACGCATGGAGCATTGTGATGACAGGTGTCATGGAGCACTGTGATGACATCCGTCACGGATCATTGTGAATACAGTGGTCATGGAGCATTGGGAAGACAAGGGCATGGATCATTGTGATGACAAGTGTCATGGAGCAATGGGCTGAAAATGTTCATGGAGTGTTGTGATGACAGGGGTCATGGAGCATTGTGATGACTAGGGAATGGAGCACTGTGATGACAAGAGTTTCGGATCATTGGGTTGTCAGGTGTCATGGAGTGTTGTGATGACAGTGGTCATGGAGCATTTTGATGATATTGGCCATGGAGCATTGTGATGAGAAGGTTGTGGAGCATTGTGATTACAGGGGTCTTGGATCATTGTGATGAGAAGTGTCATGGAGCCTTGTGATGACAAGGCCATGGAACATCGTGATGGCAGGGGACATGGAGCATTGTTATGACTGGGGTAATGGAGCATTGTGATGGCAAGGGCATGTATCATTGGTCTAATATGTTTCATGTATTATTGCGATGACTGTTGGAATGGTGCATTGTGATGACAAGGGCATGGAGCCTTGTGATGACCAGGTCATGCAGTATTGTGAAGACAGGTGTCAGGGAGCATTGTGATGACATATGTCATGGCCCATTGTCATGACAATGGCATGGAGCATTGTGAGGCCAAGTGTCATGGAGGATTCTGATGACAAAGGTAATGGAACATTGTGATGACAATGGCTTGGAGCATTGTGATGACAAGGGACAGGGAGCATTGTGCTGAAAAGTGCATGGGAATTGTGATGACAAGTGTCATGGAGCATTCTGATGACAAGCTTGTGGAGTATTTTGATGACAATGGCATGGAACATTGTGATGAAAAGGGTATGGTGTATTTTGATGACAGGCATCATGGAGCGTTGTGATGACAAGTGTTATGGAACACTGTGATCACAAGGGTTTGGAGCATTGTGATGAGAGAGGTCATGGATGATTTTGATTTCAACGAGCATGGAGCATTGTAATGACAAGGGCATGATGCAATGTGATCCCAAAATTCATGGAGGATTGTGATGACAATGGAAATGGAGTTTTGTAATGACATGCGCATAGAGCATTGTAATGACAAGGTCATGTAGCATTTTGCTGACAATGGCATGGAACATTGTGATGACATGTGTCATGGAGCACTGTGATGACAAGCGTCACGGAGCTTTGTGAATATAGGGGTCATGGACCATTGGGATGACAAGGGCATGGAATATTGTGATGAGAAGTGTCATGGAGCCCAGGGCTGAAAATGTTCATGGAGTGTTGTGATGACACGGGTCATGCAGCATTGTGATGACTAGGGAATGGAGAATTGTGATGACAAGAGTCAAGGATCATTGTGTTGTCAGGTGTCATGGAGTGTTGTGATGATAGTGGTCATGGAGCATTATGATGACAAGGGATTGGAGCATGGTGATGACAAGTTCCTGGAGCATTGTGATGAGAAGACCATGGAGAATTGTGATGACAAATCTCATGGAGAATTGTGATGAAAATGGGCACGGAGCATTGTGATTACAGGGTTCTTGGAGCATTGTGATGACTAGGGCATGGAGCAATATGATGAGAAGTCCATGGAGCATTCTGATGACATCCGTCAGGGAGTTTTGTGATGACAAGGGCATGGAGCATTGTGATGCAAAGGGCATGGAACATTGGTCTAAAAAGTTTCATGGATTTTTGTGATGACAGTTGGAATGGCGCATTGTGATGACAAGGGCATGGAGCAATGTGATGACCAGGTCATGCAGTATTGTGAAGACAGGTGTCAGGAAGCATTGTGATGACATTTGTAATGGCCCAATGTGATGACAATGGCATGGAGCATTGTGATGCCAAGTGTCATGGAGGATTCTGATGACAAATGTAATGGAGCATTGTGATGACCATGGCTTGGATCATTGTGATGACAAGGGTCAGGGAACATTGTGCTGACAAGTGCATGTAGAACTGTGATGACAAGCGTCATGGAGCATTTTGATGACAAGCTTGTGGAGTATTTTAATGAGAATGGCATGGAGCATTGAGATGAAAATGGCATGGGGCATTGTGATGAAAGATGCATGGTGCCTTTTCGTGACAGGTTTGAAGGAGCCTTCTGATGACAAGTGTCAGGGAGCTTTGTGATGACAAGTGTATTGAGAATTGTGATGACAAAGGTCATGGAGCATTGGGATGAAAAGGGCATGGAGTATTGTGATGACAGGCATCATGGAGCATTGTGATGACAAGTGTTATGGAACATTGTGATCACAAGGGTTTGGAGCATTGCGATGACAGAGGGCATGGATCATTTTGATTTCAAGGAGCATGGAGCATTGTGATGAAAACTGCATGAAGCAATCTGATCCCAAGGTTCATGGAGGATTGTGATGACAATGGAAATAGAGTATTGTGATGACAAGCGCATAGAGCATTGTAATGACAAGGTCATGTAGAATTTTGCTGACAAAGACATGGAACATTGTGATGATATGTGTCATGGAGCACAGTGATGACAAGCGTCACGGAGCATTGTGAATACAGGGGTCATGGAGCATTGTGATGACAAGGGTCATGGAGCACTGGGCTGAAAATATTCATGGAGTGTTGTGATGACAGGGGTCATGAAGCATTGTGATGACTAGGGAATGGAGCATTGTGATGACAAGAGTCCCAGATCATTGTGTTGTCAGGTGTCATGGAGTGTTGTGATGACAGTGGTCATGGAGCATTGTGATGATATTGGCCATGGAGCATTGTGATGAGTAGGGCATGGAGCATTGTGATGAGAAGGCGATGGAGCATTCTGATGTCATGCGTCATAGAGATTTGTGATGACAAGGGCATGGAGCATTGGGATTACAGGCATCTTGGAGCATTGTGATAAAAAGGGCATGGATCATTGTTATGAAAAAGGCTCGGAGCCTTGTCATGACAGGGTTCAAGGAGCATACTGATGACAAGTGTCAGGGAGCATTGTGATGACAAGTGTATTGAGCATTGTGATGACAAAGATCATGGAGCATTGTGATGAGAAGTCCATGAATAATTGTGATGATGAGCATCATGGGGTGTTGTGATGATAAGTGTTATGGAACATTGTGATCACAAGGGTTTGGAGCATTATGATGACACAGGTCATGGAGAATATTGATTTCATTGTGATGACAATAGCCTGAAGCGTTATGATGATGGGCATGGTGCATTGTGATGACAGGGTTCATGGAGCATTGAGATGAAAAGGGGCATGGAGCATTGTGATTACAAGGGTCTTGTAACATTGTGATGACAAGGGCATGGAGCATTGTGATGAAAAGGCCATGGAACATTCTGATGACCTGCGTCATGGAGCTTTGTGATGACAAGGGCATGGAGCATTGTGATTTCAGTGGTCTTAAGCATTGTGATGACAAGTGTCATGGAACCTTGTGATGACTAGACGTGGAACATTTTGATGGCAAAGGTCATGGTGCATTGCTATGACAGGGTTAATGCAAGATTTTGATGAGAAGGGCATGGAACATTGGTCTGAAATATTTCATGGAATATTGTGATGAGAGTGGGCATGGAGCATTGTGATGACAAGGGCACGGAGCACTGTGATACATGGGTCATGCAGGATTGTAATGACAAGGGCATGGAGCATTGTGATGAGAAGGGCATCGAGCATTGTGATGACAAGTATCAGGGAGCTTTGTGATGACAAGTGCATGGAGCAATGTGATAAGAGGGTTCTTGGAGCATTGTGATGACAATGACATGGAGCATTGTGATGCCAAGGGTCATGGAGTTTGTGACCACAAGTCATGGAGCATTTTGATGACATGGGCATGGTGCATTGTGATGAGAAAGTCAGGGAGCATTTTGATGGCCGGTTCATGCAGCAATTTGATGAAATGTGTAAAGGAACATTTTGATGCAGGGGTTATAAAACATTGTGATGTCAGGGGTCTTGGAACTTTGGGAAGAAAAGGGTCATGGAGCATTTTGATGACAGAGGTTATGGAACATTGTGGTGTCAGGGGTCATGGAACATTGTGATGATAAGGGGATGTAGCATTGTGATGACAGTGTCATGGAACATTGTGATTACAGGGGTGAGGGAGTATTGTGATGACTAGTGATGGAACATTGTGATATCTCTGGTGAGAGAGCATTTTGATGAGATGTGCAAGGAGCATTGTGATTACAGGGATCTTGGAGCATTGTGATGAAAAGGGCATGGATCATTGTTATGAAAAAGGCATGGAGCCTTGTCATGACAGGGTTCAAAGAGCATACTGACGACAAGTGTCAGGGGGCATTGTGACGACAAGTGTATTGAGCATTATGATGACAAAGATCATGGAGCATTGTGATGAGAAGACCATGGATAATTGTGATGATGAGCGTCATGGGGTGTTGTGATGATAAGTGTTATGGAACATTGTGATCACAAGGGTTTGGAGCATTATGATGACAGAGGTCATGGAGAATATTGATTTCATTGTGATGACAATAGCCTGAAGCATTATGATGATGGGCATGGTGCATTGTGATGACAGGGTTCATGGAGCATTGAGATGAAAAAGGGCATGGATCATTGTGATTACAAGTGTCATGGAGCATTGTGATGAAAAGTCCATGAAACATTCTGATGACATGCATCATGGAGCTTTCTGATGACAAGGTCATGGAGCATTGTGATTTCAGGGGCCTTTAGCATTGTGATGACAAGTGTCATGGAACCTTGTGATGACTAGGCCGAGGAACATTTTGATGGCAAGGGTCATGGTGCATTGTTATGACAGGGGTAATGGAGCATTTTGATGAGAAGGGCATGGAACATTGGTCTGAAATATTTCATGGATTATTGTGATCAGAGTGGGCATGGAGCATTGTGATGACAAGGGCACGGAGCACTGTGATACATGGGTCATTCAGGATGGTAATGACAAGGGCATGGAGCATTATGATGAGAAGGTCATCGAGCATTGTGATGACAAGTATCAGGGATCTTTGTGATGACAAGGGCATGGAGCAATGTGATAAGAGGGTTTATGGAGCATTGTGATGACAATGACATGGAGCATTGTGATGCCAAGGGTCATGGAGCTTTGTGACCACAAGTCATGGAGCATTTTGATGACAAGGGCATGGTGCATTGTTATGAGAAGGGCAGGGAGCATTTTGATGACCGGGTCATGCAGCAATTTGATGAAAAGTGTAATGGAACATTTTGATGGCAGGGATTATAGAACATTGGGATGTCAGGGGTCTTGGAGCTTTGGGATGTAAAGCGTCATGGAGCATTTTGATGACAGGGGTTATGGAACATTGTGATGTCAGGGGTCATGGAACATTGTGATGATAAGAGGATGTAGCATTGTGATGACAGGTTCATGGAACATTGTGATTACAGGGGTGAGAGAGTATTGTGATGTCTAGTGATGGAACATTGTGATATCTCGTGTGAGAGAGCAGTTTGATGAGAAGTGCATGGAGCATTGTGATTACAAGGTTTATGGAGCATTTCAGTGACAAGGTTGTGGACCGTTGTGATGAAAATCACGTGGCACTTTGTGATGACAATGGTCATGGAGCATTCTTCTGAAAAAGACATGGAGCATTATGATGAGAAGGGTCACAGAGAATTGTGATGAAAATTTCAGGGAGCATTGTGGTTACAAAGGTCACAGAGCCTTGTGATGACACGGGCATGGAGCACTGTGATGACCAACGTTATGAAACATTGTGATGACAGGAGTCACGGAGTATTGTGAAGACAGGGGTCATGGATCTTTGTGATGACAAAGGTCACGGAGCATTTAGATGGCAAGGGCTTTGTGCATTGTGATGAGAAGGGCAGGGAGCATTCTGATGACAGGGTCTTGGAGCAATTTGATGAAAAGTGTCATGGAAC
The DNA here is from genome assembly GCF_964341445.2 of Mesoplodon mirus. Taxonomy (NCBI): domain Eukaryota; kingdom Metazoa; phylum Chordata; class Mammalia; order Artiodactyla; family Ziphiidae; genus Mesoplodon; species Mesoplodon mirus. The sequence continues at coordinate 33,455 of NW_028295403.1, forward strand.
ATTTTGATGACAGGTGTTATGGAACACTGTGATGTCAGGGGTCATCGAACATTGTGATAAGTGCATGTAGCATTGTGATGACAGGAGTCATGGAACATTGTGATGATAGGGGTGAAGGAGTATTGTGACAAATAGTGATGTAGCATTGTGATATCAGTGGTGAGAGAGCATTTTGATGAGAAGTGCATGGAGCATTGTGATGACAAATTTTATGGAGCATTGTGATGACAAGATTGTGGAGCACTGTGATGACAAGCGCATGGTGCATTGTGATGACATGTGTCATCGAGCATTGTGCTGACCAGCACATGGAGCATTGTGATGACGAGGGTCAAAGAGCATTGTGATGAAAAGTTCATGGAGCATTGTGGTTACAAAGGTCACAGAGCCTTGTGATGATGCGGGCATGGACCACTGTGATGACAAACGTTATGAAACATTGTGATGACTGGAGTCACGGAGCATTGTGAAGACAGGTGTCATGTAGCTTTGTGATGATAAGGGCATGGAGCATTATGATGACAGGGGCATGGAGCATTGGTCTGACATGTTTCATAGATTATTGTGATGACAGTGGGCATGGTGCATTTTGATGACCAGGGCCTGGAGCATTCTGATGAGAACGTCATGGAGTATTGTGAAGACAGGTGTCAAGGAGCATTGTGATGATATATGTCATGGTCCATTGCGATTACAATGACATGGAGCATTGTGATGCAAAATGTAATGGCGAATTGTGATGACAAATATAATGGAGCATTTTGATGATTAGGGCTTGGAGCATTATGATGACAAGGGCCATAGAAAATTTTCTTGACAATGTCGAGAAGCATTGTGATGACAAGGTCCTGGAGCATTGTGATGGCAAAACCATGGAGCCTTGTGATGAAAAGTCTCATCTAGCGTACTGATGAAAAGGGGCATGGAGCATTGTGATTAGAGGCGTCTTGGCACATTGAGATGACAAGGGCATTGAGCATTGTGAGGAGGAGACCAAGGAGCATTCTGATGGCATGCGTCATTGAGCTTTGTGATGACAAGGACATGGAGCATTGCGATTCCATGGGTCTTGGAGCATTGTGATGAAAAGGGCATGGATCATTGTGATGAAAAAGGCATGAAGCCTTGTCATGACAGGGTTCAAGGAGCATACAGACAACAAGTGTCAGGGAGTATTTTGATGACAAGTGTATTGAGCATTGTGATGAGAAGACCATTGATAATTGTGATGACGAGTGTCATGGGGCATTGTGATGACAAGTGATAGGGAATATTGTGATCACAAGGGTTTGGAGCATTGTTATGACAGAGGTCATGGAGCATTTTGATTTCATTGTGATGACAATAGCATGAAGCATTATGATGATGGGCATGGTGCATTGTGATGACAGGGTTCATGGATCATTGAGATGAAAAAGGGCATAGAGCATTGTGATTACAGGGTTCTTGGAGCATTGTGATTAGAAGGGTCATGGAGCTTTGTGATGACAAGACCATGGAACATCGTGATGGCAGGGGTCATGGAGCACTGTTATGACTGGGGTAATGGAGCATTGTGATGGCAAGGGCATGGAGCATTGTGATTAGAAGGCCATGGAGCATTCTGATGACATGTGTCATGGAGCTTTGTGAAGACAAGGGCATGGAGCAATGTGATGAGAGGGTTCATGGAGCATGGTGATGACAATGACATGGAGCATTGTGATGCCAAAGTTCATGGATCTTTGTGATGACAAAGGTCATGGAGCATTTAGATGGCAAGGGCATTGTGCATTGTGATGAGAAGGGCAGGGAGCATTCTGATGACAGTGTCTTGGAGCAATTTGATGAAAAGTGTAATGGAACATTTTGATGACAGGTGTTATGGAACACTGTGATGTCAGTGGTCATCGAACATTGTGATAAGTGCATGTAGCATTGTGATGACAGGAGTCATGGAACATTGTGATCACAGGGGTGAGGGAGTATTGTGACAAATAGTGATGTAGCATTGTGATATCAGTGGTGAGAGAGCATTTTGATGAGAAGTGCATGGAGGATTGTGATGACAAATTTTAAGGAGCATTGTGATGACAAGATTGTGGAGCACTGCGATGACAAGCGCATGGTGCATTGTGATGACATGTGTCATGGAGCATTGTGCTGACCAGCGCATGGAGCATTGTGATGACAAGGGTCAAAGAGCATTGTGATGACAAGTTCATGGAGCATTGTGGTTAAAAAGGTCACAGAGACTGTTGATGACGAGGGCATGGACCATTGTGATGACAAAGGTCATGAAGCACTGTGATGACTGGAGTCACGGAGCATTGTGATGACAGGGGCCATGGAGCATTGTGATAATAAGGGCATGGAGCGTTGTGATGACAAGGGCATGGACCATTGGTCTAATAAGTTTCATGGATTATTGTGATGACAGTTGGAATGGCGCATTGTGATGAAAAGGGCATGGAGCATTGTGATGACCAGGTCATGCAGTATTGTGAAGACACGTGTCAGGTAGCATTGTGATGATATATGTAATGGCCCCTTGTGATGACAATGGCTTGGATCATTGTGATGATAAGGGTCAGGGAGCATTGTGCTGACAAGTGCATGGAGAATTGTGATGACAAGGGTCATGGAGCATTCTGATGACAATCTTGTGGACTATTTTGATGACAATGGCATGGAGCATTGTGATGAAAACGCCATGGGTCATTGTGATGAAAAAGGCATGGAGCCTTTTCGTGACAGGGTTCAAGGAGCATTCTGAAGACAAGTGTCAGGGAGCATTTTGATGACAAGTGTATTGAGAATTGTGATGAAAATGGTCATGGAGCATTGTGATGAAAAGGGCATGGAGTATTGTGATGACAGGCATCATGGAGCGTTGTGATGAGAAGTGTTATGGAACACTGTGATCACAAGGGTTTGGAGCATTGTGATGACGGAGGTCATGGATCATTTGGATTTCAAGGAGCATGGAGCATTGTGATGACCAGGGCATGAAGCAATGTGAACCCAAGGTTCATGGAGGATTGTGATGAGAATGGAAATGGAGTATTGTGCTGACAAGCGCATAGAGCATTGTAATGACAAAGTCATGTAGCATTTTGCTGACAAAGGCATGGAGCATTGTGATGACAGGTGTCATGGAGCACTGTGATGACAAGCGTCATGGAGCATTGTGAATACGGGGTCATGGAGCATTGGGATGACAATGGCATGGATCATTGTGATGAGAAGGGTTATGGATCAGTGGGCTGAAAATATTCATGGAGTGTTGTGATGACTGGGGTCATAAAGCATTGTGATGACTACGGAATGGAGCATTGTGATGACAAGAATCCCAGATCATTGTGTTGTCAGGTGTCATATAGTGTTGTGATGACAGTGGTCATGGAGCATTGTGATGATATTGGCCATGGAGCATTGTGATGAGTAGGTCGTGGAGCACTGGGCTGAAAATGTTCATGGAGTATTGTGATGACAGGGGTCATGGAGCATTGTGATGACAAGGGAATGGAGCATGGTGATGAGAAGGACATGGAGCATTCTGATGGCATGCGTCATGGGGCATTGTGATGACAAGTGTTATGGAATATTGTGGTCACAAGGGTTTGGAGCATTTGTATGACAGAGGTCATGGAGCATTTTGATTTCATTGTGATGACAATAGCATGAAGCATTATGATGATGGGCATGGTGCATTGTGATGACAGGGTTCATGGATCATTGAGATGAAAAGGGGCAGACAGCATTGTGATTACACGGTTCCTGGAGCATTGTGATGAGAAGGGTCATGGAGCTTTGTGATGACAAGGCCATGGAACATCGTGATGGCAGGGGTCATGGAGCATTGTGATGACTGGGGTAATTGAGCATTGTGATGGCAAGGGCATGGAGCATTGTGATGAGAAGAACATGGAGCATTCTGATGACATGTGTCATGGAGCTTTGTGAAGACAAGGGCAAGGAGCAATGTGATGAGAGCGTTCATGGAGCATTGTGATGACAATGACATGGAGCATTGTGATGCCAAGGGTCATGGATCTTTGTGATGACAAAGGTCAAGGAACATTTTGATGGCAAGGTCGTTTTGCATTGTGATGAGAATGGCTTGGAGCATTCTGATGACAGCGACATGGAGCACTTTGATGAAAATTGTCATGGAACATTTTGATGACAGGTGTTATGGAACATTGTGATGTCAGGGGTCAACGAACATTGTGATGATAAGTGCATGTAGCATTGGGATGACAGGAGTCATGGAACATTGTGATGACAGGGGTGAGGGAGTATTGTGACAAACAGTGATGTAGCATTGTGATATCAGTGGTGAGAGAGCATTTTGATGAGAAGTGCATGGAGCATTGTGATGACAAATTTTAAGGAGCATTGTGATGACAAGATTGTCGAGCACTGTGATGACAGGCGCATGGTGCACTATGATGACATGTCATGCAGCATTGTGCTGACAAGCGCATGGAGCATTGTGATGACAAGGGTCAAAGAGCATTGTGATGAAAAGTTCATGGAGCATTGTGTTTAAAAATGTCAGAGACTGTTGATGATGACGGCATGGACCATTGTGATGACAAAGGTCATGAAGCATTGTGATGACGGGAGTCACGGAGCATTGTGATGACAGGGGTCATGGAGCATTGTGATAACAAGGGCATGGAGTATTGTGATGACAAGGGCATGGAACATTGGTCTAATATGTTTCATGGATTATTGCAATGACATTTGGAATGGCCCATTGTGATGACAATGTCATGGAACATTGTGATGCCAAGTGTCATGGAGAATTCTGATGACAAATGTAATGGAGCATTGTGATGACAATGGCTTGGAGCATTGTGATGACAATGGTCAGGGAGCATTGTGCTGAAAAGTGCATGGAGAATTATGATGAGAAGGGTCATGGCGCATTCTGATGACAAGCTTGTGGAGGATTTTTATGAAAATGGCCTGGAGCATTCTGATGAAAACGGCATGGTGCATTGTGATGAAAATGGCATGGAGCCTTTTCTTGACAGGTTTCAAGGAGCATTCTGATGACAAGTGTCAGGGAGCATTTTGATGACAAGTGTATTGAGAATTGTGATGACAAAGGTCATGGAGCATTGTGATGAAAAGGGCATGGATTATTGTGATGACAGGCATCATGGAGCGTTGTGATGACAAGTGTTATGGAACATTGTGATCACAAGGTTTTGGAGCATTGTGATGACAGAGGTCATGGATCATTTTTATTTCAAGGAGCATGGAGCATTGTGATGATAAGGGCAGGAAGCAATGTGATCCAAAGGTTCATGGAAGATTGTGATGACAATGGAAATGGTGTATTGTGATGACAAGCGCATAGAGTATTGTAATGACAAGGTCATGTAACATTTTGGTGACAAAGGCATGGAGCATTGTGATGACAGGTGTCATGGAGCACTGTGATGACAAGCGTCACGGAGCATTGTGAATACATGGGTCATGGAGCATTGGGATGACAAGGGCATGTATCATTTTGATGACAAGGGTCATGGAGCACTGGGCTGAAAATGTTCATGGAGTGTTGTGATGACAGGGGTCATGGAGCATTGTGATGACTAGGGAATGGAGCACTGTGATGACAAGTGTCCCGGATCATTGTGTTGTCAGGTGTCATGGAGTGTTTTGATGACAGTGGTCATGGAGCATTGTGGTGATATGGGCTATGGAGCATTGTGATGAGAATTTCGTGGAGCATTGGGCTGAAAATTTTCATGGATTATTGTGATGACAGTGGTCATGTTGCATTGTGATGACAAGGGAATGGAGCACTGTGATGACAAGGTCCTGGAGCACTGTGATGTGAAGACCATGGAACCTTGTGATGACAAGTCTTATGGAGCATTCTGATGAAAAAGCGCAGCGATCATTTTGATTACAGGGGTCTTGGAGCATTGTGATGACAAGGGCATGGAACATTATGATGACAAGGCCATGGAGCATTCTGATGACATCCGTCATGGAGCTTTGTGATGACAAGTGCAAGGAGCATTGTGATCACAGTTGTCTTGGAACATTTTGATGAGAAGGGCATGGATCATTGTGAGGAAAAAGGCATGGATCCTTGTCATGAAAGAGTGCACGGTGCATACTGAGGTCAATAATCAGAGAGCATTGTGTTGACAAGGGTATTGAGCATTGTGTTGACAAAAGTCATGGTGAATTTTGATGAGAAGCCCATGGATAACTGTGGTGACCAGCGTCATGGGGCATTGTGATGACAAGTGTTATGGGACATTGTGATCACAAGGGTTTGCTGCATTGTGATGACAGATGTCATGGAGCTTTTTGATTTCATTGTGATGACAACAGCATGAAGCATTATAATGATGGGCATGGTGCATTTTGATGACAGCTTTCATGGAGCATTGTGATGAAAAGTGGCATGGAGCATTGGTCTGACAAGTTTCTTGGATTATTGTGATAAGAATGGGCATGGCACATTGTGATGACAAGGTCATGGAGCACTGTGATGACAAGGTCATGGATTATTGTGAAGAAAGGTGTCAGGGAGCATTGTGATGAAATATGTCATGTTCCAGTTTGATGACAATATCATGGAGCATTGTGATGCCAATTGTTATGGAGGATTGTTGTGACAAAGTAAAGGAGCATTGTGATGACAAGGGCATGGAGCATTGTGATATCAAGGGCCACTGAGAATTTTAGTGTCCTGGTCGTGAAACATTTTGATGAAAAGTGCATGGAGCTTCCTATGACAGGGGTCATGGAGCATTGTGATGACAAGTGCATGAAGTATTCTGATGACAAGAGCATATAAAACTGTGATGTGAAGTGCCATGGAGCATTGTAATGACAAGGACGTGGAGAATTGTGAGGACAAGGGACATTGAGCTTTGAGATGACAAGGCATGGAGCATGGTGATGGCAAAACCGTGGAGCATTGTGATGAGATGACCTTGGGTAATTGTGATGTCGAGCATCATGGAGCACTGTAATGACAAGGGGATAGAAGCATTGTGATGACAGGTGTCAGGGAGCAATGTGATGACAGGGGTCATGGAGCAATGTGATGACAAAGGCATGGAGCATTGTGATGACAAGGGCATGGAGCATTGTGATGACAAGTGCATGGAGCATTGCAATGTCAAGAGCATGGAGAATTGTGATGACAAGAGCATGTAACATTTTGATGAGAAGTGTCATGTAGCATTGTGATGACAAGGACGTGGAGAATTTTGATGACAAGGGACAAGGAGCATTTTGATAACCAGGGCATGGATCACTGTGATGACAGGGGTCATGGAGCATTATTATGACAAGGGCCATGGTGCATTCTGACATAAGATATCAATTATGAAGGGAATGTAAACATGGCTACATATGAACTGATTTAGGGAAGAGAACAGAGTCTCAGATTTAGAAAACACTCTAACGCTTGATTAAGGGGAAAGACAGGTGGGGAGATGCACAAAACAAAAGATTGATATTAGCACAGGTACCGTTCCATAATCCAAAAACAAAAGAGACAAGCAATACTCCTTCCTCAGTGAACGGAACTCAACATCCCTATTCCCCACAGAGAAATATATCTGACTAGTAAGAATTTTAAAACCTATGTATTGATATGTCTCCGTAAGGTAACTAAGTGTGCCTAGAATGACATAAACATGGCAGGGAGAATCAGCTCAAACCCAATATAAAAATGAATTTCAAAACAAAACATAAAAACAGAACAATTCTTACACAATACCTTCAGGGTCGCTGATGAAACCTGGAATGACCCTATCTACAACGACAGCTGGATGTGGCATAAGGCTGGACACTTGGGACTGAGAGGATTGGTGAGATTGGGTGAGCAAATGTAGACCCTTTAAAGCAATAATGTGTGGCACCCATTCCATGGGTCCCAACAGGCCAGGTTTAAGGACATATTACTACAGCTATAATATGTACGGGAACCCTAGAGAATGGACACAGTGAATACGAAAGGTTTCTAAAACTCAACGAATAGTCCCACTCCTGGTGATCCCATTTGACTTTCCAACTGCTTTACTATCAATCTCCCAACTTGGAGAGACAGCACCTTTAACCTCCTGGTTCGCACAGGTTGCCAATTTGGCAGAGGATGAAAGGGAAAAGGGAGAACCAGTGAGAGAGTAGCTGTTAGACATTTGTACGGGCACATGTCATATTACTTCGTGGGAAGAAAACAAATAACCAAAACCTCAGCCACCCACCGGGAACCAGTATAAGTCCTGAACCAAAATATTGGACTTGCGTTTAGCTCACAAAAAACGAGTTAAATAATGTAGCTCAGTGCACAACAATTCACAAACAGGCAGAGTAATAAAGGACAACTATCGTCCAAAAATCTGTTGAGGGAAGGCAACGAGGCGGACTTGAAAGTGAGGCAGAATAGCAGGAAACAGATTTCAAGAGGTAGGTTGGAATCGCCTTTAAAGCACAGAAAGAGGGGCACAACTTCGAAAATGATGCACTTGGCCAAAAAGGGCGTATGCGTTTTCTCCTGAATATATGCAGGAGAAAACGCATACGCCCTTTTTGGCCAAGCAAGCATGCTGGCAATGCAAATCTGCACTACAAAGTATCAATTCCCACTTGTCAAAAGGTACATCCAAAAAATGGGTAAAAACCAGAAAGGCAAGACAGGCACTGTAGAACAGGGAGCCTTGTTAGGCTGATGGGCGGGATGTAAATTGCCAACTGCCTCTCTGGAGGAGTGCATTGTGTTCCCTAAAACAAGGAAACAACAGAGCTACAGAGCCAAGGGCACTTCCAGTCTGGGGAATATACCTTGGGAAAGCAGAAAATCAATAAGACAGAGCCACCCCAAAATTTAGGGCTGCACTGCTTACAAGAACTTCAAATTGCGTACAGCTTAAATATCCCAGGAAATATAAATATGGTTTAAAATATTTTGGTACTTACGTACGATGGAATATCCCTCAGCCATGAAATCAATGTCATAAGACCAGTAGCAGTAAAATGAGTGGATTCAGGTACGATGATTCTAACTGAAATAAGTCACACAGATAAAGAAACTTATCATATGATATCACTTATGAAGGTCCTCTAAACATGGCTACACAAGAACAGAGTTAGGAAAGCGAACAGAGTCTCACATTTAGAAAACACTCTTATGCCTGCTTAAGGGGGAAGATGAGGTGGGGTGCTACAGAAAACCAGCGTTTGATATAACCACACGTACCATTTCAAAAACCAACTATGGAATATACAAGACCTACACCTTCCTCAGTGAAAGGAACTCAAATCACGATATTTCCCACAGAGGAATATATCTGAAGAGTAAGAATATTAAAACCTATGTATTGATATGTTTCCGTAATGGAATCAAGTGTGTCTAGACTGGCATAATCATTGCAGTGAGAATCAGCTCAAACCCAATATAAAAAGGAATTTCAAAAAAAAAAACAAAAAACATGGAAATTCTTTACAATTACTTTAGGGGCTCTAATGAAACCTGGAATGAGCCTATCTACAATGACAGCTGGATATGGCATAAGGCTGGACACTTGGGACTGAGAGGATTGGTGAGATTGGTTGAGCAAATGCACACCCTTTAAAGCAATAATGTGTGGCACCCATTCCATTTGTCCCAACTCTCCAGGTTGAAGTCAATATTACTACAGCTATAACATGTACGGGAAACCTAGAGAATGGACACACTGTAAATACGAAAGGCTTCTAAAACTCAACTAATAGTCCCTCTCCTGGTGATCCGGTTTTACTTTCTAACTGCTTTACTATCTATCTCCCAACTTGGAGAGACAGCCCGTTTAACCTCCTGGTTCGCACAGGTTGCCAATTTGGCAGAGGATGAAAGGGAAGAGGGAGAACAAATGAGAGAGTAGCTGTTAGGCATTTGGACGGGCATATGTCACTCTAATTTCCCGGCAAGAAGAAGGATTAACCAAAGTCTCAGCCACACCCCGGGATCCAGATTACGTCCTGAATCAAAATTGTGACTTGCGTTGAGCTCACAAAAAACGAGTTGAAAAATGAAGCTAAGGGGCACAGCAATTCACAAACTGGCAGAGTAATAAAGGACAACTCTCATCCAAAAATCTGTTGAGAGAAGGCAACAAAGCGGACATGAAAGTGAGGCCGAATAGCAGGAAACAATTTTCAAGAGGTACGTTGGAATCGTCTGTAAAGCACAGGAAGAGGGGCACAACCTCGACAATGATGCACTTGGCCAAAAAGGGCGTATGTGTTTTCTCCTGAATATATGCAGGAGAAAACGCATACGCCCTTTTTGACCAAGCAAGCAAGCGGGCAATGCAAATCTGCACTACAAAGAAGTATCACTTCCCACCTGTCAAAAGGGACATCCACAAAATGTGTAAATACCAGAAAGGCAAGCCAGGCCTTGGAGAACAGGTAGCCTTGTTATGCTGATGGGCGGGATGTAAATTGCCAACTGCCTCACTGGAGGAGTGCATTGTGTTCCCTAAAACAAGTAAACAACAGAGCTACAGAGCCAAGGGCACTTCCAGTCTAGGGAATATACTTTGGGTAAACTGAAAATCAATAAGACAGAGCCACCCTCAAATTTATGGCTGCACTGCTTACAAGAACCTCAACTTGAGTACACCTTAAATATCCCAGGAAATATAAAAATGGTTCAAAAAATTGTGGTACTTACGTACGATGGAATATCCCTCAGCCATGAAATCAATGTCATAAGACCATTAGTAGCAAAATGAGTGGATTCAGGTACGATGATTCTAAGTGAAATAAGTCACACAGAAAAAGAAGCTTATCATAAGATATCACTTATGAAGATCCTGTAAACATGGCTACACATGAACTGAGTTAGGAAAGAGAACAGACTCTCACATTTAGAAAAAACTCTTATGCCTGCTTAAGGGAGAAGGAGAGGTGGGGTGATGCATAAACCAGAGTTTTATTAGAGCACAGGTACCGTTCCAAAAACCAACTATGGAATAGACAAGACCTACCTATACCTTCCTCAGTGAAAGGGACTCAAAACCCCATATTTCCCGCAGAGGAATATATCTGACTAGTAAGCATCTTAAAACCTATGTATTGATATGTCTCCGTAAGGGAATCAAGTGAGTCTAGACTGGCATAAACATGGATGCGAGAATCAGCTCAAACCCACTATAAAAAGGAATTTCAAAAACAAACCAAAAAAAACAGGGAAATTCTTTACAATTCCTTCAGGGTCTCTGATGAAACGTGGAATGACCCTGTCTACAATGACAGATGGATTCGTCATAAGTCTGGACTCTTGGGACTGAGAGGATTGGTGAGATTGGGTGAGCAAATGCAGACCCTTTAAAGCAGTAATGCATGGCACCCATTCCATGCGTCCCAACTCTCCAGGATGAAGGGAATATTACTACAGCTATAACATGTACAGGAAACCAAGAGAATGGACACACTGTGAATACGAAAGGTTTCTAAAACTCAACGAATAGTCCCTCTCCTGGTGCTCCAGTTTGACATTCCAACTGCTTTACTATCAATCTCCCAACTTGGAGAGACAGCCCCTTTAACCTCCTGGTTCTCACAGGTTGCCAATTTGGCAGAGGATGAAAAGGAAGAGGGAGAACCAATGAGAGAGAAGCTGTTAGGCATTTGGACAGGCATATGTCACTTTAATTTCCCGGCAGGAAGTAGAATTAACCAAAGTTGCAACCACCCACAGGGAACAAGTATAGGACCTGAAACAAAATATTGGACTTGCATTCAGCTCACAAAAAACGAGTTGAAAAATGGAGCTCAGTGGCAGAGCAATTCACAAACTGTCAGAATAATAAAGGCCTACTATAGTCCAGAAATCTGTTGAGGGAAGGCAACGAAGCGGACATGAAAATGAGGCCGAAGAGCAGGAAACAGATTTCAAGAGGTAAGTTGGAATCGTCTGTAAAGCACAGGAAGAGGGGCACAACTTCGACAATGATGCACTTGGCCAAAAATGGCGTATGCATTTTCTCCTGAATATATGCAGGAGAAAACGTAAACGCCCTTTTTGGCCAAGCAAGCAAGCAGGCAATGCAAATCTGCACTACAAAGAAGTATCACTTCCCACCGGTCAAAAGGGACATCCACAAAATATGTAAAAAACAGAAAGGCAAGAGAGGACCTGGAGAAAAGGGGGCCTTTTTATGCTTATGGGCGGGATGTAAATTGCCAACTGCCTCACTGGAGGAGTGCATTGTGTTCCCTAAAACAAGTAAACAACAAAGCTACAGAGCCAAGGGGACTTCTAGTCTAGGGAATATACCTTGGGAAACGGAAAATCAATAAGACAGAGCCACCCCCAAATTTAGGGCTGCACTGCTTACAACAGCCTCAACTTGGGTACACCTTAAATGTCCCAGGAAGTATAAAAATGGTTCAAAACATTGTGGTACTTACGTACGATGGAATATCCCTCAGCCATGAAATCCATGTTGTAAGACCAGTAGCAGCAAAATGAGTGGATTCAGGTACGATGATTCTAAGTGAAATAAGTCACACAGAAAATGAAACTTATCATAAGATATCACTTATGAAGATCCTGTAAACATAGCTACACATGAACTGAGTGAGGAAAGAGAACAGAGTCTCACATTTAGAAAACACTCTTATGCCTGCTTAAGGGGGAAGAGAGGTGGGGTGATGAATTAAACCAGATTTTGATATTAGTTCTGGTACCATTCCAAAAACCAATTACGGAATAGACAAGAACTACACCTTCTTCAGTGAAAGGAAATCAACCCCCCATATTCCATGCAGAGGGATATATCTTACTAGTAAGAAACTTAAAACCTATGTATTGATATGTACCCTTAATGGAATCAAATGTGTCTAGGCAGGCATAAACATGACAGTGAGAATCAGCTCAAACCCACTATAAAAAGAATTTCAAAAACGAAACAAAAAAACAGGGACATTTTTTACAATTCCTTCAGGGTCTCTGATGAAACCTGGAATGACCCTATCTACAACGACAGCTGGATGTGGCATAAGGCTGGACACATGGGACTGAGAGGATTGGTGAGCTTGGGTGAACAAATGCAGACCCTTTAAAGCAATAATGCATGGCACCCATTCCATGGGTCCCAACTCTCCAGGGTGAAGGGAATATTACTACAGCTATAACATGTACAGGAAACCTAGAGAATGGACACACTGTGAATATGAAAGGTCTCTAAAACTCAACAAATAGTCCCTCTCCTGGTGCTCCGCTTTGACTTTCCAACTGCTTTACTATCAATCTCCCAACTTGGAGAGACAGCCCGTTTAACCTCCTGTTTCACACAGGTTGCCAATTTGGCAGAGGACGAAACGGAAGAGGGAGAACCAATGAGAGAATATCTGTTAGGCATTTGGACGGGCACATGTCACTTTTGTTTCCCTGGAGGAAGAAGAATTAACCAATGTCTCAGCCACCCACCGGGTACCAGTATAGGTCCTGAACCAAAATATTGGACTTGCATTCAGCTCACAAAAAAACGAGTTAAATAATGGAGCTCTGGGGCACAGAAATTCACAAACAGGCAGAGTAATAAAGGACAACTATCGTCCAAAAATCTGTTGAGGGAAGGCAACGTGTCGGACTTGAAAGTGAGGCAGAATAGCAGGAAACAGATTTCAAGAGGTAGGTTGGAATCGCCTTTAAAGCACAGAAAGAGGGGCACAACTTCGAAAATGATGCACTTGGCCAAAAAGGGCGTATGCGTTTTCTCCTGAATATATTCAGCAGAAAACGTATACGCCCTTTTTGGCCAAACAAGCAAGCGGACAATGCATATCTGCTCTACAATGAAGTGTCACTTCCCACTGGTCAAAAGGGACATCCACAAAATGGGTAAAACCCAGAAAGGCAAGACAGGCCCTGGAGAACAGGGAGCCTTGTTATGCTGATGGCCGGAATGTAAATTGCCATCTGCCTCTCTGGAGGAGTGCATTGTGTTCCCTAAAACAAGTAAACAACAGAGCTACAGAGCCAAGGGCACTTCCAGACTAGGGAATATACCTTGGGAAAACTGAAAATCAATAAGACGGAGCCACCCCGAAATTTAGGGCTGCACTGCTTACAAGAACCTCAATTTGGGTACACCTTATACATCCCAGGAAATATAAAATTGTTTCAAAAAATTGTGGTGGTACTTACGTACAATGGAATATCCCTCAGCCATGAAATCCATGTCGTAAGACCAGTAGCAGCAAAATGAGTGTATTCAGGTACGATGATTCTAAGTGAAATAAGTCACATAGAAACAGAAGCTTATCATAAGATATCACTTATGAAGATCCTGTAAACATGGCTACACATGAACTGAGTTAGGAAATAGAACAGAGTCTCACATTTAGAAAACACTCTTATGCCTGCTTAAGGGGGAAGGAGAGGTGGGGTGATGCATTAAACCAGAGTTTGATATAAGCACAGGTACCATTCCCAAAGCCAACTATGGAATAGACAAGACCAACCTATACCTTTCTCAGTGAAAGGGACTCAAAACCCCATATTTCCCGCAGAGGAATATATCTGACTAGTAAGAATCTTAAAACCTATGTACTGATATGTCTCTGTAAGGGAATCAAGTGTGTCTAGACTGGCATAAACATGGCAGCGAGATTTAGCTCAAACCCACTATAAAAAGGAATTTCAAAAACAAAACAAAAAAACAGGGAAATTCTGTACAATTCCTTCAGGGTCTCTGATGAAACGTGGAATGACCCTGTCTACAATGACAGCTGGATGTGGCAAACGGCTGGACACTATGGACTGAGAGGATTGGTGAGATTGGGTGAGCAAATGCAGACCCTTTAAAGCAATAATGCATGGCACCCATTCCATGGGTCCCAACTCTCCAGGTTGAAGGGAGTATTACTACAGCTATACATGAATGGGAAACCTAGAGAATGGACACACTGTGAGTACGAAAGGTTTCTAAAACTCAACGAATAGTCACTCTCCTGGTGCTCCGGTTTGACTTTCCAACTGCTTTACTATCAATCTCCCTACTTGGAGAGACTGCCCCTTTAACCTCCTGGTTCGCACAGGTTGCCAATTTGGCAGAGGATGAAAGGGAAGAGGGAAAACCAATGAGAGAGTAGCTGTTAGGCCTTTGGATGTGCACATGTAACTCTAAATGCCCGGCAGGAAGAAGAATTAACCAAAGTCTCCGCCACTCACCGGGAAACAGTAGAGGTCCTGAACCAAAACTTTGGACTTTCATTCAGCTCACAAAAAACTTGTTGAAAAATGGAGTTCAGGGGCAGAGCAATTCACAAACTGGCACACTAATAAAGGCCAACTATCGTCCAGAAATCTGTTGAGGGAAGGCAATGAAGCAGACTTGAAATTCAGGCCGAATAGCAGGAAACAGATTTCAAGAGGTACGTTGGAATCGTCTGTAAAGCACAGGAAGAGAGGCACAACTTCGACAATGATGTACTTGGCCAAAAAGGGCGTATGCATTTTCTCCTGAATATATGCAGGAGAAAACGCATACGCCCTTTTTGGCCGAGCAAGCAAGCGGGCAATGCAAATCTGCACTACAAAGAAGTATCACTTCCCACCGGTCAAAAGGGAAAACCACAAAATGGGTAAACCCAGAAAGGCAAGACAGGCCTTGGAGAATAGTGAGCCTTGTTATGCTGATGGGCGGGATGTAAGTTTTCAACTGCCTTTCTGGAGGAGTGCATTTTGTTCCCAAAAACAAGTAAACAACAGAGCTACATAGCCAAGAGCACTTCCAGTCTAGGGAATATACCTTGGGAAAACTGAAAATCAATAAGACAGAGCCACCCCCAAATTTAGGGCTGCACTGCTTACAAGAACCTCAACTGGGGTACACCATAAATATCCCAGGAAATATAAAAATGTTTAAAAAAATTGTGGTACTTACATACGATGGAATATCCCTCAGCCATGAAATCAATGTCATAAGACCAGTAGCAGCAAAAGGAGTGGATTCAGGTACGATGATTCTAAGTGAAATAAGTCACACAGAAAAAGAAACTTATCATAAGATATCACTTATGAAGATCCTGTAAACATGGCTACACATTAACTGAGTTAGGAAAGAGAACAGAGTCTCACATTTAGAAAACACTCTTATGCCAGCTTAAGGGGAAGGAGAGGTGGGGGTATTCATAAAACCGGAGTTTGATATAAGCACAGGTAGTGTTCAAAAAACCCACTATGGAATAGACAAGACCTACACCTTCCTCAGTGAAAGGGACTCAAAACCCCATATTTCCTCCAGAGGAATATATCTGACTAGTAAGATTCTTAAAACCTATGTATTGATATGTCTCCGTAAGGGAATCAAGTGTGTCTAGACTGGAATAAACCTGGCAGTGAGAATCAGCTCAAACCCAGTATAAAGAGGAATTTCTAAAACAAAACAAAAAAACTTGGAAATTCTTTACAATTCCTTCAGGGTCTCTGATGAAACCTGGAATGACCCAATCTACAATGACAGCTGGATGTGGCATAAGGCGGGACACATGGGACTGAGAGTATTGGTGAGATTGGGTGAGCAAATGCAGACCCTTTAAAGCAATAATGCATGGCACCCATTCCATGGGTCCCAACTCTCCAGGTTGAAGGGAATATTACTATAGCTATAACATGTATGAGAGTCCTAGAGAATGGACACAGTGTAAATACGAAAGGTTTCTAAAACTCAACGAATATTCCCTTTCCTTCTGCGCCAGTTTGTCTTTCCAACTGCTTTACTATCAATCTCCCAACTTGGAAAGACAGCACCTTTAACCTCCTGTTTCTCCCAGGTTACCAATTTGGCAAAGGATGAAAGGGAAGAGGGAGAACCAATGAGAGAGTAGCTGTTAAGAATATGGACGGACACATGTCACTCTTATTTCCCGGGAGGAAGAAGAATTAACCAAAGTCTCAGCGACCCACCAAAAACCTCTATAGTTCCAGAACCAAAATATTGGTCTTGAGTTCAGCTCACAAAAAACGAGTTAAAAAATGGAGCTCAGGGGCACAGCAATTCACAAACTGGCAGAGTAATAAAGGGCAACTATCGTCCAATAATCTGTTGAGGGAAGGCAACTAGGTGGACTTGAAAGCAAGGCAGAATAGCAGGAAACGGATTTCAAGAGGTACGTTGGAATCGCCTTTAAAGCACACGAAGAGAGACAAACTTCGACTATGATGCACTTGGCCAAAAAGTACTTATGTGTTTTCTCCTGAATATACTCAGGAGAAAACGCATACGCCCTTTTTGGCCAAGCAAGCAAGCGGGCAATGCAAACCTGCAGTACAAAGAAGTATCACTTCCCACCAGTCCTAAGGGACATCCACATAAAGGGTAAAAACAAGAAATTCAAGACAGGCCCTGGAGAACAGGGAGCCTTGTTATGCTGATGGGCGGGATGTAAATTGCCAACTGCCTCTCTGGAGGAGAGCATTGTGTTCCCTAAAACAAGTAAAAAACAGAGCGACAGAGCCAAGGACACTTCCAGTCTAGGGAATATACCTTGGAAAACTGAAAATCAATAAGACAGACCCATGCCAAAATTTAGGGCTGCACTGCTTACAAGAACCTCAAATTGTGTACAACTTAAATATCCCAGGAAATATAAATATGGTTCAAAAAATTGTGGTACTTACGTACGATGGAATATCCCTCAGCCATGAAATCAATGTCATACGACCAGTAGCAGCAAAATGAGTGGATACAGGTACGATGATTCTAAGTGAAATAAGTCACACAGAAAAAGAAACATATCATAAGATATCACTTATGAACATCCTGTAAACATGGCTACACATGAACAGAGTTAGGAAAGAGAACAGAGTCTTACATTTAGAAAACACTCTTATGCCTGCTTAAGGAGGAAAGAGAGGTGGGGTGATGCATAAAACCAGAGTTTGATATACGTACAGGTACCGTTCCATAAACCAACTATGGAATAGACAAGACCTACACCTTACTCAGTGAAAGGGACTCAAAACCCCATATTTCCCGCAGAGGAATATATCTGACAAGTAAGAATCTTAAAATCTATGTATTGATATGACTTCTTAAGGGAATCAAGTGTGTCAAGACTGGCATAAACATGGCAGTGGGAATCAGCTCAAACCCACTATAAAAAGGAATTTCAAAAACAAAACAAAAAAACAGGGAAATTCTTTACAATTCCTTCAGGGTCTCTGATGAAACCTGGAACGACCCTATCTACAACGACAGCTGGATGTGGCATAAGGCTGGACACATGGGACTGAAAGGATTGTTGAGATTGGGTGAGCAAATGCAGACCCTTTAAAGCAATAATGCATGGCAGCCATTCCATGGGTACCAACTCTCCAGGATGAAGGGAATATTACTATAGCTATAACATGTATGGGAAACCTAGAGAATGGACACACTGTGAATACGAAAGGTTTCTAAAAGTCAACGAATAGTCCCTCTTCTTCTGCTACAGCTTGACTTTCCAACTGCTTTACTATCACTCTCCCAACTTGGAGAGACAGCACCTTTAACCTCCTGGTTCTCCCAGGTTGCCAATTTGGCAAAGGATGAAAGGGAAGAGGGAGAACCAATGAGACAGTAGCTGTTACGCATTTGGACGGGCACATGTCACTCTTATTTCCCGGGAGGAAGAATAATTGACCAAAGCCTCAGCCACCCACCGAAAACCAGTATAGGTTCTGAACCAAAATATTGGACTTGCGTTCAGCTCACAAAAAACGAGTTAAAAAATGGAGCTCAGGGGCACAGCAATTCACAAACTGGCAGAATAATAAAGGGCAACTATCGCCCAAAAATCTGTTGAGGGAAGGCAACGAGGCGAAGTTGAAAGCGAGGCAGAATAGCAGGAAACAGATTTCAAGAGGTATGTTGGAATAACATGTAAAGCACAGGAAGAGGGGCACAATTTCGACAATGATGCACTTGGCCAAAAAGGGCGTATGCATTTTCTCTTGAATATATACAGGAGAAATCGCATACGCCCTTTTTGGCCAAGCAAGCAAGAGGGCAATGCAAATCTGCACTAAAAAGAAGTATGACTTCCCACGGGTCAAAAGGGACATCCACAAAATGGGTAAAAACCAGAAAGGCAAGACAGGCCCTGGAGAACAGGGAGCCTTGTTATGCTGATGGGCGGCATGTAAATTAACAACTGCCTCTCTGGATGAGTGCATTGTGTTCCCTGAAACAAGTAAACAACAGAGCTACAGAGCCAAGGGCACTTCCAGTCTAGGGAATATACCTTGGGAAAACTGAAAATCAATAAGCAGAGCTACCCCAAAATTTAGGGCTGCACTGCTTACAAGAACCTCAACGTGGGTACACCTTAAGTATCCTAGGAAAGGTAAAAATTGTTCAAAATATTGTGGTACTTACGTATGATGGAATACCCCTAGGCCATGAAATCAATGTCATAAAACATGTAGCAGCAAAATGAGTGGATTCAGGTACGATGATTCTAAGTGAAATAAGTCACACAGAAAAAGAAACTTATCATAAGATATCACTTATGAAGATCCTGTAAACATGGCTACACATGAACTGAGTTAGGAAAGAGAACAGACTCTCACATTTAGAAAACACTCTTATGCCTGCTTAAGGGTGAAGGAGAGGTGAGGTGATGCATAAAACCAGAGTTTGATATAAGCACAGGCACCGTTCCAAAAACCAACTATGGAATAGACAAGACCTACACCTTCCTCAGTGAAAGGGACTCAAAACCCAATATTTCCCGCAGAGGAATATATCTGTCTAGTAAGAATCTTAAAATCTATGTATTGATATGTCTCCATAAGGGAATCAAGTGTGTCTACACTGGCATAAACATGGCAGCGAGAATCAGCTCAAACCCCCTATAAAAAGGAATTTCAAAAACAAAACAAAAAAACAAGGAAATTCTTTACAATTCCTTCAGGGTCTCTGATGAAACCTGGAATGACCCTATCTACAATGACCGCTGTATGTGGCATAAGGTTGGACACATGGGACTGAGAGTATTGGTGAGATTGCGTGAGCAAATAGAGACCTTTTAAAGCAATAATTCATGGTACCCATTCCATGGGTCCCAGCTCTCCAGGTTGAAGGGAATATTACTATAGCTATAACATGTATGGGAAACCTAGAGAATGGACACACAGTGAATACGAAAGGTTTCTAAAACTCAACGAATAGTCCCACTCCTGGTGTTCCGGTTTGACTTTCCAACTGCTTTAATATCAATCTCCCAACTTGGAGAGACAGCACCTTTAACCTCCTGGTTTGCACAGGTTGCCAATTTTGCAGAGGATGAAAGATTAGAGGGAGAACCAATGAGAGAGTAGCTGTTAGGCATTTGGACGGGCTCATGTCACTCTTATTTCCCGTGAGGAAGAAGAATTAAACAAAGTCTCAGCCAACCACCGAAAACCAGTATAGGTTCTGAACCAAAATATTCTACTTGCGTTCAGCTCACAAAAAAATGAGTTAAAAATTGGAGCCCATTGGCATAGCAATTCACAAATTGTCAGAGTAATAAAGGGCAACTATCATCCACAAATCTCTTGAGGGAAGGTAATGAGGAAGACTTGAAAGCAAGGCAGAATAGCAGGAAACAGATTTTAAGAGGTACGTTGGAATCGCATTTAAAGCAAAGGAAGAGGGGCACAACGTCGAAAATGATGCACTTGGCCAAAAAGGGCGTATGCGTTTTCACCTGAATATATTCAGGAGAAAACGCATATGCCCTTTTTGGCCAAGCAAGCAAGTAGGCAATGCAAATCTGCACTACAAAGAAGTATCACTTCCCACAGGTCAAAAGGGACATCCACAAAATTGGCAAAAATCAGAGAGGCAAGACAGGCCCTGGAGAACTGGGAGCTTTGTTATGCTGATTGGCGGGATGTAAATTGCCAACTGCCTCTCTGGAGGAGTGCACTGTGTTCCCTAAAACAAGTAAACAACAGGGCTAGAGAGCCAAGAGCACTTCCAGTCTAGGGAATATACCTTTGGAAAATTGAAAATCAATAAGACAGAGCCACCCCCAAATTTAGGGCTGCACTGCTTACAAGAACCTCAACATGGGTACATCTTAAATATCCCAGGAAAGATAAATATGGTTCAAAAAACTGTGGTATATATGTACGATGGAATATACCTCAGCCATGAAATCAATGTCATAAGACCAGTAGCAGCAAAATGAGTGGATTCAGGTACGATGATTCTAAGTGAAATAAGTCACACAGAAAAAGAAACTTATCATAAGCTATCACTTATGAAGATCCTGTAAACATGGCTACACATGAACTGAGTTAGGAAAGAGAACAGAGTCTCACATTTACAAAACACTCTTATGCCTGCTTAAGGGGGATTGAGAGGTGGCGTGATGCATAAAACCAGAGTTTGATATAAGCAGAGGTACCGTTCCAAAAACCAACTATGGAATAGACAAGACCTACACCTTCCTCAGTGAAAGGGACTCAAAACCCCATATTTCCCACAGAGGAATATATCTGACAAGTAAGAATCTTAAAACCTATGTATTGATATGTCTCCGTAAGGGAATCAAATGTGTGTAGACTGGCATAAATATGGCAGCGAGAATCAGCTCAAACCCACTATAAAAAGGAATTTCAAAAACAAAAAAAGGGAAATTCTTTACAATTTCTTCCGGGTCTCTGATGAAACCTGGAATGACCCTATCTACAATGACAGCTGGATATGGCATAAGGCTGGATACTTGGGACTGAGAGGATTAGAGAGATTGCGTGAGCAAATGCAGACCATTTAAAGCAATAATGCATGGCACCCATTCCATGGGTCCGATGTCTCCAGGTTGAAGGGAATATTACTACAGCTATAACATGTACGGGAAACCTAGAGAATGGATACATTGTGAATACGAAATGTCTCTAAATCTCAACGAATAGTCCCTCTCCTTGTGCTCTAGTTTGACTTTCCAACTGCCTTACTGTCTATCTCCCAACTTGGAGGGACAGCTCCTTTAACCTCCTGGTTCGCACAGGTTGCCAATTGGCAAAGGATGAAAAGGAATAGGGAGAACCAATGAGAGAGTAGCTCTTAGGCATTTGGACGGGCACATATCACTCTTATTTCCCGGGAGGAAGAAGAATTAACTGAAGTCTCACCCACCCACTGAAAACCAGTATAGGTCCTGAACCAAAATATTGGACTTGCGTTCAGCTCACAAAAAATGAGTTAAAAAATGGAGCTCAGGGGCAAAGCAATTCACAAACTGGCAGAGTAATAAAGGGCAACTATCTTCCAACTATCTTTTGAGGGAAGGCAACTAGGCGGAATTGAAATCGAGGCAGAATAGCATGAAACAGATTTCAAGAGGTACGTTGGAATCGCCTTTAAAGCACAGGAAGAGGATCACAACTTCGACAATGATGCACATGGCCAAAAAGGCCGTATGCATTTTCTCCTGAATATATTCATGGGAAAATGCATACGCACTTTTGGCCAAGCAAGCAAGTGGGCAATGCAAGTCTGCACTACAAAGAAGTATCACTTCTCACCAGTCAAAAGGGACATCCACAAAATGGGTAAAAACCAGAAAGGCAAGACAGGCCCTGGAGAACAGGGAGCCTTGTTATGCTGATGGCCGGGAAGTAAATTGCCATCTGCCTCTCTGGAGGAGTGCATTGTGTTCCCTAAAACAAGTAAACAACAGAGCTACAGAGCCAAGTACACTCCCAGTCTAGGGAATATACCTTGGGGAAACTGAAAATGAATAAGACAGAGCCACCCCAAAATTTAGGGCTGCACTGCTTACAAGAACCTCAACTTGGGTACACCTTAAGTATCCCAGGAAAGGTAAAATTGTTCAAAAAATTGTGGTATTATTTATGATGGAATATCCCTCAGCCATGAAATCAATGTCATAAGACCAGTAGCAGCAAAATGAGTGGATTCAGGTACGATGATTCTAAGTGAATTATGTCACACAGAAAAAGAAACTTATCATAAGATATCACTTATGAAGATCCTGTAAACATGGCTACACATGAACTGAGTGAGGAAAGAGAACAGAGTCTCACATTTAGAAAACACTCTTATGCCTGCTTAAGGGGGAAGGAGAGGTGGGGTGATGCATAAAAGCAGAGTTTGATATAAGCACATGTACCCTTCCAAAAACCAACTATGGAATAAAGAACACCTACACCTTCCTCAGTGAAAGGGACTCAAACCCCACATTTCCCGCAGAGGAATATATTTGACTAGTAAGAATCTTAAAACCTATGTATTCATATGTCTCCGTAAGGGAATCAAGTGTGTCTAGACTGGCATAAAGATGGCAGCGAGAATCAGATCAAATCCACTATAAAACGGAATTTCAAAAACAAAACAAAAAACAGCGAAATTCTTTACAATTCCTTCAGGCTCTCTGATGAACCTTGGAATGACCCTATCTACAACCACAGCTGGAGGTGGCATAAGGCTGGACACATGGGACTGAGAGGATTGGTGAGATTGGGTGAGCAAATGCAGACCCTGTAAAGCAATACTGCATGACACCCATTCCATGGGTCCCAACTCTCCAGGTTGAAGGTAATATTACTACAGCTATAAAAGGTTTGGGATACCTAGAGAATGGACACACTGTGAATACGAAAGCTTTCTAAAACTCAACGAATAATCGCTCTCCTCGTGCTCCAGTTTGACATTCCAACTGATTAACTATCAATCTCACAACTAGGAGAGACTGAACCTTTACCCTCCTGGTTCGCACAGGTTGCCAGTGTGGCAAAGTATGAAAGGGAAGAGGGAGAACCAAAGAGAGAGTAGCTGCTAGGCATTTGGAAGGGAACATGTCACTCTTATTTCCCGGGAGGAAGAAGAATTAACCAAAGTCTCAGCCACCCACCGCGAAACAGTATAAGTCCTGAACCAAAATATGGGAGTTGCATTCAGCTCACAAAAAACGAGTTAAAAAATGGAGCTCAGGGGCAAAGCAATTCACAAACTTGCAGAGTAATAAACGACAACTATCATCCAAAAATCAGTTGAGGGAACGCAACGAGGCAGAGTTGAATGTGAGGCAGAATAGCAGGAAACAGATTTCAAGAGGTACGTTGGAATCGCCTTTAAAGCACAGGAAGAGGGGCACAACTTCGACAATGATGCACTTGGCCAAAGAGGGCGTAAGCGTTTTCTCCTCAGTATATTCAGGAGAAAACGCATACAGCCATTTTGGCCAAGAAAACAAGCGGGGAATGCAAATCTGCACTACAAAGAAGTATCACTTCCCACCAGTCCTAAGGGATATCCACATAAAGGGTAATAACCAGAAATTCAAGACAGGCCCTGGAGAACAGGGAGCCTTGTTATGCTGATGGCCGGGATGTAAATTGCCAACTGCCTCTCTGGAGGAGTGCACTGTGTTCCCTAAAACAAGTAAACAACAGAGCTACAGAGCCAAGGGCACTTCCACTCTAGGGAATATACCATTGGAAAACAAAAAAATCAATAAGACAGAGCCACCCAAAAATTTAGGGCTGCACTGCTTACAAGAACCTCAACTTGGGTACACCTTAAGTATCCCAGGAAAGATAAAAATGGTTCAAAATATTGTGGTACTTACATATGATGGAATATCCCTCAGCCATGAAATCAATGTCATAAGACCAGTAGCAGCAAAATGAGTGGATTCAGGTGCGATGATTCTAAGTGAAATAAGTCACACAGAAAAAGAAACTTATCATAAGATATCACTTATGAAGATCCTGTAAACATGGCTACACATGAACTGAGTTAGGAAAGACAAGAGAGTCTCACATTTAGAAAACACACTTATGCTTGCTTAAGGGGGAAGGAGAGGTGGGGTTATGCATAAAACCAGAGTTTGATATAAGCACAGGTACCGTTCCTAAAACCAACTATGGAATAGACAAGACCTACCTATACTTTCCTCAGTGAAAGGGACTCAAAACCCCATATTTCCCGCAGGGGAATATATCTGACTAGTAAGTTTCTTAAAACCTATGTATTGATATGTCTCCATAAGGGAATCAAGTGTGTCTAGACTTGCATAAACATGGCAGCAAGAATCAGCTCAAACACACTATAAAAAGGAATTTCAAATACAAAGCAAAAAAACAGGGACATTCTTTACAATTCCTTCAGGTTCTCTGATGAAACCTGGAATATCCATGTCTACAATGACAGCTCGATGTGGCATAAGGCTGGAAACTTGGGACTGACAGGATTGGTGAGATTGGGTCAGCAAATGCAGACCCTTTAAAGCAATAATGCATGGCACCCATTCCATGGGTCAGAACTCTCCAGGTTGAAGGGAATATGACTACAGCTATAACATGTACGGGAAACTTAGAGAATGGACACACTGTGAATACGAAAGGTTTCTAAAACTCAACAAATAGTCCCTCTACTGGTGCTCCCATTTGTCTTTCCAACTCATTTACTATCATTCTCCCAACTTTGAGAGACAGCCCCTTTAACCTCCTGGTGCTCACAGTTTGCCCATTTGGCAGAGGATGAAAGGGAAGAGGGAGAACCAATGAGAGAGTAGCTGTTACGCATTTGGACGGTCACATGTCACTCTAATTTCCCGGCAGGGAGAAGAATTACCCAAAGTTGTAGCCACCCACCGGGAACCAGTATAGGCCCTGAACCAAAATTGTAGACATGCGTTCATCTCACAAAAAACGAGTTGAAAAATGGAGCTCAAGGGCACAGCAATTCACAAACTGGCAGAGTAATAGAGGACCACTATCATCCAAAAGTCTGTTGAGGGAAGGCAACGAGGCGGACTTGAATGCGAGGCAGAATAGTAGGAAACAGATTTCAAGAGGTACGTTGGAATCACCTGTAAAGCACAGGAAGAGGGGCCCAACTTCGAAAATGATGCACTTGGCCAAAATGGGCGTATGCATTTTCTCCTGAATATATGCAGGAGAAAACGCATATGCCCTTTTTGGCCAAGCAAGCACGCGAGCAATGCAAATCTGCACTACAAAGATGTATCACTCCCCACAGGTCAAAAGGGACATCCACAAAATGTGTAAATACCAGAAAGGCAAGACAGGCCCTGGAGAACAGGGAACCTTGTTATACTGATGGGAGGGATGTACATTGCGATCTGCCTTACTGGAGGAGTGCATTGTGTTCTCCAAAACAAGTAAACAACAGAGCTACTGAGCCAAGGGCACTTCCACTCTAGGGAATATACCTTGGGAAAATTGAAAATCAATATGACAGAGCCACCCCCAAATTTAGGGCTGCACTGCTTACAAGAACCTCTACTTGGGTACACCTTAAATATCGAAGGAAAGATAAAAATGGTTCAAAAAATTGTGGTACTTACATACGATGGAATATCCCTCAGCCATGAAATCAATGTCATAAGACCAGTAGCAGCAAAATGAGTGGATTCAGGTACGATGATTCTAAGTGAAATAAGTCACACAGAAAAAGAAACGTATCACAAGATATCACTTATGAAGATCCTGTAAACATGGCTACACATGAACTGAGTTAGGAAAGAGAAGAGAGTCTCACATTTAGGAAACACACTTATGCCTGCTTAAGGGGGAAGGAGAGGTGGGGTGATGCATAAAACCAGAGTTTGATATAAGCACATGTACCATTTCATAAACCAACTATGGAATAGACAAGACCTACACCTTCTTCAGTGAAAGTGACTCAAAACCCCATATTTCCCGCAGAGGAATATATCTGACTAGTAAGAATCTTAAAACCTATGTATTGATATGTCTCCGTAAGGGAATCAAGTGTGTGTAGACTGGCATAAAGATGGGAGCGAGAATCAGCTCAAACCCACTATTAAAAGGAATTTCAATAACAAAACAAAAAAACAGGGAAATTCTTTACAATTCCTTCAGGGTCTCTGATGAAACCTGGAATGACCTTATGTACAACGACAGCTGGATGTGGCATAGGGCTGGACACATGGGACTGATAGGATTGGTGAGATTGGGTGAGCAAAGGCACACCCTTTAAAGCAATAATGCATGGCAACCATTCCATGGGTCCCAACTCTCTAGGTTGAAGGGAATATTACTACAGCTATAACATATATGGGAAACCTAGAGAATGGACACACTGTGAATATGAAAGGTCTCTAAAACTCAACGAATATTCCCTCTCCTGGAGCTCCGGTTTGACTTTCCAACTGCTTTACTATCAATCTCTGAACCTGGAGAGACAGCACCTTTAACCTCCTGTTTCGCACAGGTTGCCAATTTTGCAGAGGATGAATGGGAAGAGGGAGAACCAATGAGAGAGTAGCTGTTAGGTATTTGGACGGGCATATGTCACTCTTATTTCCCGGGAGGAAGAAGAATTGACCAAAGTCTCAGCCACCCACCGGGAACCAGTATAGTTCCTGAACCAAAATATTGGACTTGCGTTCAGCTCAGAAAAAACGAGTTAAAATATGGAGATCAGGGGCACAGCAATTCACAAACTGGCAGAGTAACAGAGGCCAACTATCGTCCAAAAATCTGTTGAGGGAAGGCAACGAGGTGGGCTTGAAAGGGAGGCAGAATAGCAGGAAACAGATTTCAAGAGGTACGTTCGAATCACCTTTAAAGCACAGGAAGAGTCTCACAACTTCGACAATGAGGCACTTGGCCAAAAAGCGCGTATGTGATTTCTCCTGAATATATTCAGGAGAAAACGTATACGCCCTTTTTGGCCAAGCAAGCAAGCGGGCAATGCTAATCTGCACTACAAAGTAGTATCACTTCCCACCGGTCAAAAGGGACATCGGAGAAATGTTTAAAAACCAGAAAGGCAACACAGGCCCTGGAGAACAGGGAGCCTTGTTATGCTGAAGGAAGGCATGTAAATTGCCAACTGCCTCTCTGGAGGAGTGCATTGTGTTCCCTAAAACAAGTAAACAACAGAGCTACAGAGCCAAGGGCACTTCACGTCTAGGGAATATACCTTGGGAAAACTGAAAATCAATAAGACAAATCCACCCCAATATTTAGGGCTGCACTGCTGACAAGAACCTCAACTTGGGTACACCTTAAATATTCCGTGAAAGATAAAAATGGTTCAAAAAATTGTGTTACTTACATTATGATGGTATATCCCTCAGCCATGATATCAATGTCAAAAGACCAGTAGCAGCAAAATGAATGGATTCAGGTATGATGATTCTAAGTGAAATAAGTCACACAGAAAAAGAATCTTATCATAAGATATCACGTATGAAAATCCTGTAAACATGGCTACACATGAACTGAGTTAGGAAAGAGAACAGAGTCTCACATTTAGAAAACACTCTTACGCCTGCTTAAGGGGGAAGGAGAGGTGGGGTGTTGCATAAAACAGAGTTTGATATAAGTACAGGCACCATTCCAGAAACCAAATACAAAATACACAAGATCTACACCTTCCTCACTGAAAGGTTATCAAGACCCCATACTTCACACAGAGGAATATATCTGACTAGTAAGGATCTTAAAACCTATGTTTTGATATATCTCCGTAAGGGAAACAAGTGTGTCTAGACTGGCATAAACACGGCAGTGAGAATCAGCTCAAACCCACTATAAAAAGGAATTTCAAAAACAAAACAACAAAACAGGGAAATTCTTTACAATTCCTTCAGGGTCTCTGATGAAACCTTGAATGACCCTGTGTACAACGACAGCTGGATGTGGCATAAGGCTGGACACTTGGGACTGAGAGGATTGGTGAATTTGGGTTAGCAAATGCAGACCATTCAAAGCAATAATGTGTGGCACCCATTCCATGGTTCCCAACTCTCCATGTTGAAGGGAATATTACTACAGCTATAACATGTACAGGAAACCAAGAGAATGGACACACAGTGAATACGAAAGGTTTCTAAAACCCAACTAACTGTCCCTCTCCTGGTGCTCCGGTTTGAATTTCCAACTGCTTAAGTATCAATCTCCCAACTTGGAGAGACAGCCCCTTTAACCTCCTGGTTTACTCAGGTTGCCAATTTGGAAGAGAATGAAAGGGAAAAGGGGGAACCAATGAAAGAGTAGCTGTTAGGCATTTGGACGGGCACATGTCACTCTAAATGCCCGGCAGGAAGAAGAATTAACCAAAGTCTCAGCCACCCGCCGTGAACATGTATAGGTCCTGAACCAAAATTTTGGACTTGCGGTTAGCTCACAAAAAACGAGTTAGAAAATGGAGCTCAAGGGCACAGCAATTTACAAACTGGCAGAGTAATAGAGGAAAACTATCGTCCAAAAATCTTTTGAGGGAAGGCAGAGAGGCAGACTTTAAAACGAGGCAGAATAGCAGGAAACAGATTTCAAGAGGTACGTTGGAATCACCTTTCAAGCACAGGAAGAGGGGCACAACTTCGACAATGATGCACTTGGCCAAAAAGGGCGTATGCGTTTTCTCCTGAGTATATTCAGGAGAAAATGCATACGCCATTTTTGGCCAAGCAAGCAAGCAGCAATGCAAATCTGCACTACAAAGAAGTATCCCTTCCCATCGGTCAAAAGGGACATCCACAAAATGTGTAAAAACCAGAAAGGCAAGACAGGCCCTGGAGATCAGGGAGCCTTGTTATGCTGATGGGCGGGATGTAAGTTGCCAACTGCCTCTCTGGAGGAGTGCATTGTGTTCCCTAAAACAAGTAAACAACAGAGCTACACAGCCAAGGGCAGTTCCAGTCTAGGGAATAAACCTTGGGAAAACTGAAAATCAATAAGACAGTGCCACCCTAAAATTTAGCGCTGCACTGCTTACAAGAACCTCAACTTGGGTACACCTTAAGTATCCCAGGAAAGACAAAAATGGTTCAAGATATTGTGGTACTTACGTACGATGGAATATCGCTCAGCCATGAAATCAATGTCATAAGGCCAGTAGCAGCAAAAAAAGTGGATTCGGGTACGATGATTCTAAGTGAAATAAGTCACACAGAAAAAGAAACTTATCATAAGATATCACTTATGAAGGTCCTGTAAACATGGCTACACATGAACTGAGTTAGGAAAGATTACAGAGTAACTAATCTTATCATAAGTTATCACTCATAGCGGGAATGTACACATGACTACACATGAACTGAATTACAAACACAACTGAGTCACACATTTAGAAAACATCTTCTGCCTGCTTAATGGGAAAGCCGAGGTGGGGTGATGCATAAAACCACAGTTTTAAATTAGCACAGATACCGTTATATAAACCATGTATGTAATAGACAACACCTACTCCCGGCACAATGAACTGGACTCAACACCCCCTATTCATTGCAGAGGAATATGTCTGACTCTAAGTATTTTAAAACATATGTATTCTCATGTCTCCATAAAGGAATCATGTGTGTGTAAAACGGCATGAACACAGCACTGAAATTCAGTTAAACCCACTTATAAAAATAAATTTCAAAAGCAAAATGCAAAAACAGAGAGAAAGTCTTAAAAATTATGTTCAGGGCCTGTGATGCAAGCTAGATTGACCACCTTTACATCCACAGCTGGATGAGACATAAGACTGGACACTTGGGGATGACAAGATTGCTGAGGTTGTGTGAGCAAAAGAACACCACTTAGAGCAATACTGTGTGCTACCCATTCTAGTGGTCCCAACTCTCCAGGTTTAAGGGAATCTTCCTTCAGTTAAAACATGCATGGGAAACCCAGTGGATGGTACACTGTGTAATTGGGAAAGTTTTCTAAAAGGTACCTCATTTTTCCTTTTGTCGTGCTCGGCTTCACCATTCATTCTGCATTACTCAAAATCTCCCCACTTGGAGTGTCAGCGCCTTTACCCTCCCGTTATGCACAGTTTGCAAACTGTGCAGAGGATGAACAGGAAGAGGGGAAATAAATGAGAGATTAGCTGTAGGTGTTTGGATGGGCACATGTCACTCTAGTTTCCCATCAGGAAGAAGAATTAACCAAAGGCTCAGCCTGAAGCCCCGGAACCAGACTAGGGCCTAAAGCCATCCTGCGGTATTGCAGCCAGCTCACAAAGAGGCGAGTTGAAAAATGGAAATCAGGGGCACAGCAATTCACAAACTTGCAGAGTTATAAAGGACAACTATCATCCAGAAATATATTGAGGAAAGGCAGTGAAGAGGATTTGAATGCAAGGCAGAATTGAAGGAAACAGATTTCAAGAGGTAGATTGGAGTCGTCTTTAAAGCACATGAAAAGCGACAGAATTTCGACAATGTTGCCCTTGGCTGAAAAGGGATTAAGTGTATTTTCTTGAATATATTCGGGAAAAAATGCATATGCCCTTTTTGGCTAAGCAAGCCATCAGGCATTGCAAATCCACACTACAGAGAAGTGTCCCTTACCTCCAGTCAAAAGGGCCATTCACAAATAGTGTAAAAACCACAAATGCAGGACAGGCCATGGAGAAAAGGGAGCCTGGTTACGCCGATGGACAGGATGTAAATTGCCAACAGCCTCTCTGGAGAACTGTATGTTGTTTTCTAAAACAGAGCTACAGAGCATAGCACACTTCCACTCATGGGCGTGTATTTTGGGAAAATTAAAAATCCACAACACACAGCCAGCCCAAACTTTAGGGCTGCTCTGTTTACAAGAACCTCGACTTCGGTACACTTTATATATCCCAGGAAAGGAAAAAAAATGGATATAGATGTTGTGGTACTTATATACAATGGAATGTCACTCAGACATAAAATCAATGTCATAAGGCCAATAGCAGCATAATGAGTGGCTTTAGGTACGATGATGCTAAGTGAAATGAGCCACAAAGAAAAAGAAACTTACTGTAATATATCACTTATAGAGGAAATGTAAACATGGCTACACATGAACTGAATTTCAAAAGAGAACAGAGTTACACATTTAGAAAACACACTTATGCCTCCTTAAGGGGAAAGGTGACGTGGGGTGATGTGTAAAAGCAGAGTTTGAAATTAGCACAGATTCCATTCCATATACCAAATATGTAATAGACAAGACCTACTCCTTTCTCAATGAACTGGACACAAAACACCCTATTCACTGAAGAGGAATATATCTGACTGGTAATAACCTTGAAACCTATGTATTTATATGTCTCCATAATGGAATTAAGTTTATGTAGATTGGCATAAACACAGATCAATGGAACAGGACAGAATGCCCAGAGATAAACCTACATACCTATGGTTATCTGATCTATGACAAAGGAGCTAAGGATATACAATGGAGAAAAGACAGTCTCTTCAGTAATTGGTGCTGGGAAAACTGGACCCCTACACATAAAAGAATGAAATTAGAACACTCAATAACACCATACACAAAAATAAACTCTAAATTGATTAGAGATCTAAATATAAGACCAGACACTATAAGACACTTAGAGGAAACCCTAGGCAGAACACTCTATGACATAAATCACAGCAAGATCCTTTTTGACCCACCTCCTTGAGAAATGGAAATAAAAACAGAAATCAACAAATGGGACCTAATGAAAATTAAAAGCCTTTACACAGTACAGGAAAACATAAACAAGATGCAAAAACAACCCTCAGAATGGGAGAAAATATTTTCAAATGAAGCAATTGACAAAGGATTAATCTCCTAACTTTAGAAGCACCGCATGTAGCTCAATATCACAAAAAGAAACAACCCAATCCAAAAACGGGCAGAAGACCTAAATAGACATTTCTCCAAAGAAGATATACAGATTACCAAGAAACACATGAAAGGATGCTGAACATCACTAATCATTAGAGAAATGCAAATCAAAACTACCCTGAGGTATCACCTCACAGCAGTCAGAGTGGCAATCATCAAAAAAATCTACAAAACAATAAATGCTGGAGAGGCCTTTATTGGAGAAAATGGAACACACTTGCACTGTGGGTGGGAATGTAAATTGATATGGGCACAAGGGAGAACAGTACGGAGGTTCCTTTAAATAACTAACAATAGAAGTACCATATGACACAACAATCCAAGTACTGGGCATTTGCCTTGCAAAAACCATAATTCAAAAAGAGTTATGTACAAAAATGTTCATTGCAGCTCTATTTGCATTAGCCAGGACATGGAATCAACCTAAGTGTCCATCGACAGATAAATGGATAAAGAACATCTGGCACATATATACAATCAAATATTACTCAACCATAAAAAGAAGCAAAACTGAGTTATTTGTACTGAGGTGGATGGACTTAGAATCTGTCCTACACAGTGAAGTAAGTCAGAAAGGGAAAAACAAATACTGTATGTTAACAGAGATATATGGAATCTAATGAAGAAAAAAAATAGATTTTGAAGAACCTAGTGGCAGGACAGGATTAAGGACACTGACATAGAGAAAGGACTTGAGGGCACCGGAAGGGGGATGGGTAAGCTGGGACGAAGTGAGAGAGTGGCATGGACATAAATACATTACCAAATGTAACACCGATAGCTACTGAGAATCAGCCACATAGAACAGGGAGATCAGCTCGGTGCTTTGTGACCACATAAAGGGGTGGAATATGGAGTGTGGGAGGGAGATGCAAGAGGGAGGTGATCTGGTGATATTTGTATATGTATAGCTGATTCACTTTGTTATACAGCAGAAATGAACACTCCATTGTAAAGCAATTATACTCGAATAAACGTGTAAAAGGAAAAAAAAAAAAAAAAAGCCCAAGGATAAACCTACACACTTATGGTCAACTTATCTATGACAAAGGAGGCAAGACTATACAATGGAGATAAGACAGTCTCTTCAATCATTGGTGCTGGGAAATATGGAGAGCTACATGTAAAAGAATGAAATTAGAACACTCCCCAACACCATACATAAAAATATATTCAAAATTGATTAGAGACCTTAATGTAAGACCAGACAGTATAAAACTCTGAGAGGAAAACTTACGAAGGATACTCTGACGTAAATCACAGCAAGATCTTTTTTGATCCACCTCCTATAGTAATGAAATAAAAAAGAAAACTAAACAGATGGGACTAATGAAATGTAAAAGCTTTTGCAAAGGAAGGGAAACTACAAACAAGACGAAAAGACAACCCTCAGAATGGCAGAAAATATTTGCAAACGAATCAATGGACAAATGATTAATCTCCAATATATATAAACAGCTCATGCAGCTCAATATTAATAAAACAAACAACCCAATACAAAATGGAAGATCTAAATAGACATTTCTTCCAAGAAGACATAGAGATGGCCAGTACGTACATGAAAATCTGCTGAACATCACTAATTATTAGAGAAATGGAAATCGAAACTACAATGAGGTATCACGTCACACCTGTTAGAATGGGCATCATCAGAAAATCTACAAACAACAAATGCTGGAGAGGGTGTGGAGAAAAGGAACCTTCTTCCACTATTGGTGGGAAAGTAAATCGATACAGTCTCTATGGAGAACAGTATGGAGGTTCCTTAAAAAACTAAAAATAGAATTACCATATAATCCAGCAATCCCACTCCTGGGCATATACCCAGAGAAAACCATAAATCAAAAAGACACATTCACCACAATGTTCACTGCAGCACTATTTACAATAGACAGGTAATGAAAGCAACCTAAGTGCCCACAGACAGACGAATGGATAAAGATGTGGTACATATATACAACGGAATATTACTCAGCCATACATAGGAATGAAATTGGTTCATTTGTAGAGACCTCGATGGATCTAGAGACTGTCATACAGAGTGAAGTAAGTCAGAAAGAGAAAAACAAATATTGTATATTAATGCATATATGTGGAACCTAGAAAAATGGTAGAGATGAACCAGTTTGCAGGGCAGAGATAGAGACAGATGTAGAGAACAAACATATGGACACCAAGGAGGGAACGCCATATGAGGGTGGTGGTGGGATGAATTGGGAGACTGGGATTCACATGTGCACACTTATATGTATAAAATATATATCCAATAAGAACCTGCTGTATAAAAGAAATAAATTTAAAAAAATTAAAAATAAATAAATAACATTTAATAAAATAAAACAGAAAAAAAGTTTTTCCCTTCACATAGACGTCTTTATATTAATGAATTATTTCCATGTTTATATCTCCAAATTAAAAAAAAAAGAGGAATAAATAAAATCTAAATTGAACCAAAAAGAAAAAAAGAAAAAAAAAAAACAGAACTCACCAGTTATACAGAGGAAAATCGTATCAGGGCACTTGCTCCAGTGGTAAAAAATTCTTAAGTTGGTCAGAGGTGGGAAATCGTCTCCCATGCCGTCAGCAGCGCTCCCCCCCACAAGGAGCATCCTCATTGCAAAGCTGGGGGAATGTGTCGAGGCGTCTGTGAGTAAATGTGAGCTGAGCCCCAGTCCTGCTGCAGCTGAACTCTTCCCACCCTTTCCAGGTAAAACACCTGAATATGTACAAGCACTTGCAAGCCTACAGGAAGGGCTGTAGAGCCACACAAGCGAGAGCACGCAGGCCGACTTGGTGCCTGCAGGCCAGCCAGGATGGTCCTGGCCCCAGATGCTCTTCTGGAATCTTTCCATTTCCCTGCCTGAGATACCCCTCCTGCCATGGACCCCACTGCTTTTTTACTTCCTCACCTCTGCCTGGGGAGAAATTCTAGTGGCAGGTATGGGTGACACATCCTCTTCTTTAGCAGGTGGCAGCCTGACAACTCCTGCAGAAAGTCCAGCAGAGCCCCACTCACACTGGGCCACCCACAAAGCCACGGCCCGTAACTCCCTCCCATCACCCCAGCCCCGAAACTGCTGACGGGGCAGAGAATATGGCGTCAGTCACAGCTACAGGGACTCTTGCTGACTGGAGAGGTGTTTATATTGACCTCAACACAGGCACACCTGTGGGGGGGGCTGGCAGGCAGTGTCAGGCTGCCCAAATCAGCCAATCCTCACCCCTCAGGGGCTCACAGTTGCAGAAAATGAACCTTGCTAAACGGGTCAGTCCCAAGGAAGAGGTGTGCGCTCTTGAGAGTCAGGATAGACAAGGGGCTGCAGCTGTGGCTTGTTTTCTTATCATTTTATCTGGTCCATGAGTGGAAAACAACTTCAAGAAGACCCTATCCTAATGAGAGGAACCCAGGAGTCAGGGAGAGGAGTGATGGTGGGTGGAGACAGAGGCCTGGTGCACTGGCTGCAGTGGAAGTGTCTGGAAGACCAGGCAGAGAGAGGCTGCACAGAGTGATAGCCAGGGTCACAGACCTGTCAGAGCTGCTGTTTGTTAGTTCAAGTCCTGCTCTGAGGTGTTCTCTGTCAGCTGTGAGCGACAGGTGAGCTGGGGGTTCTCTGCAAGGTGGGCTATGTGCACAGTTCCTGGGTGTCCAGCCCTGCTGGGGTACCTGCCCAGGGGAGTTCCGTATCCTGGGAAGGGCCTGACTATGAGAGCCCCATGGGCTTCTGGGTAGTTGCACAGGTGAGCTCCATACCCTGGGAGGGAATTGAACACGAGAGCCCCGTGGGCTGTGGGGTGCGGGATGCAGCCCAGGTGAGCTCCATATCCTGGGATTGGCCTGACCACGAGAGCGCCATGGGCTGCTGGAGACCTGGTAAAGTATATCAGGACAGTTAGTGAAGCCACCGAGGATCTACATCTAGTAGATCCTATTTCCTACACCCTGCTGCTCATTCTACCATCCACCAGGCCATGGCATTCTGTATTAGACTTCAATGATGCCTTCTTCTGTATTCCATTCATCTCAGAGTCACAAGAATTTTTGGCTTGTGAGTGGCAGGACACAACATGCAACAAAACCAGTAATGCTGGGCTGTCCTGCCCCAATGGTTCAAAAATCCCCACACCATCATTGGGGAAATGTCCTCTAAACACCGAAACGTTCTACCTCTTTAAAAGGGAACCCTCCTTCAATATGCAGATGACATTCTGATTGCCAGGCCTACTAAAGACGCCTCTGAACTACCTAGCCAAGAAAGGATAGAAGGTGTCCAAGAAAATGGCTCAAATATCCCAGGCTCAGGTGACTTGCCTGGGCTTCATTCTCACAGATATTTGGAGAAACGCATCCCAGGATAGGGAAGAAGCCATTTGCAGCCTTACCTCTTCTAAAACTAGAAGACAGCTTAGGGGTTCCTGGGGAGGCCAAGGTTTTCTGCATCTGGATCCCTAACTACAGTCTAATAGCTGGGCCTCTACCTGAAACACTGACACGAAAAGATGATGATCCTTTTGAATAGAATCCAGAAGCAGCCTTTTAAGAATGGAAAGAGCAGTCAATTCAGATCCTTGCCCAGGAACTCACTAATTTAGCTAAACCCTTTGACCTTTACATACCCGGTCAAAGGTTCATCGCCCTTGGAGACTTAGTGCAAAAACAGGGACCAATTGAAATGGAGCAACACAAGAATGCCCTTCAGGTATGATAAACTATGGTCACCAAGGGCTTTGCCCACCGACTCATCAGGCCAGGATACTGGGGTATCTAAAAAGCTGGAAATCAGCAGCCCACGAGGCAGCTCCCTCCTAAGGGAATAGGACCCCACGTGGTGATCCTAACCACCCATCATGCCCTGAAGTTGCAGGGGTCGCTCTGTGGACACACTGACCTCGAGTGAGGAGGCCCTCCAACTCCAACCTCCAGAGAGACAAATGGGGGCAACAGGCCCCCAAGATGACTCGTGTGACCATCATTTGACCTGGAGTTTCTCTCAGAAAACAACAAGACTGTGCCCCGAAAGAGCAGACTACTGCTTGCAGGACTTAACTGCACCCAGAGGGGAGCTAATAAGCTTGGCGGGGGAAACGTATATCACGCTGTCACCATAAAAAACCCTACAGACACCGCGGTGATGGTGGCCATTATGACCGGCTGGACTGCTGGCTACTTCTAAAGGCCGTTGACTCAGTGGACGTCATGGTCCTGGATCACAACTGACCCTGGACTGTCTGGGAGTTGCACGGGCAGGGCTCTGACACATGGTGCTGTTTGTACATTAATTCAGGGACCTAATTAAAGAAAGCACAGACTACTGGTCAGAGCATCTAGGCTGGCAAAAAAGTCAGCCTAATGTCACTGAACAAATGTGGGGTGGGGTGAAACCTGCCACCTCAGCATCTCTGCGCATCTCTTTCCTGGACCCTTAAAGGTCATTAGAATCTATAACACTTCCAATGCTGGTGCTCAGGCGGACGAGAAGAGAGGCAGGAGGCTTTGGGACAATCAACCTCACCTGGAGGCTGGTGGGGAGACGTTTTGCCCCTCCCCCTAGGTATCAGGGCTCCCACCACAGCATGAAGCAGTTACAAAAGAGGGGTCTTCACCCTCAACACCCCAAGAATGAGGAACGGAACAAAAAGCAGAGGAGGTGTTCGTCTCTGGCAACGTTCATTAAAAATTCCTGGGAGATAAAAAGAGAATCTGGGCAATAAAATAAAGTCTAACCTGTTTTTCCTTTGTGCTTTGTCTAATTTCACATGCTCCTAGGGTTCCGCATGCAGAGGTCCCACACCCGGCACTTCAGACCCGACTTCCTAGTGCAGAATGGCTGGGTCGACACCTCAGCTAGCGGAGTCCCATGCAGACTGCACGGCATAGAGCCTGAGCTGCAGCCAACCCAGCCCTCGAGACCTCCATCCCCTAACTCCCACTGACGCTGCTGGGATCCCTACTCAGCATCCCAGCCCACAGCCCGTGGGGGAGTGCACACTCTCACCTCTCCACTCTGTTTTCAAAATAATGTTTCCTTTGCTTCTGAACCAAACTCAGTCTTGATATGTTGGCTCCAATGACACTGGGCACGGGGACTACTGTTGGGGTCCCCTCTGGATGATCAGAAACAGAAATTGAGAACTTTGTAACTTCATTGAACAGATGTGTGAGCCAAACTGTAGTTAACATAGAGCAGTGTATAATGCTCGGGTAAAATAAGATTTTTCTAAGACTTACATTTGATATTTCCATCACTTTACTATAAG
Organism: Mesoplodon mirus; assembly: GCF_964341445.2. Lineage (NCBI taxonomy): Eukaryota > Metazoa > Chordata > Mammalia > Artiodactyla > Ziphiidae > Mesoplodon > Mesoplodon mirus. The sequence goes on from NW_028295403.1 coordinate 72,303, forward strand.
CAAGTTCAGTGAAGACGTCTGTCTTATTTGTCAGGTCAACATTAGAGAAATGAAGTGATTTATTTCCATGGATGTACATCGAATACTCTTGGCTGAAGCTTCAATCTTGTTTTGAATGCTTTTCCATTGAAAAGGATACCTCTCTTTCAGCTCCCCCATTTCTGAGAAGTATAAAATCTTATAATTTATTATTACCAAAGGGGAAAGATAGGAGAAGGGATAAATTAACAGTTTGGGATTAACACATACACACTGCTATGTATAAAATAGATCATCAACAAGGAACTACTGTATAGCACAGGGAACTACACTGAATATTTTGCAATAACCTATAAGGGGAAATAATCTGAAAAAGAATCGATATTTTTATTGACATCATCTATCAATGACAGATAAAATGTAACCTAAGGAAGGCCGATGGTGAGCGCTTCTGAACCTGAAGATTTCAATCATCTAAAGTTTGGGCTCTGCCTATTTCCCAAGGCCCTTAATGGACATACGTGTAGCCGTAGCTTAAAAATTCCCCAGTTTGGGGTTCGGGGAGGCACTGATTTGGAAAAATCCCTGGTGTTCTCCTTCCATGCACGGGACCCTTCCTAGAGCTAAAACATGCCTGTCACACCTAGAGGAGGTACACCGTTTGATCGGAAAGAGTTTGGAAAAGGCACCTCATCTCCTCATCGCCTGGTGCTCGGGTTCACCCCTCCAGCATCTTTCCTAACAATCTCCTCACTTGGGGATATCAGCACCGTCAATATCCTGTTGCACACAGTTTGGAATCTGTCCAGAGGATGAAGCGGAAGGATGAGAAAAATTTAGAGACAAGTCTTAGGTGTTCGGACAGGCACATGCCACTCTAATTTCCAATCCGGAAGACAAATTCATCAAAGGCTAGAATTGCCCACAGAAAGAGAATAGGGCTAGAGGAAATCCTGCTGTTTTGTGTCGAGTTTCCAAAAACTCAAGTTGAAAAATGGAACTCAGGGGCACTAAAATTCATGAAACTGCAGAGTTGAAAATATCTACTGTTGAAAAATGTCTTGAGGTAAGTCACAGAAAAGGACTTATAAGCAAGGGAGAGTGGCAGGAATCAGATTTGAAGAGGTAGAAAGGTCTCCCCATTAAAGCACAAGAAAAGGGGCTGAACATCACCAATGATGCACTTGGCCCAAAAGGGCGTATGCATTTTTTTCTGAATATATTCAAGTAAAGGCCATTCACACTTTTTATCCAAACAAACAGGTGGGCACTGGAAATCAATACTACAAAATGTATCACTTCACATCAGTCAGAAGGGCCATCCACATAAAGTGTAAACACCAGAAATGCAGGACAGGGCGAGGAGAAAAGGGAGCCCTGTGAGGCTGATAGTGGAAATGTAATTTGCCAACGGCCACTCTGGAGAAGTGTATTGGGTTTGCTAAAACATCTGAAAACTGAGCTACAGAGCATAGGGCACTTGCACTCATGGGCGTATACCTTGGGAAAAACAAAAAAATGACAGAAAACTGGCACCCCAACGTTTACTACCTCTCTGTTAAAAAGGGCCTCCACTTGGATATAACATAAATGTCCCTGGAAGGATAAAATGGATAAAAGAGATGGGGTACATATGTAGAGTGGAATATTACTCATCCAGAAATCAATGAAATAAGGCCAGTTGGAACAACTCTGGAGGAGTTACATACGATCATTCTAAGTGACACATGTCAGAAAGAAAAAGACACATATCATAAGATGTCACTTAAAGGTGGAATCAAAAATGGCTACACATGAAATAAACTACAAAACAGAAACATAGTCAAATATGTAGAAAATAGACATAAGGCTGCTAAATGGGAAAGGTGGGGAATGGTGAGGTATTATCCAGGAGGTTGAAATTAGCAAAGATACTATTCCAAGTACCGAATTGAATAACTGGCAAGGCCTACACGGTACCTCAAAGAACGGCACTCAGTCCACTCAAGTCACTGGAAAATAATACATATGAATCATAAGCATCTGAGAAAGAATTTATTGTTGTCTCACAGTACATGAATCAAGTGGATGTACAGCAGCAAAAAACAGAGCTTTGAAAATCAGCTGTAACCAATATAAAAATAAATTTAAAAATATTTATAAAAACGGTGAGACAGACAAAAATTCTTACAACTTTTGTTGAAGGGCTACGATGTAACATGGATTGAACACATGTAGACCCACAGCAGGATGATATATAAGGTTGGAAGCTATGCACGCTAAGAGATGTTAGAGAGGCTGGGTGAGGAAATGCAGACCTTTTAAAGTAATACTGCCTGGTACCCATTCCATGGGTCCCAAATCGGCAGGTTCAAGGGAATCTTCTGACAGCGAAAACATGCCTGCGAAACCGAGATGAATGTACACCGTGTGCTCAGGAGAGGTGTCTAAAATGCACCTCATTTTTGATCTCCTCGTGCTGGGGTTCGCCATTCCAGCCACATTACTAACAATCTCCCGACTTGGAGAATCAGCACCTTTAACCTCCTGTTTCACACAGTTTGCAATTTTTGCAGAGGATAAATGGGAAGAGGAGGAACCAATGAGAGATTAGCTGTAGTAGTTTTGACAGGCACATGTCACTCTAATTTCCCATTAGGAAGAAGAATTAACCAAAGGCTCAGCCTGCCTCCCCAGAACCAGAATATTGCCGGAATCAATCCAATGGTTTGGCGGTCAGCTCACAAAAAAAGCGAGTTGCAAAATGGAGCTCAGGAGCAGACAATTCAAAGACCTGCAAAGATATAAATGATAACCAACTTCCAAAAAATATATTCAGGTAAGGCAACGAAGAGGTTCTGAATGAGAGGCAGAATTGCAGGAAACAGATTTCAAAAGGTAGATTGTACTCACATTTAAAGCATATGAAAAGCAGCAGAATTTCTAAAATGATGCAGTTGGGCAAAAGGGTGTATCCCTTTTTTTCGTGAATATCTTCAGGAAAAAAACACATACAGAGTTTTTGGCCAACCAAGCAAGAGGGAAATGCAAATCCGCACAATAAAGAAGTCTCAATTTCCACTGCTCACAAAGGCCATCCAAAAAATGTGTACAAATCAAAAATGCAGGAGAGGCCATGGAAAACAGGGAGACTAGTCACGCTGATGGGTGGGGTATAAATATCCAAGAGCTACTCTGAAGAAGTGTATGCTGTTTCCTAAAACATCTAAAATACAAAGCCCCCGAGCAAAGGGGACTTCAACTCATGGACATATAACTTGGGAAGAGTAAATATCAACAAGACACAGGCACCACAATGTTTAGGGCTGCTCTGCATACAAGAACCTCAACTTCGGTACACCTAAAGTATCCCAGGAGAAAGAGAAATGCATAAAGAATTTGTGGTAATTTTGTACAACGGAATATCACTCAGACGTGAAATCAATGTCATAAGGCCAGTAGCAGCATAATGAGAGGATTTAGGTATGATGATTCTAAGGGAAATTAGTCACACAGAAAAAGAATCTTATCATAAGATATCACTTACAGAGGGAATGTCAACATCACAACACATGAACTGAATTAGGAAAGAGACCAGCGTCTCACATTTAGAAAACACTCTTATGCCTCCTTAAGGGGAAAGGAGAGGTGGGGTGATGCATAAAACCAGAGTTTGATATTAGCACAGGTACCATTCCATAAACCAAATACAGAATAGACAAGACCTACACCTTCCTCAGTGAACGGGACTCAAAACCCCTATTCCCCACAGAGGAATATATCTGATTAGTAAGAATCTTAAAACCTATGTATTGATATGCCTCTGTAAGGGAAACAAGTGTGTCTAGACCGTCATAAACACGTCAGGGAAAATCAGCTCAACCCCATTATAAAAATGAATTTCAAAAACAAAACAAAAAAACAGCGAAATTCTTACACAATTCCTTCAGGGGTTCTGATGAAACCTAGAATGACCCTATCTGCAAAGACAGCTGGATGAGACATAAGGCTGGACACTTGGGACTGAGAGGACTGGTGAGATTGGGAGAGAAAATGCAGACCCTTTAAAGTAGTAATGCATGCCACCATTCCATGGCTCCCAAATTTCCAGGTAGAAGGGAATATCACTACAGTTATAACATGTATGGGAAACCTAGAGAATGGACACCCTGTGATGGCGAAAGGTTTCTGAAAGTCTCCTACTTTTTCCTCTCCTTGTGCTACAGTTTGGCATTCCAACAACTTTACTATCAATCTCCCAACTTAGGAGATTCATCCCCTATAACCTCCTGGTTCGCACAGTTTGCTAATTGTGCAGAGGATGAAAGGGAAGAGGGAGAACCAATCAGAGAGTAGATGTAGGCATTTGGACGGACACATGTCACTCTAAATTCCCATCAGGAAGAATTAACCAAAGCCTCAGCCACCCACAGGGAACCAGTATAGCCACCCCTGGAACCAGTATAGGTCCTGAAGCAAAATTGTGGATTTGCAGTCAGCTCCCAATAATGGGATTTGAAAATTGGAGCTCAGGGGTAAGGCAAATCAAAAACCTGAAGAGTTATAAAGGACTACTCTCTTCCAAAAATCTGTTGAGGGAAGGCAACAAAGCGGACTTGAAAATGAGGCAGAATTGCACAAAACATATTTCAAGAGGTAAATTGGAATCGCCTTTAAAGCACAGGAAAGGCATCACAACTTTGAGAATGATGCACTTGGCCAAAAACTGTGTATGACTTTTCTCCTGAATATATTCAGGAGAAAAGGCATAGGCCCTTTTTGGCCAATCAAGCAAGCACACAACGCAAATCCACACTACAAAGAATTGTCGCTTCCCACCGGTCAAAAAGGGTATCCAAAAATCTGTAAAACCCAGAAAGGCAAGATAGAGATGACAAGGGCATAAAGCAATATGATCCCAAGGGTCATGGAGGATTGTGATGACAAGCACATGGAGCATTGTGATGACAAGATTATGTATCATTTTGCTGACAAAGGCATTGTGATGACAAGGTTCATGGAGCACTGTGATGACAAGCGTCATGGAGCATTGTGATTAAAGGGTTCATGGAGAATTGGGATGACAAGGGCATGGAGCATTTTGATGACAAGCGTCCTGGATCATTGTGTTGGCAGGGTTCATGGAGCGTTGTCATGACAGAGGTCATGGAGCATTGTGATGAGAACGTCATGGAGCATTGGGCTGAAAATGTTCATGGAGTATTGTGATGACAGGTGTCAAGGAGCATTGTGATGACAAGGTACTGGAGCACTGTGATGAGAAGACAATGGAGCCATGTGATGACAAGTCTCATGGAGCATTCTGATGAAAAGGGTCATGGAGCTTTGTGATTACAGGGGTCTTGGAGCATTGTGATGACAAGATTATGTATCATTTTGCTGACAAAGGCATTGTGATGACAAGGTTCATGGAGCACTGTGATGACAAGCGTCATGGAGCATTGTGATTAAAGGGTTCATGGAGCATTGGGATGACAAGGGCATGGAGCATTTTGATAACAAGCGTCCCGGATCATTGTGTTGTCAGGGTTCATGGAGCATTGTCATGACAGTGGTCATGGAGCATTGTTATGACAGAGGTCATGGAGCATTGTGATGAGAACGTCATGGAGCATTGGGCTGAAAATGTTCATGGAGTATTGTGATGACAGGGGTCAAGGAGCATTGTGATGACAAGGTACTGGAGCACTGTGAGGAGAAGACCATGGAGCCATGTGATGACAAGTCTCATGGAGCATTCTGATGAAAAGGCTCATGGAGCATTGTGATTACAGGGGTCTTGGAGCATTGTGATGACAATGGCATTGAACATTGGGATGAGAATGTCATGGAGCGTTCTGATGACATGCATCATGGAGCTTTGTGATGACAAGGGCATGGAGCATTGTGATTACAGGGGTCTTGGAGCACTGTGAGGAAAATGGCATGTAACATTGTGATGAAAAAGGCATGGAGCCTTGTCATGACAGGGTTCAAGGAGCATACTGATGGCAAGTGTCGGGGACCATTGTGATGACAAGGATATTGAGCATTGTGATGGCAAATGTCATGGGGCATTGTGATTAGAAGACCATGGATAATTGTGATGACGAGCGTTATGGGGAGCTGTGATGATAAGTGTTAGGGAATACTGTCATCACAAGGATTTGGAGCATTGTGATGACAGAGGTCATAGAGCATTTTGATTTCATTGTGATGACAATAGCATGAAGCATTATGATGATGTGCATTGGTGCATTGTGATGACAGCTTTCATGGAGCATTGAGATGAAAAGGGGCATGGAGCATTATAATTAGAAGAGTCTTGGATCACTGTGATGAAAAGGGCATGGAATATTGGTCTGAGATGTTTCATGGATTATTGTGATGAGAGGGGGCAAGGAGCATTGTGATAACAATGTCACGGAACACTGTGATACATGGTTCATGGAGGACTGTAATGACAAGCGCATGGAGCATTGTGAGAAGAATGGCATCGAGCATTGTGATGAAAAGCATCATGGATACTGTGAAGACAAGGGCTTGGAACGATGTGATGAGAGGTTTTTGGAGCATTGTGATGAAAATGGCATGAAGCATTGTGATGCCAAGGGTCATGGAGTTTTGTGATGACAAAGGTCATGGAGCCTTTTGATGACAAGGGTGTGGTGAATTCTCTTGTGAAGGGCAGGGAGCATTGTGATGACAGGGTCATGGAGCAATTTGATGAAAAGTGTCATGGAACATTTTGATGACGGGTTATGGAACACTGTGATGTCAGGAGTCATGGAACATTTTCATGACGGTGTTGTGGACCATTGTGATGACAGGGGAGTGTGTGTATTGTGATGACTAGTGAGGGAGCATTTTGATATCATTCGTGAGAGAGCATTTTGATAAGAAGTGCATGGAGCATTGTGATGACAAGTTTTATGGAGCATTGTGATGACAAGGTTGTGGAGCATTGTTATGAGAAGCACATGGCACATTGTGATGCCATGGGTCATGGAGCCCTGTGCTGACAAAGGCATGGAGCATTGTGATGAGAAGGGTCAACGAGCATTGTGATGAAAATTTCATGGAGCATTTTGGTGACAAAGGTCACAGAGCCTTGTGATGACGAGGGCATGGACCATTGTGATGACAAAGGTCATGAAGCACTGTGATGACTGGAGTCATGGAGCATTGTGATGACAGGGTTCATAGAGCATTGTGATGAAAAGGCAATGATCATTGTGATGACAGGGGCACGGAGCATTGGCCTGACATGTTTCATGGATTATTGTGATGACAGTGGGCATGGTGCAATGTGATGACAAGGCATGGAGCACTGTGATGAGAAGGTCATGGAGTATTTTGAAGACAGGTCTCAGGGAGCACTGTGATGACATATGTCATGGTCCATTGCGATGACAATGGAATGGAACATTGTGATGCCAAGTGTCATGGAGGATTGTGATGACAAATGTAATGGAGCATTTTGATGACAAGGGCTTGGAGCATTGTGATGACAAGGGCATGGAGCATTGTGATGACAAGGGCCATTGAGAATTTTGATGACAAGTTCATGAAGCATTGTGATGAGAAGCACATGGAGCTTCCTATGACAGGGGTCATGGAGCATTGCGATGACAAGTGCATAGAGAATTGTGATGACAAATCATGTAACACGGTGATGAGAACTGTCATGGAGCATAGTGGTGCCAAGAACGAGGAGAATTGTGATGACAGGGGACATGGAGCATTGTGATGACCAGGGCATGGAGCATTGTGATGACCAGGGAATGGAGCATTGTGATGGCAAGACCGTGGAGCATTGTGATGACGAGCGTCATGGAGCACTGTAATGACAGGGGAATGGAGCATTGTGATGACAGTGGCAATGGAGCATTGTGATGACAAGGGTCATGGAGCATTTTGATGACAAGGGCGTAGAGCATTGTGATGAGAAGACCATGGATAATTGTGATGACAAGCGTCATGGAGCACAGTAATGACAAGGGGTATGGAGCATTGTGATGACAGTGGCCATGGAGCATTGTGATGACAAGTGTCATGGAGCATTCTGAAGACAAGCTTGTGGAGTATTGTGACGACAATGGCATGGAGCATTGTGATGAATAGGGCATGGAGCATTGTGATGAAAAAGGCATGAAGCCATTTCATGACAGGTTTCAAGGAGCATTCTGACGACAAGTGTCAGGGAACATTGTGATGACAAGTGTATTGAGAATTGTGATGAAAAAGTTCATGGAGCATTTTGACGAAAAGGACATGGAGTATTGTGATGACAGGCATCATGGAGCGTTGTGATGACAAGTGTTATGGAACTTTGTGATAACAAGGGTTTGGAGCATTGTGATGATAGAAGTCATGGATCAATTTGTTTTTAAGGAGCATGGAGCATTGGGATGACAAGGGCATGAAGCAATGTGATCCCAAGATTCATGGAGGATTGTGATGACAACGGTAAGGGAGTATTGTGATGACAAGCAAATGCAGCATTTTGATGACAAGGTCATGTAGCATTTTGCTGACACAGGCATGGAGCATTGTGATGATAAGGGTCATAGAGCACTGTGATGAGAAGCATCACGGATCATTGTGATTACAGGGGTCATGGAGCATTGGGATGACAAGGTCATGGATCATTGTGATGACAACGGTTATGGAGCATTGGGCTGAAAATATTCATGGAGCATTGTGATGACTAGGGAATGGAGCACTGTGATGACAAGAGTCCCGGATCACTGTGTTTTCAGGGTTCATGGAGCGTTGTGATGAAAGTGGTCATGGAGCATTGTGATGATAGGGATCATGAAGCATTGTGATGAGAAGTTCCTGGAGAATTGGACTGAAAATATTCAGGAAGTATTGTGAGGACAGGGGTCATGGAGCATTGTGATGACAAGGGAATGGAGCACTGTGATGAAAAGTTCCTGGAGAATTGTGATGAGAAGACCATGGAGCCTTGTAATAACAAGTCTCATGGAGCATTCTGATGAAAAGGGGCATGGAGTATTGTGATTACAGGGGTCTTGGGGCATTGTGATGAAAAGGGCATGGAGCATTGTGATTACTGGTGTCTTGGAGCATTGTGATGAAATTGGCATGGATCATTGTTATGAAAATGGTATGGAGCCTTGTCATGACAGGGTTCCAGGAGCATACTGATGACAAGTGTCAGGGAGCATTGTGATGACAAGTGTATAGAGCACTGTGATGACAAAGGTCATGGAGCACTCTGATGAGAAGACCATGGATAATTGTGATGATGAGCGTCATGGGACATTCTGATGATAAGTGTTATGGAACATTGTGATCAAAAGGATTTGGAGCATTGTGATGAGATAGATCATCAAATATTTTGATTTCATTGTGATGACAATAGCCTGAAGCATTATGATGATGGGCATGCTGCATTTTGATGACAGGGTTCATGGAGCATTGAGATGCAAATGTACATGGAGCATTGTGATTAGAGGGTTCATGGAGTTTTGTGATGACAATGGCATGGAGCATTGAGATGCCAAGGGTCATGGATCCTTGTGATGACAAAGGTCATGGAGCATTTTGATGACAAGGGCGTGGTACATTGTGATGAGAAGGGCAGGGAGTATTGTGATGACAGGGTTATAGAGCAATTTGATGAAAAGGGTCATGGAATATTTTGATGACAGTTGTTATGGAACATTGTGATGTCAGGGGTCATTGAGCATTTTGAGGAAAATTGTTATGGAGCATTTTGATGACAGGGGTTATGGAAAATTGTGATGTCAGGGGTCATAGAACTTTGTGATGATATGTGCATGTAGCATTGCAAAGACAGAAGTCATGGAATATTGTGATGACAGGGGTGAGGGATTATTGTGATGAATAGTGATGTAACATTGTGATATCAGTGTTGAGAGAGCATTTTGATGAGAAGTGCATGGAGAATTGTGATGACAAGTTTTATGGAGCATTGTGGTGACAAGATTGTGGAGCACTGTGATGAAAATTGCAGGGTGCATTGTAATGACATGGGTCATGGAGCATTGTGATGACGAGATTCATGGAGCATTGTGCTGAGAAAGGCATAGAGCATTGTGATGACAAGGGTCAAAGAGCATTGTGATGAAAAGTTCATGGAGCATTGTGGTTAAAAAGGTCACAGAGACTGCTGATGACGAGGGCATGGACCATTGTGATGACAAAGGTCATGAAGCATTGTGATGAATGGAGGCATGGAGCATTGTGATGACAGGGGTCATGGAACATTGTGATTACAAGGGCATGGAGCCTTGTGATGACAAGGGAATGGAGCATTGGTCTAATAAGTTTCATGGATTATTGTGATGAGAGTGGGCATAGAGCATTGTGATGATAAGGGCATGGAACACTGTGATTCATGGGTCATGAAGGATTGTAATGACAAGGTCATGGGGCATTGTGATGAGAAGGGCATGGAGCATTTTGATGACAAGTGTCATGGAGCTTTGTGATGACAAGGGCATGGAGCAATGTGATGAGAGTGTTCATGGAGCATTGTGATGCCAAGTGTCATGGCGCTTTGTGATGACAAATGTCATGGAGCATTTTGATGACAAGTGCATGGTGCATTGTGATGATAAGGGCAGGGAGTATTTTGATGACAGGGTCATGCAGCAATATGATGGAAAGTGTATTGGAACATTTTGATGACTGGGGTTATAGAATATTGTTATGTCAGGGGTCATGGAACATTTTGATGATAAAGGGATGTAGCACTGTGATGACAGGGGTCATGGGACATTGTGATTACAGTAGTGAGGGAGTATTGTGACAACTAGTGTTGGAACACTGTGATATCTCTGGTGAGAGAGCATTTTGATGAGAAGTGTATGGAGCATTGTGATTACAAGGTTTATGGAGCATTGCAATGAAAATTTTCTGGACCGTTGTGATGAAAAGCGAATGGCACATTGTGATGACAAGGGTCATGGAACATTTTTCAGACACAGTCATGGAGCATTTTGATGACAATGGTCACGGATCATTGTGATGAAAACGGAATGGGGCATTGTGATGAAAAAGGCATGGAGCCTTTTCGTGACAGGGTTCAAAGAGCATTCTGATGACAAGTGTCAGGGAGCATTGTGATGACAAGTGTACTGAGCATTTTGATGCCAAATGTCATGGAGCACTGTGATGAAAAGGGCATGGAATTTTGTGATGACAGGCATCATGGAGCATTGTGATGACAAATGTTATGGAACACTGGGATCACAAGGGTTAGGAGCATTGTGATGACAGAGGACATGGATCATTTTGATTTCAAGGAGCATGGAGCATTGTGATGACAAGGGCATGAAGCAATGTGCTCTCAAGGTTCATGGAGGATTGTGATGACAATGGAAATGGAGTATTGTGATGACAAGCGCATAGAGCATTGTAATGACAAGGTCATGGAGCATTTTGCTGACAAAGTCATGGAGCATGGTGATGACAGGTGTCATGGAGCACTGTGATGACAAGGCCACGGAACATCGTGATGGCAGGGGTCATGGAGCATTGTTATGACAGGGGTAATGGAGCATTGTGACGGCAAGGGCATGGAGCATTGTGATGAGAAGGCCATGGAGCATTCTGATGACATCTGTCATGGAGCTTTGTGATGACATGGGCATGGAGCAATGTGATGAGAGTGTTCATGGAGGATTGTGATGACAATGACATGGAGCACTGTGATGCCAAGGGTCATGGATCTTTGTGATGACAAAGGTCATGGAGGATTTTAATGACAAGGGCGTTGTGCATTGTGATGAGAAGGGCAGGGAGCATTGTGATGACAGGGTCATGGAGCAATTTGATGAAAAGTGTCATGGAACATTTTGATGACAGGGGTTATGGAACATTGTGATGTCAGAGGTCATGGATCATTATGATGAAAAGGGTCAAGGAGCATTTTGATGACAGGGGTTATGGAGCATTGTGATGTCAGGGGTCATCGAACATTGTGATGATAAGTGCATGTAGCATTGTGATGACAGGGGTCATGGAATATTGGGATAACAGGGGTGAGTGAGTATTGTGACGAATAGTGATGTAACATTGTGATATCTGTGGTGAGAGAGCATTTTGATGAGAGGTGCATGGAGTATTGTGATGACAAGGTTTATGGAGCATTGTGATGACAAGCTTGTGGAGAACAGTGATGACAAGCGCATGGTGCATTATGATGACATGTGTCATGGAGCATCGTGCTGACAAGCGCATGGAGCATTGTGATGACAAGGGTCACGGAGGATTGCGCTGAGAAAGGCATAGAGCATTGTGATGACAAGGAACAAAGAGCATTGTGATGAAAAGTTCATGGAGCATTGTGATTACAAGGGTCATGGAGCATTGTGATGACAAGGGCATGGAGCATTGGTCTAATAAGTTTCATGGATTATTGCGATGACTTTTGGAATGGTGCATTGTGGTGACAAGGGCATGGAGCATTGTAATGCCAGGTGTCATGGAGGATTCTGATGACAAATGTAATGGTGCATTGTGATGACAGTGGCTTGGAGCATTGAGATGACAAGGTCAGGGAGCATTGTGCTGAAAAGTGCATGGAGAATTGTGATGACAAGGGTCATGGAACATTCTCATGATAAGCTTGTGGATTTTTTTGCTGACAGTGGCGTGGAGCATTGTGATGAAAACGGCATGGGGCATTGTGTTGAAAAAGGCATGGAGCCTTTTCGTGACAGGGTTCAAGGAGCATTCTGATGACAAGTGTCAGGGAGCATTGTGATGACAAGTGTACTGAGCATTTTGATGCCAAATGTCATGGAGCACTGTGATGAAAAGGGCATGGAATTTTGTGATGACAGGCATCATGGAGCATTGTGATGACAAGTGTTATGGAACACTGGGATCACAAGGGTTTGGAGCATTGTGATGACAGAGGACATGGATCATTTTGATTTCAAGGAGCATGGAGCATTGTGATGACAAGGGCATGAAGCAATGTGCTCTCAAGGTTCATGGAGGATTGTGATGACAATGGAAATGTAGTATTGTGATGACAAGCGCATAGAGCATTGTAATGACAAGGTCATGGAGCATTTTGCTGACAAAGTCATGGAGCATGGTGATGACAGGTGTCATGGAGCACTGTGATGACAAGGCCACGGAACATCGTGATGGCAGGGGTCATGGAGCATTGTTATGACAGGGGTAATGGAGCATTGTGACGGCAAGGGCATGGAGCATTGTGATGAGAAGGCCATGGAGCATTCTGATGACATCTGTCATGGAGCTTTGTGATGACAAGGGCATGGAGCAATGTGATGAGAGTGTTCATGGAGGATTGTGATGACAATGACATGGAGCACTGTGATGCCAAGGGTCATGGATCTTTGTGATGACAAAGGTCATGGAGGATTTTAATGACAAAGGCGTTGTGCATTGTGATGAGAAGGGCAGGGAGCATTGTGATGACAGGGTCATGGAGCAATTTGATGAAAAGTGTCATGGAACATTTTGATGACAGGGGTTATGGAACATTGTGATGTCAGAGGTCATGGATCATTATGATGAAAAGGGTCAAGGAGCATTTTGATGACAGGGGTTATGGAGCATTGTGATGTCAGGGGTCATCGAACATTGTGATGATAAGTGCATGTAGCATTGTGATGACAGGGGTCATGGAATATTGGGATAACAGGGGTGAGTGAGTATTGTGACGAATAGTGATGTAACATTGTGATATCTGTGGTGAGAGAACATTTTGATGAGAGGTGCATGGAGTATTGTGATTACAAGTTTTATGGAGCATAGCGATGACAAGGTTGTGGATCATTGTGATGAAAAGCGTGTGGCACATTGTGATGACAAGGGTCATTGAACATTGTTCTGACAAAGGCATGGAGCATTGTGATGACAGGGGTCATGGAATATTGGGATAACAGGGGTGAGTGAGTATTGTGACGAATAGTGATGTAACATTGTGATATCTGTGGTGAGAGAGCATTTTGATGAGAGGTGCATGGAGTATTGTGATGACAAGGTTTATGGAGCATTGTGATGACAAGCTTGTGGAGAACAGTGATGACAAGCGCATGGTGCATTATGATGACATGTGTCATGGAGCATCGTGCTGACAAGCGCATGGAGCATTGTGATGACAAGGGTCACGGAGGATTGCGCTGAGAAAGGCATAGAGCATTGTGATGACAAGGAACAAAGAGCATTGTGATGAAAAGTTCATGGAGCATTGTGATTACAAGGGTCATGGAGCATTGTGATGACAAGGGCATGGAGCATTGGTCTAATAAGTTTCATGGATTATTGCGATGACTTTTGGAATGGTGCATTGTGGTGACAAGGGCATGGAGCATTGTAATGCCAGGTGTCATGGAGGATTCTGATGACAAATGTAATGGTGCATTGTGATGACAGTGGCTTGGAGCATTGAGATGACAAGGTCAGGGAGCATTGTGCTGAAAAGTGCATGGAGAATTGTGATGACAAGGGTCATGGAACATTCTCATGATAAGCTTGTGGATTTTTTTGCTGACAGTGGCGTGGAGCATTGTGATGAAAACGGCATGGGGCATTGTGTTGAAAAAGGCATGGAGCCTTTTCGTGACAGGGTTCAAGGAGCATTCTGATGACAAGTGTCAGGGAGCATTGTGATGACAAGTGTACTGAGCATTTTGATGCCAAATGTCATGGAGCACTGTGATGAAAAGGGCATGGAATTTTGTGATGACAGGCATCATGGAGCATTGTGATGACAAGTGTTATGGAACACTGGGATCACAAGGGTTTGGAGCATTGTGATGACAGAGGACATGGATCATTTTGATTTCAAGGAGCATGGAGCATTGTGATGACAAGGGCATGAAGCAATGTGCTCTCAAGGTTCATGGAGGATTGTGATGACAATGGAAATGGAGTATTGTGATGACAAGCGCATAGAGCATTGTAATGACAAGGTCATGGAGCATTTTGCTGACAAAGTCATGGAGCATGGTGATGACAGGTGTCATGGAGCACTGTGATGACAAGGCCACGGAACATCGTGATGGCAGGGGTCATGGAGCATTGTTATGACAGGGGTAATGGAGCATTGTGACGGCAAGGGCATGGAGCATTGTGATGAGAAGGCCATGGAGCATTCTGATGACATCTGTCATGGAGCTTTGTGATGACAAGGGCATGGAGCAATGTGATGAGAGTGTTCATGGAGGATTGTGATGACAATGACATGGAGCACTGTGATGCCAAGGGTCATGGATCTTTGTGATGACAAAGGTCATGGAGGATTTTAATGACAAAGGCGTTGTGCATTGTGATGAGAAGGGCAGGGAGCATTGTGATGACAGGGTCATGGAGCAATTTGATGAAAAGTGTCATGGAACATTTTGATGACAGGGGTTATGGAACATTGTGATGTCAGAGGTCATGGATCATTATGATGAAAAGGGTCAAGGAGCATTTTGATGACAGGGGTTATGGAGCATTGTGATGTCAGGGGTCATCGAACATTGTGATGATAAGTGCATGTAGCATTGTGATGACAGGGGTCATGGAATATTGGGATAACAGGGGTGAGTGAGTATTGTGACGAATAGTGATGTAACATTGTGATATCTGTGGTGAGAGAGCATTTTGATGAGAGGTGCATGGAGTATTGTGATGACAATGTTTATGGAGCATTGTGATGACAAGCTTGTGGAGAACAGTGATGACAAGCGCATGGTGCATTATGATGACATGTGTCATGGAGCATCGTGCTGACAAGTGCATGGAGCATTGTGATGACAAGGGTCACGGAGGATTGCGCTGAGAAAGGCATAGAGCATTGTGATGACAAGGAACAAAGAGCATTGTGATGAAAAGTTCATGGAGCATTGTGATTACAAGGGTCATGGAGCATTGTGATGACAAGGGCATGGAGCATTGGTCTAATAAGTTTCATGGATTATTGCGATGACTGTTGGAATGGTGCATTGTGGTGACAAGGGCATGGAGCATTGTAATGCCAGGTGTCATGGAGGATTCTGATGACAAATGTAATGGTGCATTGTGATGACAGTGGCTTGGAGCATTGAGATGACAAGGTCAGGGAGCATTGTGCTGAAAAGTGCATGGAGAATTGTGATGACAAGGGTCATGGAACATTCTCATGATAAGCTTGTGGATTTTTTTGCTGACAGTGGCGTGGAGTATTGTGATGAAAACGGCATGGGACATTGTGTTGAAAAAGGCATGGAGCCTTTTCGTGACAGGGTTCAAGGAGCATTCTGATGACAAGTGTCAGGGAGCATTGTGATGACAAGTGTACTGAGCATTTTGATGCCAAATGTCATGGAGCACTGTGATGAAAAGGGCATGGAATTTTGTGATGACAGGCATCATGGAGCATTGTGATGACAAGTGTTATGGAACACTGGGATCACAAGGGTTTGGAGCATTGTGATGACAGAGGACATGGATCATTTTGATTTCAAGGAGCATGGAGCATTGTGATGACAAGGGCATGAAGCAATGTGCTCTCAAGGTTCATGGAGGATTGTGATGACAATGGAAATGGAGTATTGTGATGACAAGCGCATAGAGCATTGTAATGACAAGGTCATGGAGCATTTTGCTGACAAAGTCATGGAGCATGGTGATGACAGGTGTCATGGAGCACTGTGATGACAAGGCCACGGAACATCGTGATGGCAGGGGTCATGGAGCATTGTTATGACAGGGGTAATGGAGCATTGTGACGGCAAGGGCATGGAGCATTGTGATGAGAAGGCCATGGAGCATTCTGATGACATCTGTCATGGAGCTTTGTGATGACATGGGCATGGAGCAATGTGATGAGAGTGTTCATGGAGGATTGTGATGACAATGACATGGAGCACTGTGATGCCAAGGGTCATGGATCTTTGTGATGACAAAGGTCATGGAGGATTTTAATGACAAGGGCGTTGTGCATTGTGATGAGAAGGGCAGGGAGCATTGTGATGACAGGGTCATGGAGCAATTTGATGAAAAGTGTCATGGAACATTTTGATGACAGGGGTTATGGAACATTGTGATGTCAGAGGTCATGGATCATTATGATGAAAAGGGTCAAGGAGCATTTTGATGACAGGGGTTATGGAGCATTGTGATGTCAGGGGTCATCAAACATTGTGATGATAAGTGCATGTAGCATTGTGATGACAGGGGTCATGGAATATTGGGATAACAGGGGTGAGTGAGTATTGTGACGAATAGTGATGTAACATTGTGATATCTGTGGTGAGAGAGCATTTTGATGAGAGGTGCATGGAGTATTGTGATTACAAGTTTTATGGAGCATAGCGATGACAAGGTTGTGGATCATTGTGATGAAAAGCGTGTGGCACATTGTGATGACAAGGGTCATTGAACATTGTTCTGACAAAGGCATGGAGCATTGTGATGACAGGGGTCATGGAATATTGGGATAACAGGGGTGAGTGAGTATTGTGACGAATAGTGATGTAACATTGTGATATCTGTGGTGAGAGAGCATTTTGATGAGAGGTGCATGGAGTATTGTGATGACAAGGTTTATGGAGCATTGTGATGACAAGCTTGTGGAGAACAGTGATGACAAGCGCATGGTGCATTATGATGACATGTGTCATGGAGCATCGTGCTGACAAGCGCATGGAGCATTGTGATGACAAGGGTCACGGAGGATTGCGCTGAGAAAGGCATAGAGCATTGTGATGACAAGGAACAAAGAGCATTGTGATGAAAAGTTCATGGAGCATTGTGATTACAAGGGTCATGGAGCATTGTGATGACAAGGGCATGGAGCATTGGTCTAATAAGTTTCATGGATTATTGCGATGACTTTTGGAATGGTGCATTGTGGTGACAAGGGCATGGAGCATTGTAATGCCAGGTGTCATGGAGGATTCTGATGACAAATGTAATGGTGCATTGTGATGACAGTGGCTTGGAGCATTGAGATGACAAGGTCAGGGAGCATTGTGCTGAAAAGTGCATGGAGAATTGTGATGACAAGGGTCATGGAACATTCTCATGATAAGCTTGTGGATTTTTTTGCTGACAGTGGCGTGGAGCATTGTGATGAAAACGGCATGGGGCATTGTGTTGAAAAAGGCATGGAGCCTTTTCGTGACAGGGTTCAAGGAGCATTCTGATGACAAGTGTCAGGGAGCATTGTGATGACAAGTGTACTGAGCATTTTGATGCCAAATGTCATGGAGCACTGTGATGAAAAGGGCATGGAATTTTGTGATGACAGGCATCATGGAGCATTGTGATGACAAGTGTTATGGAACACTGGGATCACAAGGGTTTGGAGCATTGTGATGACAGAGGACATGGATCATTTTGATTTCAAGGAGCATGGAGCATTGTGATGACAAGGGCATGAAGCAATGTGCTCTCAAGGTTCATGGAGGATTGTGATGACAATGGAAATGGAGTATTGTGATGACAAGCGCATAGAGCATTGTAATGACAAGGTCATGGAGCATTTTGCTGACAAAGTCATGGAGCATGGTGATGACAGGTGTCATGGAGCACTGTGATGACAAGGCCACGGAACATCGTGATGGCAGGGGTCATGGAGCATTGTTATGACAGGGGTAATGGAGCATTGTGACGGCAAGGGCATGGAGCATTGTGATGAGAAGGCCATGGAGCATTCTGATGACATCTGTCATGGAGCTTTGTGATGACAAGGGCATGGAGCAATGTGATGAGAGTGTTCATGGAGGATTGTGATGACAATGACATGGAGCACTGTGATGCCAAGGGTCATGGATCTTTGTGATGACAAAGGCGTTGTGCATTGTGATGAGAAGGGCAGGGAGCATTGTGATGACAGGGTCATGGAGCAATTTGATGAAAAGTGTCATGGAACATTTTGATGACAGGGGTTATGGAACATTGTGATGTCAGAGGTCATGGATCATTATGATGAAAAGGGTCAAGGAGCATTTTGATGACAGGGGTTATGGAGCATTGTGATGTCAGGGGTCATCGAACATTGTGATGATAAGTGCATGTAGCATTGTGATGACAGGGGTCATGGAATATTGGGATAACAGGGGTGAGTGAGTATTGTGACGAATAGTGATGTAACATTGTGATATCTGTGGTGAGAGAGCATTTTGATGAGAGGTGCATGGAGTATTGTGATGACAAGGTTTATGGAGCATTGTGATGACAAGCTTGTGGAGAACAGTGATGACAAGCGCATGGTGCATTATGATGACATGTGTCATGGAGCATCGTGCTGACAAGTGCATGGAGCATTGTGATGACAAGGGTCACGGAGGATTGCGCTGAGAAAGGCATAGAGCATTGTGATGACAAGGAACAAAGAGCATTGTGATGAAAAGTTCATGGAGCATTGTGATTACAAGGGTCATGGAGCATTGTGATGACAAGGGCATGGAGCATTGGTCTAATAAGTTTCATGGATTATTGCGATGACTGTTGGAATGGTGCATTGTGGTGACAAGGGCATGGAGCATTGTAATGCCAGGTGTCATGGAGGATTCTGATGACAAATGTAATGGTGCATTGTGATGACAGTGGCTTGGAGCATTGAGATGACAAGGTCAGGGAGCATTGTGCTGAAAAGTGCATGGAGAATTGTGATGACAAGGGTCATGGAACATTCTCATGATAAGCTTGTGGATTTTTTTGCTGACAGTGGCGTGGAGTATTGTGATGAAAACGGCATGGGACATTGTGTTGAAAAAGGCATGGAGCCTTTTCGTGACAGGGTTCAAGGAGCATTCTGATGACAAGTGTCAGGGAGCATTGTGATGACAAGTGTACTGAGCATTTTGATGCCAAATGTCATGGAGCACTGTGATGAAAAGGGCATGGAATTTTGTGATGACAGGCATCATGGAGCATTGTGATGACAAGTGTTATGGAACACTGGGATCACAAGGGTTTGGAGCATTGTGATGACAGAGGACATGGATCATTTTGATTTCAAGGAGCATGGAGCATTGTGATGACAAGGGCATGAAGCAATGTGCTCTCAAGGTTCATGGAGGATTGTGATGACAATGGAAATGGAGTATTGTGATGACAAGCGCATAGAGCATTGTAATGACAAGGTCATGGAGCATTTTGCTGACAAAGTCATGGAGCATGGTGATGACAGGTGTCATGGAGCACTGTGATGACAAGGCCACGGAACATCGTGATGGCAGGGGTCATGGAGCATTGTTATGACAGGGGTAATGGAGCATTGTGACGGCAAGGGCATGGAGCATTGTGATGAGAAGGCCATGGAGCATTCTGATGACATCTGTCATGGAGCTTTGTGATGACATGGGCATGGAGCAATGTGATGAGAGTGTTCATGGAGGATTGTGATGACAATGACATGGAGCACTGTGATGCCAAGGGTCATGGATCTTTGTGATGACAAAGGTCATGGAGGATTTTAATGACAAGGGCGTTGTGCATTGTGATGAGAAGGGCAGGGAGCATTGTGATGACAGGGTCATGGAGCAATTTGATGAAAAGTGTCATGGAACATTTTGATGACAGGGGTTATGGAACATTGTGATGTCAGAGGTCATGGATCATTATGATGAAAAGGGTCAAGGAGCATTTTGATGACAGGGGTTATGGAGCATTGTGATGTCAGGGGTCATCGAACATTGTGATGATAAGTGCATGTAGCATTGTGATGACAGGGGTCATGGAATATTGGGATAACAGGGGTGAGTGAGTATTGTGACGAATAGTGATGTAACATTGTGATATCTGTGGTTAGAGAGCATTTTGATGAGAGGTGCATGGAGTATTGTGATTACAAGTTTTATGGAGCATAGCGATGACAAGGTTGTGGATCATTGTGATGAAAAGCGTGTGGCACATTGTGATGACAAGGGTCATTGAACATTGTTCTGACAAAGGCATGGAGCATTGTGATGACAGGGGTCATGGAATATTGGGATAACAGGGGTGAGTGAGTATTGTGACGAATAGTGATGTAACATTGTGATATCTGTGGTGAGAGAGCATTTTGATGAGAGGTGCATGGAGTATTGTGATGACAAGGTTTATGGAGCATTGTGATGACAAGCTTGTGGAGAACAGTGATGACAAGCGCATGGTGCATTATGATGACATGTGTCATGGAGCATCGTGCTGACAAGCGCATGGAGCATTGTGATGACAAGGGTCACGGAGGATTGCGCTGAGAAAGGCATAGAGCATTGTGATGACAAGGAACAAAGAGCATTGTGATGAAAAGTTCATGGAGCATTGTGATTACAAGGGTCATGGAGCATTGTGATGACAAGGGCATGGAGCATTGGTCTAATAAGTTTCATGGATTATTGCGATGACTGTTGGAATGGTGCATTGTGGTGACAAGGGCATGGAGCATTGTAATGCCAGGTGTCATGGAGGATTCTGATGACAAATGTAATGGTGCATTGTGATGACAGTGGCTTGGAGCATTGAGATGACAAGGTCAGGGAGCATTGTGCTGAAAAGTGCATGGAGAATTGTGATGACAAGGGTCATGGAACATTCTCATGATAAGCTTGTGGATTTTTTTGCTGACAGTGGCGTGGAGTATTGTGATGAAAACGGCATGGGACATTGTGTTGAAAAAGGCATGGAGCCTTTTCGTGACAGGGTTCAAGGAGCATTCTGATGACAAGTGTCAGGGAGCATTGTGATGACAAGTGTACTGAGCATTTTGATGCCAAATGTCATGGAGCACTGTGATGAAAAGGGCATGGAATTTTGTGATGACAGGCATCATGGAGCATTGTGATGACAAGTGTTATGGAACACTGGGATCACAAGGGTTTGGAGCATTGTGATGACAGAGGACATGGATCATTTTGATTTCAAGGAGCATGGAGCATTGTGATGACAAGGGCATGAAGCAATGTGCTCTCAAGGTTCATGGAGGATTGTGATGACAATGGAAATGGAGTATTGTGATGACAAGCGCATAGAGCATTGTAATGACAAGGTCATGGAGCATTTTGCTGACAAAGTCATGGAGCATGGTGATGACAGGTGTCATGGAGCACTGTGATGACAAGGCCACGGAACATCGTGATGGCAGGGGTCATGGAGCATTGTTATGACAGGGGTAATGGAGCATTGTGACGGCAAGGGCATGGAGCATTGTGATGAGAAGGCCATGGAGCATTCTGATGACATCTGTCATGGAGCTTTGTGATGACATGGGCATGGAGCAATGTGATGAGAGTGTTCATGGAGGATTGTGATGACAATGACATGGAGCACTGTGATGCCAAGGGTCATGGATCTTTGTGATGACAAAGGTCATGGAGGATTTTAATGACAAGGGCGTTGTGCATTGTGATGAGAAGGGCAGGGAGCATTGTGATGACAGGGTCATGGAGCAATTTGATGAAAAGTGTCATGGAACATTTTGATGACAGGGGTTATGGAACATTGTGATGTCAGAGGTCATGGATCATTATGATGAAAAGGGTCAAGGAGCATTTTGATGACAGGGGTTATGGAGCATTGTGATGTCAGGGGTCATCGAACATTGTGATGATAAGTGCATGTAGCATTGTGATGACAGGGGTCATGGAATATTGGGATAACAGGGGTGAGTGAGTATTGTGACGAATAGTGATGTAACATTGTGATATCTGTGGTTAGAGAGCATTTTGATGAGAGGTGCATGGAGTATTGTGATTACAAGTTTTATGGAGCATAGCGATGACAAGGTTGTGGATCATTGTGATGAAAAGCGTGTGGCACATTGTGATGACAAGGGTCATTGAACATTGTTCTGACAAAGGCATGGAGCATTGTGATGACAGGGGTCATGGAATATTGGGATAACAGGGGTGAGTGAGTATTGTGACGAATAGTGATGTAACATTGTGATATCTGTGGTGAGAGAGCATTTTGATGAGAGGTGCATGGAGTATTGTGATGACAAGGTTTATGGAGCATTGTGATGACAAGCTTGTGGAGAACAGTGATGACAAGCGCATGGTGCATTATGATGACATGTGTCATGGAGCATCGTGCTGACAAGCGCATGGAGCATTGTGATGACAAGGGTCACGGAGGATTGCGCTGAGAAAGGCATAGAGCATTGTGATGACAAGGAACAAAGAGCATTGTGATGAAAAGTTCATGGAGCATTGTGATTACAAGGGTCATGGAGCATTGTGATGACAAGGGCATGGAGCATTGGTCTAATAAGTTTCATGGATTATTGCGATGACTTTTGGAATGGTGCATTGTGGTGACAAGGGCATGGAGCATTGTAATGCCAGGTGTCATGGAGGATTCTGATGACAAATGTAATGGTGCATTGTGATGACAGTGGCTTGGAGCATTGAGATGACAAGGTCAGGGAGCATTGTGCTGAAAAGTGCATGGAGAATTGTGATGACAAGGGTCATGGAACATTCTCATGATAAGCTTGTGGATTTTTTTGCTGACAGTGGCGTGGAGCATTGTGATGAAAACGGCATGGGGCATTGTGTTGAAAAAGGCATGGAGCCTTTTCGTGACAGGGTTCAAGGAGCATTCTGATGACAAGTGTCAGGGAGCATTGTGATGACAAGTGTACTGAGCATTTTGATGCCAAATGTCATGGAGCACTGTGATGAAAAGGGCATGGAATTTTGTGATGACAGGCATCATGGAGCATTGTGATGACAAGTGTTATGGAACACTGGGATCACAAGGGTTTGGAGCATTGTGATGACAGAGGACATGGATCATTTTGATTTCAAGGAGCATGGAGCATTGTGATGACAAGGGCATGAAGCAATGTGCTCTCAAGGTTCATGGAGGATTGTGATGACAATGGAAATGGAGTATTGTGATGACAAGCGCATAGAGCATTGTAATGACAAGGTCATGGAGCATTTTGCTGACAAAGTCATGGAGCATGGTGATGACAGGTGTCATGGAGCACTGTGATGACAAGGCCACGGAACATCGTGATGGCAGGGGTCATGGAGCATTGTTATGACAGGGGTAATGGAGCATTGTGACGGCAAGGGCATGGAGCATTGTGATGAGAAGGCCATGGAGCATTCTGATGACATCTGTCATGGAGCTTTGTGATGACAAGGGCATGGAGCAATGTGATGAGAGTGTTCATGGAGGATTGTGATGACAATGACATGGAGCACTGTGATGCCAAGGGTCATGGATCTTTGTGATGACAAAGGTCATGGAGGATTTTAATGACAAAGGTGTTGTGCATTGTGATGAGAAGGGCAGGGAGCATTGTGATGACAGGGTCATGGAGCAATTTGATGAAAAGTGTCATGGAACATTTTGATGACAGGGGTTATGGAACATTGTGATGTCAGAGGTCATGGATCATTATGATGAAAAGGGTCAAGGAGCATTTTGATGACAGGGGTTATGGAGCATTGTGATGTCAGGGGTCATCGAACATTGTGATGATAAGTGCATGTAGCATTGTGATGACAGGGGTCATGGAATATTGGGATAACAGGGGTGAGTGAGTATTGTGACGAATAGTGATGTAACATTGTGATATCTGTGGTGAGAGAGCATTTTGATGAGAGGTGCATGGAGTATTGTGATGACAAGGTTTATGGAGCATTGTGATGACAAGCTTGTGGAGAACAGTGATGACAAGCGCATGGTGCATTATGATGACATGTGTCATGGAGCATCGTGCTGACAAGTGCATGGAGCATTGTGATGACAAGGGTCACGGAGGATTGCGCTGAGAAAGGCATAGAGCATTGTGATGACAAGGAACAAAGAGCATTGTGATGAAAAGTTCATGGAGCATTGTGATTACAAGGGTCATGGAGCATTGTGATGACAAGGGCATGGAGCATTGGTCTAATAAGTTTCATGGATTATTGCGATGACTGTTGGAATGGTGCATTGTGGTGACAAGGGCATGGAGCATTGTAATGCCAGGTGTCATGGAGGATTCTGATGACAAATGTAATGGTGCATTGTGATGACAGTGGCTTGGAGCATTGAGATGACAAGGTCAGGGAGCATTGTGCTGAAAAGTGCATGGAGAATTGTGATGACAAGGGTCATGGAACATTCTCATGATAAGCTTGTGGATTTTTTTGCTGACAGTGGCGTGGAGCATTGTGATGAAAACGGCATGGGGCATTGTGTTGAAAAAGGCATGGAGCCTTTTCGTGACAGGGTTCAAGGAGCATTCTGACGACAAGTGTCAGGGAGCATTGTGATGACAAGTGTATTGAGAATTGTGATGAAAAAGGTCATGGAGCATTGTGATGAAAAGTGCATGGAGTATTGTGATGACAGGCATCATGGAGCGTTGGGATGACAAGTTTTATGGAACATTGTGATCACAAGGGTTTGGAGCATTGTGATGACAGAGGTCATGGATCATTTTGATTTCAAGGAGCATGGAGCATTGTGATAACAAGGGCATATAGCAATGTGATCCCAAGATTCATGGAGGATTGTGATGACAATGGTAATGCAGTATTGTGATGACAAGCGCATAGAGCATGGTAATGACAAAGTCATGTAGCATTTTGCTGACAAAGGCATGGAACATTGTCATGACAGGTGTCATGGAGCACTGTGATGAAAAGTGTCACGGAGCATTGTGAATACAGGGGTCATGGAGCATTGGGATGACAAGGGCATGGATCATTGTGATGACAAGGGTCATGGAGCATTGGGCTGAAAATGTTCATGGATTATTGTGATGACAGGGGTCTTGGAGCATTGTGATGACAGAGGTCATGGAGAATATTGATTTCTTTGTTCTGACAATAGCCGGAAGCATTATGATGATGGGTTTGGTGCATTGTGATGACAGATTTCATGGAGAATTGAGATGAAAAGGGGCATGAAGCATTGTGATTACTGGAGTCTTGGAGCACTGTGATGAAAAGGGCATGGAGAATTTTGATGAGAAGTTCATGGAACATTCTGATGACATGTGTCATGGAGCTTTTTGATGTTAATGGCATGGAGTATTCTGATTAAAGGGGTCTTGGAGCATTGGGATGACAAGTGTCATGGAGCCTTGTGATGACAAGGCCGTGGAATATTGTGATGGCAGGGGTCATGGAGCATTGTTATGACAGGAGTAATGGAGCATTGTGATGAGAAGGGCATGGAGCATTTTGATTACAAGGTTTATGGAGCATTACCATGACAAATTTGTGGATCGTTGTGATGAAAATCTCGTAGCACATTGTGATGACAAGGGTCATGGAGCATTTTTCTGACAAACGCATGGAGCATTTTGATGACAAGGGTCACGGAGCATTGTGATGAAAAGTTCATGGAGCATTGTGGTTATAAAGGTCACAGAGCCTTGTGATGATGCTGGCATGGAACATTGTGATGACAAATGTTATGAAGCATTGTGATGACTGGAGTCACGGAGCATTGTGATGACAGTGGTCATGGAGCATTGTGATGACAAGGGCATGGAGCATTGTGGTGAAAGGGGCATGTAGCATTGGTCTGAGAAGTTTCATAGATTATTGTGATGACATTGGACATGGTGCATTGTGATGACAAGGGCATGGATCATTGTGATGAGAAGGTCATGGAGTATTGTGAAGACAGTTGTCAGGGAGCATTGTGATTACATATGTCATGGTCCATTGCAATGACAATGGCAGGGAGCATTGTGATGCCAAATGTAATGGAAGATTTTGATGACAAATATAATGGAGCATTATGATGACTAGGGCTTGGATCATTATGATGACAAGGGCCATTGAGAATGTTCAGAAAATGGTCGTGAAGCATTGTGATGACAAGGTCCTGGAGCATTGTGATGAGAAATCCATAGAGACTTGTGATGACAAATCTCATGGAGCATACTGATGAAAAGGGGCATGGACCATTGTGATTACAGGGGTCTTGGAACATTGTGATGACATGGGCATGGAGCATTGTGAGGAGAAGGCCAAGGAGCAGTCTGAAGACATGATTCATTGAGCTTTGTGATGACAAGGGCATGGAGCATTGTGCTTAAAGGGTTCTTGGAGCATTGTGAGGAAAAGGGCATGGATCATTGTGATGAAAAAGGCATGGAGCCTTGTCATGACAGGGTTCAAGGAGCATACAGACAACAAGTGTCAGGGAGCATTTTGAAGACAAGTGTATTGAGCATTGTGATGACAAAGGTCATGGAGCATTGTGATGTGAAGACCATGGATATTTGTGATGACGTGTGTCATGGGGCACTGTGATGACAAGTGTTATGGAATATTGTGATCACAAGGGTTTGGAGCATTGTTATGACAGAGGTCATGGAGCATTTTGATTTCATTGTGATGACAATAGCATGAAGCATTATGATGATGGGCATGGTGAATTGTGATGACAGGGTTCATGGATCATTGAGATGATAAGGGACATGGAGCATTGTGTTTACAGGGATCTTGGAACACTGTGATGACAAGGGCATGGAACATTGTGAAGAGAAGGCCATGGAACCTACTGATGACATGCGTCATGGAGCTTTCTTATGACAAGGTCATGGAGCATTTTGATTACAGGTGTCTTGGAGCATTGCGAAGACATGGGTAATGGAGCCTTGTGATGACAAGGCCGTGGAACATTGTGATGGCAATGGTCATGGAGCATTGTTATGACAGAGGTAATGGAGCATTGTTATGAGAAGGGAATAGAGCATTGGTCTGAAATATTTCATGGATTATTGTGATGAGATTTGGCATGGAGCATTGTGATGAAAAGGGCACGGAACACTGTGATACTTGGGTCATGGAGGATTGTAATGTCAAGGGCAAGAAGCAATGTGATGAGAGGGTTCATGGAGCACTGTGATGACAATGACATCGAGCGTTGTGAGGAGAAGGCCATGGAGCATTCTGATGTCTTGCGTCATGGAGCTTTGTGATGACAAGGGCATAGAGCTTTTTGATTACAGGGGTCTTGGAGCATTGTGATGAAAAGGGAATGGATCACTGTGATGAAAAAGGCATGGAGCCTTGTAATGACAGGGTTCAAGGAGCATACTGACGACAAGTGTCAGGGAGCATTGTGATGACAAGTGTATTGAGCATTGTGATGACAAAGATCATGGAGCATTGTGATGAGAAGACCATGGATAATTGTGATGATGATCGTCATGCGGTGTTGTGATGATAAGTGTTATGAAACATTGTGATCACAATGGTTTGGAGCATTATGATGACAGAGTTCATGGAGAATTTTGATTTCATTGTGATGACAATAGCCTGAAGCATTATGATGATGGGCATGGTGCATTGTGATGACACGGATCATGGAGCATTGAGATGAAAAAGGGCATGGAACATTGTGATTACAGGGTTCTTGGAGCATTGTAATGACAAGCGCATAGAGCTTTCTAATGACAAGGTCATGTAGAATTTTGCTGACAAATGCATGGAGCATTGTGATGACAAGTCATGGAGCATTTTGATGACAAGGGCATAGTGCATTGTGATGAGAAGGGCAGGAAGCATTTTGATGACCTGGTCATGCAGCATTTTGATGAAAAGTTTAATGGAACGTTGTGATGGCAGTGGTCATGGAGAATTGTTATGACAGAGGTAATGGAGCATTTTGATGAGAAGGGCATTGAGCATTGCTCTGAAATGTTTCAAGGATTATTGTGATGAGAGTGGGCATGGAGCATTGTGATGACAAGGGCACGGAACACTGTGATACATGAGTCATGGAGGATTGTAATGACAAGGGCATGGGGTATTGTGATGAGAAGGGCATCGAGCATTGTGATGACAAGTGTCATGGAGGATTGTAATGACAAGGGCATGGAGCAATGTGATGAGAGCGTTTATGGAGCACTGTGATGACAATGACATGGAGCACTGTGATGCCAAGTGTCATGGAGCTTTGTGATGACAAAGGTCATAGAGCATTTTGATGACAAGAATGTGGTGCATTGTGATGAAAATGGCAGGGAGCATTTTGATGACAGGGTCATGCAGCAATTTGATGAAAAGTGTAATGGAACATTTTGATGACAGGGGCTATAGAACATTTTGATGCCAGGGGTCATGGAGCTTTGGGATGAAAATGGTCATGGAGCATTTTGATGACAGGCTTATGGAAGATTGTGATGTCAGGGGTTATGGAACATTGTGCTGATAAGGGGATGTAGCATTGTGATGAATGGGGTCATGGAACATTGTGATTACCAGGGTGAGGGAGGATTGTGATAACTAGTGATGGAACATTGTGATATCTCAGGTGAGAGAGCATTTGGATGAGAAGTGCATGGAGCATTGTGATTACAAGGTTTATGGCGGATAGCGATGACAAGGTTGTGGATCATTGTGATGAAAAGCACGTGGCACATTGTGATGACAAGGGTCATGGAGCATTGTTCTGACAAAGGCATGGAGCATTGTGATGACAAGGGTCACGGAGCAGTGTGATGAAAATTTCATGGAGCATTGAGGTTACAAAGGACACAGAGCCTTTTCGGACGCGAACATGGAACGTTGTGTTGACAAACGTTATGAAGAATTGTGATGACTGGATTCAGGGAGCATTGTGATGACAGGTGTCATGGAGCACTGTGATGACAAGGGTCACGGAGCATTGTGAATACAGGGGTCATGGAGCATTGGGATGACAAGGGCATGGATCATTGTGATGAGAAAGTCATGGAGTATAGTGAAGACAGGTGTCAGGGAGTACTGTGATGACATATGTCATGGTCCATTGCGATGACAATGTCAGGGAGCATTGAGATGCCAAATGTAATGGAGGATTGTGATGACAAATATAATGGAACATTGTGATGACTATGGCTTGGAGCATTATGATGACAAGGGCCATTGAGAATTTTCATGACAAGGTCGAGGAGCATTGTGATGACAAGGTCCTGGATCTTTGTGATTAGAAATACATGGAGCCTTGTGAAGACAAGTCTCATGGAGCATACTGATGAAAAGGGGCATGGAACATTCTGATTACAGGGGTCTTGCAACTTTGTGATCACAAGTGCATGGAGCATTGTGATGACAAGGGCATGGAGCATTGGTCTAATACGTTTCATGGATTATTGTGATGACAGATGGAATGGCGCATTGTGATGACAAGGGCATGGAGCATTGTGATGACCAGGTCATGCCGTATTGTGAAGACAGGTGTCAGGAAGCATTGTGATGACATATGTAATGGCCCATTGTGATGACAATGGCATGGAGCATTGTGAGGCCAAGTGTCATGGAGGATTCTGATGACAAAGGTAATGGAGCATTCTGATGACAATGGCTTGGAGCATTGTGATGACAAGGGTCAGGGAGCATTGTGCTGAAAAGTGCATGGAAAATTGTGATGACAATGGTCATGAAGCATTCTGATGACAAGCTTGTGGAGTATTTTGATGACAATGGCATGGAGCATTGTGATGAAAACAGCATGGGACATTATGTTGAAAACGGCATGGAGCCTTTTCGTGACAGGGTTCAAGGAGCATTCTGATGACAAGTGTCAGTGAGCACTGTGATGACAAGTGTATTGAGAATTGTGATGACAAAGGTCATGGAGAATTGTGATGAAAAGGGCATGGAGTATTCTGATGACAGGCATCATGGAGCGTTGTGATGACAAGTGTTATGGAACATTGTGATCACAAGTGTTTGGAGAATTGTGATGACAAATGTCATGGATCATTTTGATTTCAAGGAGCAGGGAGCATTTTGATGACAAGAGCATGAAGCAATGTGATCCCCAGGTTCATGGAGTATTGTGATGACAATGGAAATGGAGTATAGTGATGACAAGCGCATAGAGCATTGTAATGAAAAGGTCATGTAACATTTTGCTGACAAAGGCATGGAGCATTGTGATGACAGGTGTCATGGAGCACTGTGATGACAAGCGTCACGGAGCATTGTGAATAGAGGGGTCATGGAGCATTGGGATGACAATGGCATGGATCATTGTGATGACAAGGGTCATGGAGCACTGAGCTGAAAATGTTCATGGAGTGTTGTGATGACAGGGGTCATGGAGCATTGTGATGACCAAGGAATGGAACAATGTGATGACAAGAGTCCCGGATCATTGTGTTGTCAGGTGTCATGGAGTGTTGTCATGACAATGGTCATGAAGCATTGTGATGATTAGGTCGTTGAGCATTGGGCTGAAAATGCTCATGGATTATTGTGATGACAGGGGTCATGGAGCATTGTGATGACAAGGGAATGGAGCATGGTGATGACAAGGTCTTGGAGCATTGTGATGAGAAGACCATGGAGACTTGTGACGACAACTCACATGGAGCATTCTGATGAAATTGGGCATGGAGTATTGTGATTACACTGGTCTTAGAGTATTGTGATGACAGGGCATGGAGCATTGTGATGAGAAGGCCATGAAGCATTCTGATGACATGCTTCATGGAGTTTTGTAATGACAAGGGCATGGAGCATTGTGATTACAGGGGTCTTCAGCATTTTGATGAAAAGTGTCATGGAGCCTTTTGATGACAAGGCCGTGGAACATTGTGATTGCAGTGGTCATGGAGCATTGTTATGACAGAGGTAATGGAGCATTGTGATGAGAAGGGCTTTGTTCATTGTTCTGAAATATTTCATGGATTATTGTGATTACACGGGTCTTGGAGCATTGTGATGATAAGGGCATGGATCATTGGGATGAAAAATGCATGGAGACGTGTCATGACAGGGTTAATGGAGCATTCTGATGACAATGGAGCATACTGATGACAAGTGTCAGGGAGCATTGTGATGACAAGTGTATTGAGCATTGTGATGACAAAGGTCATGGAGCATTGTGATGAGAAAACATGGGTAATTGTGATGATGATCGTCATGAGGTGTTGTGATGATAAGTGTTATGGGACATTGTGATCACAAGGTTTTGGAGCATTATGATGACAGAGGTCATGGAGAATTTTGATTTCATTGTGATGACAATAGCCTGAAGCATTGTGATGATGGGCATGGTGCACTGTGATGACAGGGTTCATGGAGCATTGAGATGAAAAGGGGCATGGAGCATTGTGATTACAGGGGCCTTGGAGCATTGTGATGAGAAGGCCATGGAGCATTCTGATGACATGCATCATGGAGCTTTTTGATGAGAAGGGCATGGAGCATTGTGATTACAGGGATCTTGGAGCATTGTGATGAAAAGGGCACGGATTATTGTGATGAGAAAGGCATGGAGCCTTGTCATGACAGGGTTCAAGGAGCATACTGACGACAAGTGTCAGTTAGCATTGTGATGACAAGTGTATTGAGCATTATGATGACGAAGATCATGGAGCATTGTGATGAGAAAACCATGGATAATTGTGATGATGAGAGTCATGGGGTGTTGTGATGATAAGTGTTATAGAACATTGTGATCACAAGGGTTTGGAGCATTATGATGACAGAGGTCATGGAGAATATTGATTTCATTGTGATGACAATAGCCTGAAGCATTGTGATGATGGGCATGGTGCAGTGTGATGACAGGGTTCATGTAGCATTGAGATGAAAAGTTCATGGAGAATTGTGGTTAAAAAGGTCACAGAGACTGTTGATGACGAGGGCATGGACAATTGTGATGACAAAGGTCATGAAGCATTGTGATAACTGGAGTCACAGAGCATTGTTATGACAGGGGTCATGGACAATTGTGATAACAAGGGCATGGAGCACTCTGATGACAAGGGCATGGAACATTGTTCTAATAAGTTTCATGGATTATTGTGATGACATTTGGAATGGCACATTGTGATGACAAGGGCATGGAGCATAGTGATGACCAGGTCATGCCGTATTGTGAAGACAGGTGTCAGGGAGCATTGTGATGACATATGTAATGGCCCATTGTGATGACAATGGCATGGAGCATTGTGATGCCAAGAGTCATGGAGGATTCTGTTGACAATGTAATGGAGCATTCTGATGACAAGGGTCAGGGAGCATTGTGCTGACAAGTGCATGGAGAAATGTGATGACAAGGGTCATGGAGCATTCTGATGACAAGCTTGTGGAGTATTTTGATGACAATGGCATGGAGCATTGTGAAGAAAACGGCATGGGGCATTGTGTTGAAAGAGGCATGGAGCCTTTTCATGACAGGGTTCAAGGAGCTTTCTTCTGACAAGTGTCAGGGAGCATTGTGATGACAAGTGTATTGAGAATTGTGATGACAAACTCATGGAGCATTGTGATGACAAGTCATGGAGCATTTTGATGACAAGGGCATGGTGCATTGTGATGAGAATTTCAGGGAAAATTTTGATGACCGGGTCATGCAGCAATTTGATGAAAAATGTAATGGAACATTTTGATGCCAGGGGTTATAGAACATTGTGATGTCAGGGGTCTTGCAGCTTTGGGATGAAACGGATCATGGAGGATTTTGATGGCAGGTGTCATGGAACATTGTGATGATAAGGGGATGTAGCAGTGTGATGACAGGTTCATGGATCATTGTGATTACAGGAGTGAGGGAGTATTGTGATGACTAGTGATGGAACACTGTGATATCACTTCTGAGAGAGCATTTTTATGAGAAGGGCATGGAGCATTGTGATTACAAGATTTATGGAGCATTGCAATGACGAGGTTGTGGACCGTTGTGATGAAATGCGTCTGGCATTTTGTGAAGACAATGGTCATGGAGCATTGTTCTGACAAAGACATGGAGGATGGTGATGGCAAGTGTCACAGAGAATTGTGATGAAAAGTTCATGGAGCACTGCGGTTACAAAAGTCACAGAGCTTTGTGATGATGCGGGCATGGACCATTGTGATGACAAACGTTATGAAGCATTGAGATGACTGGAGTCACGGAGCATTGTGATGACAGGGGTCATGGAGCATTGTAATGACATGTGTCATGGAGCATTTTGCTGACAAGCGAATGAAGCATTGTGATGACAAGGGTCATGGAGCATTGTGCTGAGAAAGACATAGAGCATTGTGATGACAAGGGTCAAAGAGCATTGTGATGAAAAGTTCATGGAATATTGTGGTTAAAAAGGTCACAGAGACTGTTGATGACGAGGGCATGGACAACTCTGATGACAAAGGTCATGAAGCATTGTGATGACTGGAGTCACGGAGCATTGTGATGACAGGTGTCATGGACCTTTGTGATAACAAGGGCATGGAGCATTGTGATGACAAGGGCCTGGAGCATTGGTCTAATAAGTTTCATGGATTATTGCGATGACAGTTGGAATGGTGCATTGTGATGACAAGGGCATGGAGAATTGTAATGACCTGGTCATGCAATATTGTGAAGAAAGGTGTCAGGGAGCATTGTGATGACATATGTAATGGCCCATTGGGATGACAATGGCATGGAGCATTGTGATGCCAAGTGTCATGGAGGATTCTGATGACAAAGGTAATGGAGCGTTGTGATGACAATGGCTTGGAACATTGTGATGACAAGTGTCAGGAAGCATTGTGCTGACAAGTGCATGGAGAATTGTGATGACAAGGGTCATGGAGCCTTCTGAGGACAAGCTTGTGGAGTATTTTGATGAAAATTGCACGGAGCATTGTGATGAAAACGGCATGTGGCATTGTGATGAAAAAGGCATGGAGCCTTTTCGTGACAGGGTTTAAGGAGCATTCTGATGACAAGTGTCAGGGAGCACTGTGATGACAAGTGTATTGAGTATTGTGATGACAAAGGTCATGGAGCATTGTGATGAAAAGGGCATGGAGTATTGTGATGACAGGCATCATGGAGCGTTGTGATGACAAGTGTTATGGAACATTTTGATCACAAGGGTTTGGAGCATTGTGATGACAGAGGTCATGGATCATTTTGATTTCAAGGAGCATGGAGCATTGTGATGACAAGGGCATGAAGCAATGTGATCCCTAAGTTCATGGAGGATTGTGATGACAATGGAAATGGAGTATTGTGATCACAAGCGCATAGAGCATTGTAATGACCAGGTCATATAGCTTTTTGCTGACAAAGGCATGGAGCATTGTGATGACATGTGTCATGGAGCACTGTGATGACAATCGTCACGGAGCATTGTGAATACAGGGGTCATGGAGCATTGGGATGACAAGGTCATGGATCATTGTGATGACAAGGGTCATGGAGCACTGGGCTGAAAATGTTCATGGAGTGTTGTGATGACAGGGGTCATGGAGCATTGTGATGACTAGGGAATGGAGCATTGTGATGACAAGAGTCCCAGATCATTGTCTTGTCAGGTGTCATGGAGTGTTGTGATGACAGTGGTCATGGAGCATTGTGATGATATTGGCCATGGAGCTTTGTGATGAGTAGGTCGTGGAGCATTGGGCTGAAAAATTTCATGGTTTATTGTGATGACAGGTGTCAAGGTGCATTGTGATGACAAGGGAATGGAGCATGGTGATGACAAGGTCCTGGAGCACTGTGATGAGAAGACCATGGAGACTTGTGGTGACAAGTCTCAAGGAGCATTCTGATGAAAAGGGGCATGGAGCATCGTGATTACAGGTGTCTTGGTGCATTGTGATGACGAGGGCATGGAACATTGTGATGAGAAGGCCATGGAGCATTCTGATGACATGCGTCATGTAGTTTTGTGATGACAAGTACATAGAGCATTGTGATTACAGGGATTTTGGAGCATTGAGATGAAGAGGGCATGGATCATTGTGATGACAAGGGCACGGAACCCTGTGATACATGGGTCATGCAGGATTGTAATGTGAATGGCATGGAGCACTGTGATGAGGAGGGCATCAAGCATTGTGATGACAAGTGTCCTGGAGCTTTGTGATGACAAGGGCATGGAGCCATGTGATGAGAGGGTTCATGGAGCATTGTGATGACAAAGACATGGAGCATTATGATGCCAAGAGTCATGGAGCTTTGTGATGACAAGTCATGTAGCATTTTGATGACAAGGGCATGGTGCATTGTGATGAGAAGGGCAGGGAGCATTTTGATGACCGGGTCATGCAGCAATTTGATAAAAAGTGTAATGGAACACATTGATGGCAGTGGTTAGAGAACATTGTGATGTCAGGGGTCTTGGAGCTTTGGGATGAAATGTGTCATGGAGCATTTTGATGAGAGGGGTTATAGAACATTGAGATGTCAAGGGTCACGGAACATTGTGATGATAAGGGGATGTAGCATTGTGATGAGAGTGTCATGGATCATTGTGATTACAGAGGTGAGGGAGTATTGTGATGCCTAGTGATGGAACATTGTGATATCTCTGGTGAGAGAGCATTTTGATGAGAAGTGCATGTACCATTGTGATTACAAGGTTTATGCAGCATTGCAATGACAAGGTTGTGGACCGTTGTGATGAAATGCGCGCGGCACTTTGTGATGACAACTGTCATGGAGCATTGTTCTGACAAAGACATGGAGCATTGTGATGACAAGTGTCACAAAGAATTGTGATGAAAATTTCATGGAGCATTGTGGTTACAAATGTCACAGAGCCTTGTGATGACGCGGGCATGGACCACTGTGATGACAAATGTTATGAAACATTGTGATAACTGGAGTCACGGAGCATTGTGATGACAGAGGTCATGGAGCATTGTGATGACAAGGGCATGGAGCATTGTGATGACAGTGACATGGAGCATTGGTCTGACAAGTTTCATAGATTATTGTGATGACAGTGGGCATGGTGCATTGTGATGACAAGGGCATGGCGCTTTGTGATGAGAAGGTCATGGAGTATTGTGAAGACAGGTGTCAGGGAGCATTGTGATGCCAAATGTAATGGAGAATTGTGATGACAAATATAATGGAGCATTGTGATGATTAGGGCTTGGAGGATTATGATGACAAAGGCCATTGAAAATTTTCATGACACTGTCGAGAAGCATTGTGATGAGAAGGTCCTAGAGCATTGTGATGACAAAACCATGGAGCCTTGTGATGACAAGTCTCATGGAGCATACAGATGAAAAGGGGCATGGAGCATTGTGACTACAGGGGTCTTGGAACATTGTGATGACAAGGGCATGGAGCATTGTGAGGAGAAGACCAAGGAACAATCTGACGGCATGCGTCATTGAACTTTGTGATGACAAGGGCATGGAGCATTGTGATTACATGGGTCTTGGAGCATTGTGATTAAAAGGGCATGGATCATTGTGATGAAAAATGCATGGAGCCTTGTCATGACAGGGTTCAAGGAGCATACAGAAAACAAGTGTCAGGGAGCATTTTGATGAAAAGTGTATTGAGCATTGAGATGACAAAAGTCATGGAGCATTGTGATGAGAAGACCATTGATAATTGTGATGACGAGCGTCATGGGGCATTGTGATGACAAGTGTTATGGAATTCTGTGATCAAAAGGGTTTGGTGCATTGTTATGACAGAGGTCATGGAGCATTTTGACTTCATTGTGATGACAATAGCATGAAGCATTATGATGATGGGCATGGTGCATTGTGATGACAGTGTTCTTAGAGCATTGTGATGAGAAGTATCATGGCGCTTTGTGATGACAAGGCCATGGTTCATCGTGATGGCAGGGGTCATGGAGCATTGTTATGACAGGGGTAATGGAGCATTGTTATGGCAAGGGCATGGAACACTGTGATGAGAAAGCCATGGAGCATTCTGAAGACAAGTGTCATGGAGGTTTCTGAAGACAAGGTCATGGAGCAATGTGATGACAATGACATGGAGCTTTGTGATGCCAAGGGTCATGGATCTTTGTGATGACAAAGGTCATGGAGCATTTTGATGGCAAGGGCATTGTGCATTGTGATGAGAAGAGGAGGGAGCATTCTGATGACAGGGTCATGGAGCAATGTGATGAAAAGTTTCATGGAACATTTTGATGACAGTTGTTATGGAACACTGTGATGTCAGGGGTCATCGAACATTGTGATGATAAGTGCATGTAGCTTTCTGATGACAGGAGTCATGGAACATTGTGATGACAGGTGTGAGAGAGTATTGTGACAAATAGTGATGTAGCATTGTGATATCAGTGGTGAGAGAGCATTTTGATGAGAAGTGCATGGAGCATTGTGATGACAAATTTTAAGGAGCATTGTGATGACAAGATTGGGGAGCACTGTGATGACATGTGCATGGTGCATTGTGATGACATGTGTCATGGAGCATTGTGCTGACAAGCGCATGGAGCATAGTGATGACAATTGTCAAAGAGCATTGTGATGAAAATTTCATGGAGCATTGTGGTTAAAAAGGTCACAGAGACTGTTGATGACGAAGGCATGGACCATTGTGATGACAAAAGTCATGAAGCATTGTGATGACTGGATTCACGGAGCATTGTGATGACAGGGGTCAAGGAGCATTGTGATAACAAGGGCATGTAGCATTGTGATGACAATGGCATGGAATATTGGTCTCATATGTTTCATGAATTATTGCAATGACAGTTGGAATGGCGCATTTTGATGACAAGGGCATGGAGCATTGTGATGACCAGGTCATGCAGTATTGTGAAGAGAGGTGTCAGGGAGCATTGTGATGACATATGTAATGGCCCATTGTGATGACAATGACATGGAGCATTGTGATGCCAAGTGTCATGGAGGATTCTGATGACAAAGGTAATGGAGCATTGTGATGTCAATGTCTTGGAGCATTGTGATGACAAGGGTCAGGGAGCATTTTGCTGAAAAGTGCATGGAGCATTGTGATGACAAGGGTCATGGAGCATTCTGAGGAAAAGCTTGTGGATTATTTTGATGACAATGCATGGAGCATTGTGATGAAAGCCGCATGGGGCATTGTGATTAAAAAGGCATGGAGCCTTTTCGTGACAGGATTCAAGGAGAATTCTGATGACAAGTGTCATGGAGCATTGTGATGACGAGTGTATTGAGAATTGTGATGACAAAGGTCATGGAGCTTTGTGATGAAAAGGGCATGGTTTATTGTGATGACAGGCATCATGGAGCATTGTGATGACAAAAGTTATGGAACACTGTGATCACAAGGGTTTGGAGCATTGTGATGACAGAGGTCATGGATCATTTTGATTTCAAGGAGCATGGAGCATTGTGATGAGAAGGGCATGAAGCAATGTGATACCAAGTTTCATGGAGGATTGTGATGATAATGGAAATGGAGTATTGTAATGACAAGCGCATAGAGCATTGTAATGACAAGGTCATGTAGCATTTTGCAGACAAAGGCGTGGAGCATTGTGATGACATGTGTCATGGAGCACTGTGATGACAAGCGTCATGGAGCATTGTGAATACAGGGGTCATGGAGCATAGGGATGTCAAGGACATGGATCATTGTGATGACAAGTGTCATGGAACATTGGGCTGAAAATGTTCATGGAGTATTGTGAAGACAGGGGCTATGGAGCATTGTGATGACTAGGGAATGGAACATTTTGATGACAAGAGTGCCGTATCATTGTGTTGTCAGGTGTCATGGAGTGTTGTGTTGAAAGTGGTCATGGAGCATTGTGATGATATTGGCCATGGAGCTTTGTGATGAGAAGACCTTGGGTAATTGTAATGTCGAGCATCATGGAGCACTGTAATGACAAGGGGCATGATGCATTGTGATGACAGGTGTCAGGGAGCATTGTGATGACATGGGTCATGGAGCATTTTGATGAAAAGGGGATGGAGCATTGTGATGACAATTGCATGGAGCATTGTGATGACAAGTGCATGGAGCATTGCAATGTCAAGTTGATGGAGAATTGTGATGACAAGAGCATGTAACATATTGACGAGAAGTGTCATGTAGCACTGTGATGACATGGACGTGGAGAATTGTGATGACAAGGGACATGGAGCATTGTGATAACCAGGGCATGGTGCATTGTGATGACAGGGGTTATGGAGCATTATTATGAGAACGGCCATGGTGCATTCTGACATAAGATATCACTTATGAAGGGAATGTAAACATGGCTACATATGAACTGAATTAGGGAAGAGAACAGAGTCTAATATTTAGAAAACACTCTAACGCCTGCTTAAGGGGAAAGAGAGGTTGGGAGATGCACAAACCATAAGATTGATATTAGCACAGGTACCGTTCCATAGTCCAAAAACAGAAGAGCCAAGCCCTACTCCTTCCTCAGTGAATGGAACTCAACATCCCTATTCCCTGCCGAGAAACATATCTGACTAGTAAGAATTTTTAAACCTATGTATTGATATGTCTCCGTAAGGGAAACAAGTGTGTCTAGAATGACATAAACATGGCAGTGAGAATCAGCTCAAACCCAATATAAAACTGAATTTCAAAACAAAACATAAAAACAGTAAAATTCTTACACAATACCTTCAGGGTTTCTGATGAAACTTGGAATGACCCTATCTACAATGACAGCTGGATGTGGCATAAGGCTGGTCACTTGGGACTGAGAGCATTGGTGAGATTGGGTGAAAAAATGCAGACCCTTTAAAGCAATAATGCCTGCCACCCATTCCATGGTTCCCAACTCTCCAGGTAGAAGGGAATATCACTACATTTATAACGTGTATGGGAACCTAGAGAATGGAAACCATCTGATGGTGAAAGGTTTCTAAAACTCTACTACTTTTTTTTTCTCCTTGTGCTCCAGTTTGACATTCCAACTGCTTGACTATCAATCTCCCAACTTTGAAAGTCAGCCCCTATAAACTCCTGGTTCGCACAGTTGGCAAATTGTGCAGAGGATATAAGGGAAGAGAGAGAAGCAATGAGAGAGTAGCTGTAGGCATTTGGACAGCCACATGTCACTATAATTTCCCGTCACAAAGATGAATTAACCAACGTCTCAGCCTGCCCCCCCAGAATCATTATAAGTCCAAAAGCAAAACTGTTGATTTGCGGACAGCTCACAAAAACGCGAGTTGAAAAATGGAGCTCAGGGCCACAGCAATTCACTAACATGCAGAGTTATAAAGGACTACTCTCTTCCAAAAATCTGTTGAGAGAAAGCCACGAGGTGGAAGGGAAAATGAGGCAGAATGGCATGAAACAGATTTCAAGAGGTACACTGGAATCGCCTTTAAACACAGGAAAAGCATTACAACTTCGAAAATTATGGAAATGGCCATAAAGGGCATATGGGTTTTCACGTGAATATATACAGGAGAAAACGCATATGCCCTTTTTGGACAAGCAAGAAAGTGGGCAATGCAAATCAGCACAACAAAGAAGTATCACTTCCTACCGGTCAAAAGGGACATCCACAAAATGTGTAAAAAACAGAAAGGCAAGACAGGCCCTGGAGAACAGGGAGCCTGGTTATGCTGATGTGCGGGATATAAATTGCCAACTGCCTCTCTGGAGGAGTGCATTGTGTTCCCTAAAACAAGTAAAGAACAGAGCTACAGAGCCAAGGGCACTTCCAGTCTAGGGAATATACCTTGGGAAAACTGAAAATAAATAAGACAGATCCACACCAAAATTCAGGGATGAACTGCTTACAAAAATCTCAACATGGGTACACTGAAAATATCCCAGGAAAGACATAAATGGTTCAAGAAACTGTGGTACTTACATATGATGGAATATCCCTCAGCCATGAAATCAATGTCATAAGGCCAGTAGCAGCAAAATGAGTGGATTCATGTACGATAATTCTAAGTGAAATAAGTCACACAGAAAAAGACACTTATCATAATATATCACTTATGAAGATCCTGTAAACATGGCTACACAAGAACTGAGTTAGGAAAGAGAAGAGAGACTCACATTTAAAAAACACCCTCGGGCCTCCCTGGTGGCGCAGTGGTTGAGAGTCCGCCTGCCGATGCAGGGGATACGGGTTCGTGCCCCGGTCTGGGAGGATCCCATATACCGCGGAGCGGCTGGGCCCGTGAGCCATGGCCGCTGGGCCTGCGCGTCCGGAGCCTGTGCTCCGCAACGGGAGAGGCCACAACAGTGAGAGGCCCGCATACCGCAAAAAAAAAAAAAATAAAAAAAAAAAATAAAAAAATAAAAAACACCCTTATGCTTGCTTAAGGGGGAAGGAGAGGTGGGGTGATGCATAAAACCAGAGTTTGATATTAGTACAGGTACCGTTCCAAAAACCAAATACAGAAGAGACAAGACCTACAGTTTCCTCACTGAAAGGGACTCAACACCCCATATTCCCCGCAGAGTAATATATCTTACTAGTATGAATCATAAAACTTATGTATTGATACGTCTCCATAAGGGAATCAAGTGTGTCTAGACTGGCATAATCATGGCAGCGAGAATCAGCTCAAACCCACTATAAACTGGAATTTCAAAAACAAAACAAAAAAACAGGGGAATTCTTTTCAATTCCTTCAGGGTCTCTGATGAAACCTGGAATGACCCTATCTACAATGACAGCTGGATGTGCCATAAGGCTGGACACTTGGGACTGAGAGGATTGGTGAGATTGGGTGAGCAAATGCAGACCCTTTAAAGCAATAATGAGTGGCACCCATTCCATGTTTCCCAACTCTCCAGGTTGAAGGGAATATTACTATAGCTATAACATGTACGGGAAACCTAGAGAATGGACACACTGTGAATAGGAATGGTCTCTAAAACTCAACGAATAGTCCCTCTCCTGGTGCTCCTGTTTGACTTTCCAACTGCTTTACTATCAATCTCCCAACTTGGAGAGATAGCCCCTTTAACCTCCTGGTTCTCACAGGTTGCCAATTTGGCAGAGGATGAAACGGAAGAGGGAGAACCAATGAGAGAGTAGCTGTTAGGCATTTGGACGGGCACATGTCACTCTTCTTTCCCGGGAGGAAGAAGAATTAACCAGAGTCTCAGCCACCCAACGGACAGCAGTATAGTTCCTCATCCAAAGTTTGGACTTGCATTCAGCTCACAAAAAACGAGTTGAAAAATGGAGCTCAGGGGCACAGCAATTCACAAACTGGCAGAGAAATACAGGACAACTATCGTCCAAATATCTGTTTAATGTAGGCAACGAGGCGGACTTGAAAGCGAGGCAGAATAGCAGGAGACAGATTTCAAGAGGTACGTTGGAATCCCCTTTAAAGCACAGGAAAAGGGCACAACTTCGACAATGATGCACTAGGCCAAAAAGGGCATATGAGTTTTCTCCTGAATATATTCAGGAGAAAACACATATACGCTTTTTGGCCAGGCAAGCAACCAGGCAATTCAAATCTGCACTACAAAGAAGTATCACTTCCCACCGGTAAAATGGGACATCCACAAAATGGGTAATTACCTGAAAGGCAAGACAGGTCCTGGAGAACAGGGATCCTTGTTATGCTGATGGGCGGGATGTAAATTGTCAACTGCCTCTCTGGAGGAGTGCATTGAGTTCCCTAAAACAAGTAAAAAACAGAGGTACAGAGCCAAGGGCACTTCCAGTCTAGGGAATATACCTTGGGAAAACTGAAAATCAATAAGACAGAGCCACCCCACTATTTAGGGCTGCACTGCTTACAAGAAGCTCATTTGGGTGCACCTTAAATATCCCTGAAAGATAAAAATGGTACAAAAAATTGTGGTACTTACGTCCGATGAAATATCCCTCAGGCATGAAATCAATGTCATAAGACCAGTAGCAGCAAAATGAGTGGATTCAGGTACGATGATTCTAAGTGAAATAAGTCACACAGAAAAAGAAACTTATCATAAGATATCACTTATAGGTATCCTGTAAACATGGCTACACATGAACTGAGTTAGGAAAGAGAAAAGAGTCTCACATTTAGAAAACACTCTGATGCCTGCATAAGGGGGAAGGAGAGGTGGGGTGATGCATAAAACAAGAGTTTAATATTAGAACAAGTACCGTTCCAAAAACCTAATACGTAATAGCAAGACCTACAACTTCCTCAGTGAACGGGACGCAACAACCCATATTCCGTGCAGAGGAATATATCTGACTAATAAGAATCTTAAAACCTATGTACTGATATGTCTCTGTAAGGGAATCAAGTGTGTCTAGACTGGCATAAACATGGCAGCGAGAATCAGCTCAATCCCAATATAAAAAAAATTTCAAAAACAAAAGAAAAAAAACAGGGAAATTCTTTACAATTCCTTCAGGTTCTCTGATGAAACCTGGAATGACCATGTCTACAATGACAGCTGGATGTGGCATTAGGCTGGACACTTGGGACTGGGAGGATTGGTGAGACTGGGTGAGCAAATGCAGACCCTTTAAAGCAATAATGCATGGCACCCATTCCATGGGTCCCAGCTCTCCAGGTTGAAGGGGATATTACTACAGCTATAACATGTACGGGAAACCTAGAGAATGGACACACAGTGAATATGAAAGTTTTCTAAAACTCAACGAATAGTCCCTCTCCTTGTGCACCAGTTTTACTTTCCAACAGCTTTACTATCAATCTCCCAACTTGGAGAGACAGCACCTTTAACCTCCTGGTTCTCACAGGTTGCCAATTTGGCAGAGGATGAAAGGGAAGAGGGAGAACCAATGAGAGAGTAGCTGTTAGGCATTTGGACGGGCACATGTCACTCTAATTGCCCGGCAGGAAGAAGAATTAACCAAAGACTCTTCCCCCTGCCGGGAACCAGTAGAGGTCCTGAACCGAAATTTTGGACTTGCGGTCAGCTCACAAAAAACGATTTGATAAATGGAGCTCAGGTGCACAGCAATTCAAAAACTGGCAGAGTAATAAAGGACAGCTATCTTCCAAAAATCTTTTGAAGGAAGGCAAAGAGGCGGACTTGAAAGCGAGGCAGAATAGCAGGAAACAGATTTCAAGCAGTACGTTGGAATCACCTGTACAGCACAGGAAGAGGGGCACAACTTCGACAATGATGCACTTGGCCCAAAAGTGTGTATGTGTTTTCTCCTGAATATACTCAGGGGAAAACGCATACGCCCTTTTTGGCCAAGCAAGCAAGTGGGCAATGCAAATCTGCAGTACAAAGAAGTATCACTTCCCACCAGTCAAAAGGGACATCGGCAAAATGTATAAAAACCAGAAAGGCAAAAGAGGACCTGGAGAATGGGGAGCCTTTTTATG
This sequence comes from Mesoplodon mirus, assembly GCF_964341445.2. Taxonomy (NCBI): domain Eukaryota; kingdom Metazoa; phylum Chordata; class Mammalia; order Artiodactyla; family Ziphiidae; genus Mesoplodon; species Mesoplodon mirus. The sequence continues at coordinate 117,161 of NW_028295403.1, forward strand.
CTCATGGGCGGAATGTAAGTTGCCAACTGCCACTCTGGAGGAGTGCATTGTGTTCCCTAAAACAAGTAAACAACTGAGCTACAGAGCCAAGGGCACTTCAAGTCTAGGGAATATACCTTGGGAAAACTGAAAATCAATAAGACAGAGCCACCCCCAAATTTAGGGATGCACTGCTTACAAGAACCTCAACTTGGGTACATATTAATTATCACAAGAAAGTTAAAAATGGTTCAAAAAATTGTGGTACATACGTAGGATGGAATATCCCTCAGCCATGAAATCAATGTCATAAGACCAGTAGCAGCAAAATGAGTGGATTCAGGTACGATGATTCTAAGTGAAATAAGTCACACAGGAAAAGAAGCTTATCATAGGATATGACTTATGAAGATCCTGTAAACATGGCTACACATGAACTGAGTTAGGAAAGAGAACAGAGTCTCACATTTAGAATACACTCTTATGCCTGCTTAATGGGGAAAGAGAGGTGGGGTGATGCATAAAACCAGAGTTTGATATAACACAAGTACTGTTCCAAAAACCAACTATGGAATAGTTAAACCTACACCTTCCTCGGGGAAAGGGACTCAAAATACCATATTTTCCACAGAGGAATATATCTGACTAGTAAGAATCTTAAAACCTATGTATTGATATGTCTCCGTAAGGGAATCAAGTCTGTCTAGACTGGCATAAACATGGCAGTGAGAATCAGCTCAAACCCACTATTAAAAGGAATTTCAAAAACAAAACAAAAAAACAGGGAAATTCTTTACAATTCCTTCAGGGTCTCTGATGAAACCTGGACTGAATCTATCGACAACTACAGCTTGATGTGGCATAAGGCTGGACACTTGGGACTGAGAGGCTTGGTGAGACTGCGTGAGCAAACACAGATCATTTAAAGCAATAATGCGTGGCCTCCATTCCATGGTTCCAAACTCTCCAGGTTGAAGGGAATATTAATACAGCTGTAACATGTACTGGAAACCTAGAGAATGGACACACTGTGAATACGAAAACTTTCTAAAACTCAAGGAATAGTCCCTCTACTGGTATTCCAATTTGACTTTCCAACCGCTTGACTATCAATCTCCCAACTTAGAGAGACAGCACCTTTAACCTCCTGGATAACACAGGTTGCCAATTTGGCAGAGGATGAAAGGGACCAGGGAGAACCAATGAGAGAGTAGCTGTTAGGCATTTGGACGGGCACATGTGACTCTAATTGCCCGGGAGGAAGAAGAATTAACCAAAGCCTCATCCCGCTGCCGGAAACCAGTATAGGTCCTGAACCGAAATTTTGGACTTGCGGTCCGCTCACAAAAAACGATTTGATAAATGGAGCTCAGAGACACAGCAGTTCACAAACTGGCAGAGTAATAAAGGAGAGCTATCGTCCAAAAATTGTTTGAAGGAAGGCAACGAGGTGGACTTGAAAGCGAGGCAGAATCGCAGTAAACAGATTTCAAGAGGTACGTTGGAATCACCTTTCAAGCACAGGAAGAGGGGCACAACTTCGACAATGATGCACTTGTCCAAAAATGGTGTATTCGTTTTCTCCTGAATATATTCAGGAGAAAATGCATACGCCCTTTTTGGCCAAGCAAGCAAGCGGGCAAGGCAAATCTGCAGTACAAGGAAATATCCCTTCCCACCGGTCAAAAGGGACATAGGCAAAATGTGTAAAAACCAGAAAGGCAAGAGAGGACCTGGAGAACAGGGAGGCTTGTTATGCTGTTGGGCGGGATGTAAGTTGGCAACTGCCTCTCTGGAGGAGTGTATTGTGTTCCCTAAAACATGTAAACAACAGAGCTACATAGCCAAGGGCACTTCCAGTCTAGGGAATATACCTTGGGAAAACTGAAAATCAATAAGACAGACCCACCCCAAAATTTAGGGATGCACTGCTTACAAGAACCTCAACTTGGGTACACCTTAAATATGCCAGGAAAGATAAAAATTGTTCAAAAAATAGTGGTACTTACGTACGATGGAATATCCCTCAGCCATGAAATCAATGTCATAAGACCAGTAGCAACAAAATGAGTGGATTCAGGTACGATGATTCTAAGTGAAATAAGTCACACAGAAAAAGAGACTTATCATAAGATATCACTTATGAAGGTCCTGTAAACATGGCTACAGACGAACGGAGTAAGGAAAGATTACAGAGTAACTAATCTTATCATAACATATCACTCATAGCGGGAATGTACACATGACTACACATGAACTGAATGACAAACACAACAGAGTCACACATTTAGGAAACATCTTTTGCCTGCTTAAGAGGAAATCTGTGGCGGGGTGATGCATAAAACCACAGTTTTAAATTAGCACAGATACCGTTATATAAACCAGGTATGTAATAGACAACACCTACTCCCGGCACAATGAACTGGACTCAACACCCCCTATTCATTGCAGAGGAATATGTCTGACTCTATGTATTTTAAAACATATGTATTCTCATGTCTCCATAAAGGAATCATGTGTGTGTATAACAGCATGAACACAGCACTGAAATTCAGTTAAACCCACCTATAAAAATAAATTTCAAAATCAAAATGCAAAAACAGAGAGAAAGTCTTAAAAATTACGTTCAGGGCCTGTGATGCAAGCTAGATTGACCAAAATTACACCCACAGCTGGATGAGACATAAGACTGGACACTTGGGGCTGACAAGATTGCTGAGGTTGTGTGAACAAAAGAACACCACTTAGAGCAATACTGTGTGCTACCCATTCTAGTGGTCCCAACTCTCCAGGTTTAAGGGAATACTCCTACAGTTAAAACATGCATGGGAAACCCAGTGGATGGTACACTGTGTAATTGGGAAAGTTTTCTAAGAGGTACCTCATTTTTCCTTTTGTCGTGCTCGGCTTCGCCATTCATTCTGCATTACTCAAAATCTCCCCACTTGGAGTGTCAGCGCCTTTCCCCTCCCGTTATGCACAGTTTGCAAATTGTGCAGAGGATGAACAGGAAGAGGGGAAATAAATGAGAGATTAGCTGTAGGTGTTTGGATGGGCACATGTCACTCTAGTTAACCATCAGGAAGAAGAATTAACCAAAGGCTCAGCCTGAAGCCCCGGAAACAGACTAGGGCCTAAAGCCATCCTGCGGTATTGCAGCCAGCTCACAAATAGGCGAGTTGAAAAATGGAAATCAGGGGCACAGCAATTCACAAACTTGCAGAGTTAAAAAGGACAACTATCATCCAGAAATAAATTGAGGAAAGGCAGTGAAGAGGATTTGAATGCAAGGCAGAATTGAAGGAAACAGATTTCAAGAGGTAGACTGGAGTCGTCTTTAAAGCACATGAAAAGCGACAGAATTTCGACAATGTTGCCCTTGGCTGAAAAGGGACTATGTGTATTTTCCTGAATATATTCGGGAAAAAATGCATATGCCCTTTTTGGCTAAGCAAGCCATCAGGCATTGCAAATCCACACTACAGAGAAGTGTCCCTTACCTCCAGTCAAAAGGACCATCCACAAATAGTGTAAAAGCCACAAATGCAGGACAGGCCATGGAGAAAAGGGAGCCTGGTTACGCCGATGGACAGGATGTAAATTGCCAATAGACTCTCTGGAGAACTGTATGTTGTTTTCTAAAACAGAGCTACAGAGCATAGCACACTTCCACTCATGGGCATGTATTTTGGGAAAACTAAAAATCCACAACACACAGCCAGCCCAAACTTTAGGGCTGCTCTGTTTACAAGAACCTCGACTTCGGTACACTTTAAATATCCCAGGAAAGGGAAAAAAATGGATATAGATGTTGTGGTACTTATATACAATGGAATGTCACTCAGACATAAAATCAATGTCATAAGGCCAATAGCAGCTTAATGAGTGGCTTTAGGTACGATGATGCTAAGTGAAATGAGCCACAAAGAAAAAGAAACATATTGTAATATATCACTTATAGAGGAAATGTAAACATGGCTACACATGAACTGAATTTCAAAAGAGAACAGAGTTACACATTTAGAAAACACACTTATGCCTCCTTAAGGGGAAAGGTGACGTGGGGTGATGTGTAAAAGCAGAGTTTGAAATTAGCACAGATCCCATTCCATATACCAAATATGTAATAGACAAGACCTACCCCTTTCTCAATGAACTGGACACAAAACAACCTATTCACTGAAGAGGAATATATCTGACTGGTAATAACCTTGAAACCTATGTATTTATATGTCTCCATAATGGAATCAAGTGTATGTAGATTGGCATAAACACAGATCAATGGAACAGGACAGAAAGCCCAGAGATAAACCTACATACCTATGGCTATCTCATCTATGACAAAGGAGCTAAGGATATACAATGGAGAAAAGACAGTCTCTTCAGTAATTGGTGCTGGGAAAACTGGACCCCTACACATAAAAGAATGAAATTAGAACACTCCATAACACCATACACAAAAATAAACTCTAAATTGATTAGAGATCTAAATATAAGACCAGACACTATAAAACACTTAGGGGAAACCATAGGCAGAACACTCTATGACATAAATCACAGCAAGATCCTTTTGGACCCACCTCCTAGAGAAATGGAAATAAAAACAGAAATCAACAAATGGGACCTAATGAAACTTAAAAGCTTTTACACAGTACAGGAAAACATAAACAAGATGCAAAAACAACCCTCAGAATGGGAGAAAATATTTTCAAATGAAGCAATTGACAAAGGATTAATCTCCAAACTTTACAAGCACCACATGTAGTTCAATATCACAAAAACAAACAACCCAATCCAAAAACGGGCAGAAGACCTAAATAGACATTTCTCCAAAGAAGATATACAGATTACCAAGAAACACATGAAAGGATGCTGAACATCACTAATCATTAGAGAAATGCAAATCAAAACTACCCTGAGGTATCACCTCACAGCAGTCAGAGTGGCAATCATCAAAAAAATCAACAAAACAATAAATGCTGGAGAGGCCTTTATTGGAGAAAAGGGAACACACTTGCACTGTGGTTGGGAATGTAAATTGATATGGGCACTAGGGAGAACAGTACGGAGGTTCCTTTAAATAACTAACAATAGAAGTACCATACGACACAACAATCCAAGTACTGGGCATTTGCCTTGCGAAAACCATAATTCAAAAAGAGTTATGTACAAAAATGTTCATTGCAGCTCTATTTGCATTAGCCAGGACATGGAAGCAACCTAAGTGTCCATCGACAGATGAATGGATAAAGAAGATCTGGCACATATATACAATCAAATATTACTCAACCATAAAAAGAAGCAAAACTGAGTTATTTGTACTGAGGTGGATGGACTTTGAATCTGTCCTACACAGTGAAGTAAGTCAGAAAGGGAAAAACAAATACTGTATGTTAACAGAGATATATGGAATCTAATGAAGAAAAAAAAGATTTTGAAGAACCTAGTGGCAGGACAGGATTAAGGACACAGCCATAGAGAAAGGACTTGAGGACACCGGAAGGGGGATGGGTAAGCTGGGACGAAGTGAGAGAGTGGCATGGACATAAATACATTACCAAATGTAACACCGATAGTTACTGGGAAGCAGCCACATAGAATAGGGAGATCAGCTCGGTGCTTTGTGACCACATAAAGGGGTGGGATATGGAGTGTGGGAGGGAGATGCAAGAGGGAGGGCATCTGGTGATATTTGTATATGTATAGCTGATTCACTTTGTTATACAGCAGAAACGAACACTCCATTGTAAAGCAATTATACTCCAATAAACGTGTAAAAGGAAAAAAAAAAAAGAAAGAAAGCCCAAGGATAAACCTACACACCTATGGTCAAATAATCTATGACAAAGGAGGCAAGACTATACAATGGAGATAAGACAGTCTCTTCAATCATTGGTGCTGGGAAATATGGAGAGCTACATGTAAAAGAATGAAATTAGAACACTCCCCAACACCATACATGAAAATATATTCAAAATGGATTAGAGACCTTAATGTAAGACCGGACAGTATAAAACTCTGAGAGGAAAACTTACGAAGGATACTCTGACGTAAATCACAGCAAGATCTTTTTTGATCCACCTCCTATAGTAATGAAATAAAGAAGAAAACTAAACAGATGGGACCTAATGAAACGTAAAAGCTTTTGCAAAACAAAGGAAACTACAAACAAGACGAAAAGACAACCCTCAGAATGGCAGAAAATATTTGCAAACGAATCAATGGACAAATGATTAATCTCCAATATATATAAACAGCTCATGCAGCTCAATATTAATAAAACAAACAACCCAATACAAAAATGGAAGATCTAAATAGACATTTCTTCCAAGAAGACATAGAGATGGCCAGTACGCACATGAAAATCTGCTCAACATCACTAATTATTAGAGAAATGGAAATCGAAACTACAATGAGGTATCACGTCACACCTGTTAGAATGGGCATCATCAGAAAATCTACAAACAACAAATGCTGGAGAGGGTGTGGAGAAAAGGAACCTTCTTCCACTATTGTTGGGAATGTAAATCGATACAGTCTCTATGGTGAACAGTATGGAGGTTCCTTAAAAAACTAAAAATAGAATTACCATATAATCCAGCAATCCCACTACTGGGCATATACCCAGAGAAAACCATAAATCAAAAAGACACATTCACCACAATGTTCACTGCAGCACTATTTACAATAGCCAGGTAATGAAAGCAACCTAAGTGCCCACAGACAGACGAATGGATAAAGACGTGGTACATATATACAACGGAATATTACTCAGCCATACATAGGAATGAAATTGGGTCATTTGTAGAGACCTTGATGGATCTAGAGACTGTCATACAGAGTGAAGTAAGTCATAAAGAGAAAAACAAATATTGTATATTAATGCACATATGTGGAACCTAGAAAAATGGTACAGATGAACCGGTGTGCATGGCAGAGATAGAGACACAGATGTAAAGAACAAACATATGGACACCAAGGAGGGAACGCCATGTGAGGGTGGTGGTGGGATGAATTGGGAGACTGGGATTCACATGTGAACATTTATATGTATGAAATAGATATCCAATAAGAACTTGCTGTATAAAAGATATAAATTAAAAAAAACTAAATAAATAACATTTAATAAAATAAAACAGAAAAATAGTTTTTCCCTTCACATAGACGTCTTTATATTAATGCATTATTTCCATGTATATATCTCCAAATTAAAAAAAAGAGGAATAAATAAAATCTAACTTGAACCAAAAAGAAAAAAAGTAAAAAAAAACAAACAAACATAACTCACCAGTTATAGAGAGAATAATCGTATCAGGGCACTTGCTCCAGTGGTAAAAAATTCTTAAGTTGGTCAGAGGTGGGAAATCGTCTCCCATGCAGTCAGCAGTGCTCGCCCCCACAAGGAGCATCCTCATTGCAAAGCTGGGGGACTGTGTCGAGGTGTCTGTGAGTAAATGTGAGCTGAGCCCCAGTCCTGCTGCAGCTGAACTCTTCCCACCCTTTCCAGGTAAAACACCTGAATATGTACAAGCACTTGCAAGCCTAGAGGAAGGGCTGTGGAGCCACACTAGCGAGAGCACGCAGGCCGACTTGGTGCCTGCAGGCCAGCCAGGATGGTCCTGGCCCCAGATGCTCTTCTGGAATCTTTCCATTTCCCTGCCTGAGATACCCCTCCTGCCACGGCCCCCACTGCTTTTTTACTTCCTCACCTCTGACTGGGGAGAAATTCCAGTGGCAGGTATGGGTGACACATCCTCTTCTTTAGCAGGTCTCAGCCTGGCAACTCCTGCAGAAAGTCCAGCAGAGCCCAAATCACACTGGGCCACCCACAAAGCCACGGCCCCTCACTCCCTCCCTCAACCCCAGCCCCGAAACTGCTGACGGGGCAGAGAATACGGCTTCAGACACAGCTACAGGGGCTCTTGCTGACTGGAGAGGTGTTTATATTGACCTCAATCCAGGCACACCTGTGGGGGGGGCTGGCAGGCAGTGTCAGGCTGCCCAAATCAGCCAATCCTCACCCCTCAGGGGCTCACAGTTGCAGAAAATGAACCTTGCTAAACGGGTCAGTCCCAAGGAACAGGTGTGGGCTCTTGAGAGTCAGGCTAGACAAGGGGCTGCAGCTGCGGCTTGTTTTCTTATCATTTTATCTGGTCCATGAGTGGAAAACAACTTCAAGAAGACCCTATCCTAATGAGAGGAACCCAGGAGTCAGGGAGAGGAGTGATGGTGGGTGGAGACAGAGGCCTGGTGCCCTGGCTGCAGTGGAAGTGTCTGGAAGACCAGGCAGAGAGAGGCTGTACGGAGTGATAGCCAGGGTCACAGACCTGTCAGAGCTGCTGTTTGTTAGTTCAACTCCTGCTCTGAGGTGTTCTGTGTCAGCTGTGAGCGACAGGTGAGCTGGGGGTTCTCTGCAAGGTGGGCTATGTGCACAGTTCCTGTGTGTCCAGCCCTGCTGTGGTACCTGCCCAGGGGAGTTCCATATCCTGGGAAGGGCCTGAACTATGAGAGCCCCATGGGCTGCTGGGTAGCTGCACAGGTGAGCTCCATACCCTGGGAGGGACTTGAACACGAGAGCCCCGTGGGCTGTGGGGTGCGGGATGCAGCCCAGGTGAGCTCCATATCCTGGGATTGGCCTGACCACGAGAGCCCCATGGGCTGCTGGAGACCTGGTAAAGGATATCAGGACAGTCAGTGAAGCCACCGAGGATATACATCCAGTAGCTCCTATTTCCTACACCCTGCTGCTCATTCTACCATCCACCAGGCCATGGCATTCTGTATTACACTTCAATGATGCCTTCTTCTGTATTCCATTCATCTCAGAGTCACAAGAATTTTTGGCTTGTGAGTGGCAGGACACAACATGCAACACAAGCAATAATGCTGGGCCGTCCTGCCCTAATGGTTCAAAAATCCCCACACCATCATTGGGGAAATGTCCTCTAAAGACCTAAACGTTCTACCTCTGTAAAAGGGAACCCTCCTTCAATATGCAGATGACATTCTGATTGCCAGGCCTACTAAAGATGCCTCTGAACTACCTAGCCAAGAAAGGATAGAAGGTGTCCAAGGAAAAGGCTCAAATATCCCAGGCTCAGGTGACATGCCTGGGCTTCATTCTCACAGATATTCGGAGAAACGCATCCCAGGATAGGGAAGAAGCCATTTGCAGCCTTACCTCTTCTAAAACTAGAAGACAGCTTAGGGGTTCCTGGGGAGGCCAAGGTTTTCTGCATCTGGATCCCTAACTACAGTCTAATAGATGGGACTCTACATGAAACACTGACACGAAAAGATGATGATCCTTTTGAATAGAATCCAGAAGCAGCCTTTCAAGAATGGAAAGAGCAGTCAATTCAGATCCTTGCCCAGGAACTCACTAATTTAGCTAAAGCCTTTGACCTTTACATACCCGGTCAAAGGTTAATCGCCCTTGGAGACTTAGTGCAAAAACTGGGACCACTTGAAATGGAGCAACACAAGAATGCCCTTCAGGTATGATAAACTATGGTCACCAAGGGCTTTGCCCACCGACTCATCAGGCCAGGATACTGGGGTATCTAAAAAGCTAGAAATCAGACTTCCGGGTAAGATGGCGGAAGAGTAAGACGCGGAGATCACCTTCCTCCCCACGGATACACCAGAAATACAGCTACACGTGGAACAACTCCTACAGAACACCTACTGAACGCTGGCAGAAGACCCCAGACCTCCCAAAAGGCAAGAAACTCCCCACATACCTGGGTAGGGCAAAGCGGAGAGATCCGCACACAGAGGATCGGTGCCGAGCGGCACTCACCAGCCCGAGAGGCTTGTCTGCTCGCCCGCCGGGGCACGCAGCACTGGAAGCTGAGGCTCGGGCTTCGGTCAGAGCGCAGGGAGAGGACTGGGGCTGGTGGCGAGAACTCAGCCTGAAGGGGGCTAATGTGCCACAGCTAGCCGGGAGGGAGTCCGGGAAAACTCTGGAGCTGCCGAAGAGGCAAGAGACTTTTTCTTCCCTCTTGGTTTCCTGGTGCGCGAGGAGAGGGGATTAAGAGCGCTGCTTAAAGGGGCTCCACAGACGGGCGCGAGTCGCGACTGAAAGCGCGGAGCCCAGTGACAGGCGTGGGACGCTGGGGCTGCTACTGCCGCCGCCAAGAAGCCTGTGTGCGAGCGCAGGTCACTGCCCACACCGCCCTTCCGGGAGCCTGTGCAGCCCGCCACTGCCGGGGTCCCGGGATCCAGGGGCGGCTTCCCTGGGAGAACGCACGGCGCGCCTCGGGCGGGTGCAACGTCACGCCGACCTCTGCCGCTGCAGGCTCGCCCCGCACTCCGTGCCCCTCCCTCCCTCCCGGCCTGAGTGAGCCAGAGTCCCCGAAGAGGCTGCTCCTTTAACCCTGTCCTATCTGAGCGAAGAACAGACGCCCTCCGGCGACCTACACGCAGAGGCGGGGCCAAATCCAAAGCTGAGACCTAGGAGCTGTGAGAACAAAGAAGAGAAAGGGAAACCTCTCCCAGCAGCCTCAGAAGCAGCGGATTAAAGCTCCACAATCAACTTGATGTACCCTGCATCTGTGGAATACATGAATAGACAACACATCATCCCAAATTGAGGAGCCCGGAGTCAGTGCTGTGCCTCTGAGGTGGGAGAGCCAACTTCAGGACACTGGTCCACAAGAGACCTCCCAGCTCCACATAATATCAAACGGCGAAAATCTTCCAGAGATCTCCATCTCAACACCAGCACCCAGCTTCACTCAACGACCAGCAGGCTACAGTGCTGGACACCCTAAGCCAAACAACTAGCAAGACAGGAACACAACGCCACCCATTAGCAGAGAGGTGGCCTAAAATCATAAAAAGTCCACAGACACCCCAAAACACACCACCAGACGTGGACCTGCCCACCAGAAAGACAAGATCCAGCCTCATCCACCAGAACACAGGCACTAGTCCCCTCCACCAGGAAGCCTACACAACCCACTAAACCAACCTTAGCCACTGGGGACAGACACCAAAAACAACAGGAACTACGAACCTGCAGCCTGCAAAAAGGAGACCCCAAACACAGTAACATAAGCAAAATGAGAAGACAGAAAAACACACAGCAGGAGAAGGAGCAAGATAAAAACCCACCAGACCTAACAAATGAAGAGGTAATAGGCACTCTACCTGAAAAAGAATTCAGAATAATGATGGTAAAGATGATCCAAGATTCTATTTCCCAGATACAAAATCTTGGAAATAGAATAGACAAAATGCAAGAAACAGTTAACAAGGACCTAGAAGAACTAAAGATGAATCAAGCATCGATTAAAAACACAATACATGAAATAAAAAATACTCTAGATGGGATCAATAGCAGAATAACTGAGGCAGAAGAACGGATAAGTGAGGTGGAAGATAAAATAGTGGAAATAACTGCTGCAGAGCAAAATAAAGAAAAAAGAATGAAAAGAACAGAGGACAGTCTCAGAGACCTCTGGGACAACATTAAACGCACCAACATTCGAATTATAGGGGTTCCAGAAGAAGAAGAGAAAAAGAAAGGGACTGAGAAAATATTTGAAGAGATTATAGTTGAAAACTTCCCTAATATGGGAAAGGAAATAGTTAATCAAGTCCAGGAGGCACAGAGAGTCCCATACAGAATAAATCCAAGGAGAAATACGCCAAGACACATATTAATCAAACTGTCAAAAATTAAACACAAAGAAATCATATTAAAAGCAGCAAGGCAAAAACAACAAATAACACACAAGGGAATCCCCATCAGGATAACAGCTGATCTCTCAGCAGAAACTCTACAAGCCAGAAGGGAGTGGCAGGACATACTTAAAGTGATGAAGGAGAAAAACCTGCAACCAAGATTACTCTACCCAGCAAGGATCTCATTCAGATTTGATGGAGAAATTAAAACGTTTACAGACAAGCAAAAGCTGAGAGAGTTCAGCACCACCAAACCAGCTTTACAACAAATGCTAAAGGAACTTCTCTAGGCAAGAAACACAACAGAAGGAAAAGACCTACAATAATGAACCCAAAACAATTAAGAAAATGGGAATAGGAACATACATATCGATAATTACCTTAAATGTAAATGGACTAAATGCTCCCACCAAAAGACACAGAGTGGCTGAATGGATACAAAAACAAGACCCATCTATATGCTGTCTACAAGAGACCCACTTCAGGCCTAGAGACACATACAGACTGAAAGTAAGGGGATGGAAAAAGATATTCCATGCAAATGGAAACCAAAAGAAAGCTGGAGTAGCAATTCTCATATCAGACAAAATAGACTTTAAAATAAGGACTACTAGAAGAGACAAAGAAGGACACTACATAATGATCAAGGGATCGATCCAAGAAGAAGATATAACAATTGTAAATATTTATGCACCCAACATAGGAGCACCTCAATACATAAGGCAAATACTAACAGCCATAAAAGGAGAAATCGACAGTAACACACTCATAGTAGGGGACTTTAACACCCCACTTTCACCAATGGACAGATCATCCAAAATGAAAATAAATAAGGAAACACAAGCTTTAAATGATACATTAAACAAGATGGACTTAATTGATATTTATAGGACATTCCATCCAAAAACAACAGAATACACATTTTTCTCAAGTGCTCATGGAACATTCTCCAGGATAGATCATATCTTGGGTCACAAATCAAGCCTTGGTAAATTTAAGAAAATTGAAATTGTATCAAGTATCTTTTCCGACCACAATGCTATGAGACTAGATATCAATTACAGGAAAAGAGCTGTAAAAAATACAAACACATGGAGGCTAAACAATACACTACTTAATAACGAAGTGATCACTGAAGAAATCAAAGAGGAAATTAAAAAATACCTAGAAACAAATGACAATGGAGACACAACGACCCAAAACCTATGGGATGCAGCAAAAGCAGTTCTAAGAGGGAAGTTTATAGCAATACAATCCCACCTTAAGAAACAGGAAACATCTCGAATAAACAACCTAACCTTGCACCTAAAGCAATTAGAGAAAGAAGAACAAAAACATCCCAAAGTTAGCAGAAGGAAAGAAATCATAAAAATCAGATCAGAAATAAATGAAAAAGAAATGAAGGAAACGATAGCAAAGATCAATAAAACTAAAAGCTGGTTCTTTGAGAAGATAAACAAAATTGATAAACCATTAGCCAGACTCATCAAGAAAAAAAGGGAGAAGACTCAAATCAATAGAATTAGACATGAAAAAGGAGAAGTAACAACTGACACTACAGAAATACAAAAGATCATGAGAGATTACTATAAGCAACTCTATGCCAATAAAATGGACAACCTGGAAGAAATGGACAAATTCTTAGAAATGCACAACCTGCCAAGACTGAATCAGGAAGAAATAGAAAATATGAACAGACCAATCACAAGCACTGAAATTGAAACTGTGATAAAAAATCTTCCAACAAACAAAAGCCCAGGACCAGATGGCTTCACAGGCGAATTCTATCAAGCATTTAGAGAAGAGCTAACACCTATCCTTCTGAAACTCTTCCAAAATATAGCAGAGGGAGGAACACTCCCAAACTCATTCTACGAGGCCACCATCACCTTGATACCAAAACCAGACAAGGATGTCACAAAGAAAGAAAACTACAGGCCAATATCACTGATGAACATAGATGCAAAAATCCTCAACAAAATACTAGCAAACAGAATCCAACAGCACATTAAAAGGATCATACACCATGATCAAGTGGGGTTTATTCCAGGAATGCAAGGATTCTTCAATATACGCAAATCAATCAACGTGATACACCATATTAACAAACTGAAGGAGAAAAACCATATGATCATCTCAATAGATGCAGAGAAAGCTTTCGACAAAATTCAACACCCATTTATGATAAAAACCCTGCAGAAAGTAGGCATAGAGGGAACTTTCCTCAACATAATAAAGGCCATATATGACAAACCCACAGCCAGCATCGTCCTCAATGGTGAAAAACTGAAACCATTTCCACTAAGATCAGGAACTAGACAAGGCTGCCCACTTTCACCACTCTTATTCAACCTAGTTTTGGAAGTTTTAGCCACAGCAATCAGAGAAGAAAAGGAAATAAAAGGAATCCAAATTGGAAAAGAAGAAGTAAAGCTGTCACTGTTTGCAGATGACATGATACTATACATAGAGAATCCTAAAGATGCTACCAGAAAACTACTAGAGTTAATCAATGAATTTGGTAAAGTTGCAGGATACAAAATTAATGCACAGAAATCTCTGGCATTCCTATATACTGATGATGAAAAATCTGAAAGTGAAATCAAGGAAACACTCCCATTTACCATTGCAACAAAAAGAATAAAATATCTAGGAATAAACCTACCTAAGGAGACAAAAGACCTGTATGCAGAAAATTATAAGACACTGATGAAAGAAATTAAAGATGATACAAATAGATGGAGAGATGTACCATGTTCTTGGATTGGAAGAATCAACATTGTGAAAATGACTCTACTACCCAAAGCAATCTACAGGTTCAATGCAATCCCTATCAAACTACCACTGGCATTTTTCACAGAACTAGAACAAAAAATTTCACAATTTGTATGGAAACACAAAAGACCCCGAATAGCCAAAGCAATCTTGAGAACGAAAAATGGAGCTGGAGGAATCAGGCTCCCTGACTTCAGACTATACTACAAAGCTACAGTAATCAAGACAGTATGGTACTGGCACAAAAACAGAAAGATAGATCAATGGAACAGGATAGAAAGCCCAGAGTTAAACGCACGGACATATGGTCACCTTATCTTTGATAAAGGAGGCAGGAATGTACAGTGGAGAAAGGACAGTCTCTTCAATAAGTGGTGCTGGGAAAACTGGATAGGGACATGTAAAAGTATGAGATTAGATCATTCCCTAACACCATACACAAAAATAAGCTCAAAATGGATTAAAGACCTAAATGTAAGGCCAGACACTATCAAACTCTTAGAGGAAAACATAGGCAGAACACTCTATGACATCAATCAGAGCAAGATCCTTTTTGACCCACCTCCTAGAGAAATGGAAATAAAGACAAAAATAAACACATGGGACCTAATGAAACTTAAAAGCTTTTGCACAGCAAAGGAAACCATAAACAAGACCAAAAGACAACCCTCAGAATGGGAGAAAATATTTGCAAATGAAGCAACTGACAAAGGATTAATCTCCAAAATTTATAAGCAGCTCATGCAGCTCAATAACAAAAAAACAAACAACCCAATCCAAAAATGGGCAGAAGACCTAAATAGACATTTCTCCACAGAAGATATACAGACTGCCAACAAACACATGAAAGGATGCTCAACATCTTTACTCATTAGAGAAATGCAAATCAAAACTACAATGAGATATCATCTCACACCAGTCAGAATGGCCATCATCAAAAAATCTAGAAACAATAAATGCTGGAGAGGGTGTGGAAAAAAGGGAACACTCTTGCACTGCTGGTGGGAATGTGAATTGGTACAGCCGCTATGGAGAACGGTATGGAGGTTCCTTAAAAAACTACAAATAGAACTACCATATGACCCAGCAATCCCACTACTGGGCATATACCCTGAGAAAACCATAATTCAAAAAGAGACATGTACCAAAATGTTCATAGCAGCCCTATTTACAATAGCCCGGAGGTGGAAACAACCTAAGTGTCCATCATCGGATGAATGGATAAAGAAGATGTGGCACATATATACAATGGAATATTACTCAGCCATAAAAAGAAATGAAATTGAGCTATTTGTAATGAGGTGGATAGACCTAGAGTCTGTCATACAGAGTGAAGTAAGTCAGAAAGAGAAAGACAAATACTGTATGCTAACACATATATATGGAATTTAAGAAAAAAAAAATGTCATGAAGAACATAGGGGTAAGACAGGAATAAAGACACAGACCTACTAGAGAATGGACTTGAGGATATGGGGAGGGGGAAGGGTAAGCTGTGACAAAGTGAAAGAGCGGCATGGACATATATACACTACCAAACGTGAGGTAGATAGCTAGTGGGAAGCAGCCGCATAGCACAGGGAGATCAGCTCGGTACTTTGTAACTGCCTGGAGGGGTGGGATAGGGAGGGTGGGAGGGAGACGCAAAAGGGAGGGGATATGGAAACATATATATATGTATAACTGATTAAATTTGTTATAAAGCAAAAAAATAAAATAAAATAAAATTTAAAAAAAAAAAAAAAAAAAAAAGCTAGAAATCAGCAGCCCGCAAGGCCAGCTCACTCCTAAGGGAAAAGGACCCCACGTGGTGATCCTAACCACCCATCATGCCCTGAAGTTGCAGGGGTCGCTCTGTGGACACACTGACCTCGAGTGAGGAGGCCTTCCAACTCCATCCTCCAGAGAGACAAATGGGGGCAACGGGCCCCCAAGATGACTTGTGTGTGCATCACTTGACCTGGAGTTTCTCTCAGAAAACAACAAGACTGTGCCCCAAAATAGCAGACTACTGCTTGCAGGACTTACTGCACCCAGAAGGGAGCTAATAAGCTTGGCGGGGGAAATGTATATCACGCTTTCACCATAGAAAACCCTACAGACACCTCGGTGATGGTGGCCAATATGACCAGCTGGACTGCTGGCTACTTCTAAAGGCCGTTGACTCAGTGGACGTCATGGTCCTGGATCACCACTGACCCTGGACTGTCTGGGAGTTGCACGGGCAGGGCTCTGACACATGGTGCTGTTTGTACATTAATTCAGGGACCTAATTAAAGAAAGCACAGACTACTGGTCAGAGCATCTAGGCTGGCAAAAACCGTCAGCCTAAGGTCACCGAACAAATGTGGGGTGGGGTGAAACCTGCCACCACAGCATCTTTGTGCATCTCTTTCCTGGACCCTTAAAGGTCATTAGAATCTATAACACTTCCAATGCTGGTGCTCATGCGGACGAGAAGTGAGGCAGGAGTCTTTGGAACAATCAACCTCACCTGGAGGCTGGTGGGGAGACGTTTCGCCCCTCCCCCCAGTTATCAGGGCTGCCACCACAGCATGAAGCAGTTACAAAAGAGGGGTCTGCACCCTCAACACCCCAAGAATGAGGAACGGAACAAAAAGCAGAGGAGGTGTTCGTCTCTGGCAACGTTCATTAAAAATTCCTGGGAGATAAAAAGAGAATCTGGGCAATAAAATAAAGTCTAACCGGTTTTTCTTTTGTGCTTTGTCTAATTTCACATGCTCCTAGGGTTCCGCATGCAGAGGTCCCACACCCGGCACTTCAGACCTGATTTCCTAGTGCAGAATGGCTGGGTCGACACCTCAGCTAGCGGATTCCCATGCAGACTCCACGGCATAGAGCCTGAGTGGCAGCCAACCCAGCCCTCGAGAGCTCCATCCCCTAACTCTCACTGACGCTGCCGGGATCCCTACACAGCAGCCCAGCCCACAGCCCGTGGGGGAGTGCACTCTCTCACCTCTCCATTCTGTTGTCAAATAATGTTTCCTTTGCTTCTGAACCAAACTCAGTCTTGACCTGTTGGCTCCAATGACACTGGGCTCGGGGACTCCTGTTGGGGTCCAGTCTGGAGGTTCAGTAACAGAAATTGAGAACATTGTAACTTCAATGAACAGATGTCTGAGCCAAACTGTAGTTAACATAGAGCAGTGTATAATGCTCGGGTAAAATAAGATTTTTCTAAGACTTACATTTGATAATTCCATCACTTTACTATAAGCAAGTTCAGTGAAGACGTCTGTCTTATTTGTCAGGTCAACATTAGAGAAATGAAGTGATTTATTTCCATGGTTGTACATCGAATACTCTTGGCTGAAACTTCAATCTTGTTTTGAATGCTTTTCCATTGAAAAGGATACCTCTCTTTCAGCTCCCCCATTCCTGAGAAGTATAAAATCTTATAATTTATTATTACCAAAGGGGAAAGGTAGGAAAATGGATAAATTAACATTTTGGGATTAACACATACACACTGCTATGTATAAAATAGATCATCAACAAGGAACTACTGTATAGCACAGGGAACTACACTGAATATTTTGCAATAACCTATAAGGGGAAATAATCTGAAAACGAATCGATATTTTTATTGACATCATCTATCAATGAGAGATAAAATGTAACCTAAGCAAGGCCGATGGTGTGCGCTTCTGAACCTGAAGATTTCAATCATCTAAAATTTGGGCTCTGCCTATTTCCCAAGGCCTTTAATGGACTTACGTGTAGCCGTAGCTTAAAAATTCCCCAGTTTGGGGTTCGGGGAGGCACTGATTTGGAAAAATCCCTGGTGTTCTCCTTCCATGCACAGGACCCTTCCTACAGCTAAAACATGCCTGTCACACCTAGAGGATGGTACACCGTTTGATCGGAAAGAGTTTGGAAAAGGCACCTCATCTCCTCATCGCCTGGTGCTCGGGTTCACCCCTCCAGCATCTTTCCTGACAATCTCCTTACTTGGGGATATCAGCACCGTCAACATCCTGTTGCACACAGTTTGGAATTTGTCCAGAGGATGAAGCGGAAGGATGAGAAAAATTTAGAGACAAGTCTTAGTTGTTCAGACAGGCAAATGCCACTCTAATTTCCAATCTGGAAGACAAATTCATCAAAGGCTAGAATTGCCCATGGAAACAGAATAGGGCTAGAGGAAATCCCGCTGTTTTGTGTCCAGTTTCCAAAAACACAAGTTGAAAAATGGAACTCGGGGGCAATAAAATTCATGAAACTGCAGAGTTGAAAATATCTATTGTCGAAAAATGTCTTGAGGTAAGTCACAGAAAAGGACTTGTAAACAAGGGGGAGTGGCAGGAAACAGATTTGAAGAGGTAGAAAGGACTCCCCATTAAAGCACAAGAAAAGGGGCTGAACATCGCCAATGATGCAGTTGGCCCAAAAGGGCATATGCATTTTCTCTGAATATATTCAAGTAAAGGCCATACACACTTTTTATCCAACCAAACAGGTGGTCACTGGAAATCAATACTACAAAATGTATCACTTCATATAAGTCAGAAGGGCCATCCACATAAAGTGTAAACACCAGAAATGCCAGACAGGGTGAGGAGAAAAGGGAGCCCTGTGAGGCTGATAGTGGAAATGTAATTTGCCAACGGCCACTCTGGAGAAGTGTATTGTGTTTGCTAAAACATCTGAAAACTGAGCTACAGAGCATAGTGCACTTGCACTCATGGGCGTATACCTTGGGAAAAACAAAAAATGACAGAAAACAGGCACTCCAACGTTTACCACCTCTCTGTTAAAAAGGGCCTCCACTTGGATATAACCTAAATGTCCCTGGAAGGATAAAATGGATAAAAGAGATGGGGTACTTATGTAGAGTGGAATATTACTCATCCAGAAATCAATGAAATAAGGCCAGTTGGAACAACTCTGGAGGAGTTACATACGATCATTCTAAGTGACACATGTCTGAAAGAAAAAGACACATATCATAAGATGTCACTTAAAGGTTGAATCAAAAATGGCTACACATGAAATAAACTACAAAACAGAAACATAGTCAAATATGTAGAAAATTGACATAAGGCTGCTAAATGGGAAAGGTGGGGAATGGTGAGGTATTATCCAGGAGGTTGAAATTAGCAAAGATACCATTCCAAGTACCAAATTGAATAACTGGCAAGGCCTACACGGTACCTCAAAGAACTGCACTCAGTCCACTCAAGTCACTGGAAAATAATACATATGACTCGTAAGCATCTGAGAAAGAATTTATTGTTGTCACACAGTACATGAATCAAGTGGATGTACAGCAGCAAAAAACAGACCTTTGAAAATCAGCTGTAACCAATATAAAAATAAATTTAAAAATATTTATAAAAACAGTGAGACAGACAAAAATTCTTACAACTTTTGTTGAAGGGCTACGATGTAACATGGATTGAACACATGTAGACCCACAGCAGGATGATATATAAGGCTGGAAGCTATGCACGCTAAGAGATGTTACAGAGGCTGGGTGAGGAAAAGCAGACCTTTTAAAGTAATACTGCCTGGTACCCACTCCATGGGTCCCAAATCGGCAGTTTCAAGTGAATCTTCTGACAGTGAAAACATGCCTGAGTAACCGAGATGAATGTACACCGTGTGCTCAGGAAAGGTGTCTAAAATGCACCTCATTTTTGATCTCCTGGTGCTGGGGTTCACCATTCCAGCCACATTACTAACAATCTCCCCACTTGGAGAATCAGCACCTTTAACCTCCTGTTTCACACAGTTTTCAATTTTTGAAGAGGATAAATGGGAAGAGGAGGAACCAGTGAGAGATTAGCTGTAGGAGTTTTGACAGGCACATGTCACTCTAATATCCCTTTAGGAAGAAGAATTAACCAAAGGCTCAGCCTGCCTCCCCAGAATCAGAATAGGGCCGGAATCAATCCAATGGTTTGGCGGCCAGCTCACAAAAAAAGCGAGTTGCAAAATGGAGCTCAGGAGCAGACAATTCAAAGACCTGCAAAGATATAAATGATAACCAACGTCCAAAAATATATTCCGGTAAGGCAACGAAGAGGTTCTGAATGAGAGGCAGAATTGCAGGAAACATTTTTCAAAAGGTAGATTGTACTCACATTTAAAGCATATGAAAAGCAGCAGAATTTCTAAAATGATGCAGTTGGGCAAAAGGGTGTATGCGTTTTTTCGTGAATATCTTCAGGAAAAAAACACATACAGAGTTTCTGGCCAACCAAGCAAGAGGGAAATGCAAATCCGCACAATAAAGAAGTCTCAATTTCCACTGCTCAGAAAGGCCATCGAAAAAATGTGTACAAATCAAAAATGCAGGAGAGGCCATGGAAAACAGGGAGACTAGTCACGCTGATGGGTGGGGTATAAATATCCAAGAGCTACTCTGAAGAAGTGTATGCTGTTTCCTAAAACATCTAAAATACAAAGCTCCCGAGCAAAGGGGACATCAACTCATGGACATATAACTTGGGAAGACTAAATATCAACAAGACACAGGCACCCCAAAGTTTAGGGCTGCTCTGCATACAAGAACCTCAACTTTGGTACACCTAAAGTATCCCAGGATAAAGAGAAATGCATAAAGAACTTGTGGTAATTTTGTACAATGGAATATCACTCAGACGTGAAATCAATGTCATAAGGCCAGTAGCAGCATAATGAGAGGATTTAGGTATAATGATTCTAAGGGAAATTAGTCACACAGAAAAATAATCTTATCATAAGATATCACTTAGAGAGGGAATGTCAACATCACAACACATGAACTGAATTAGGAAAGAGAGCAGCATCTCACATTTAGAAAACACTCTTATGCCTCCTTAAGGGGAAAGGAGAGGTGGGGTGATGCATAAAACCAGAGTTTGATATTAGCACAGGTACCATTCCATAAACCAAATACAGAATAGACAAGACCTACACCTTCCTCAGTGAACGGGACTCAAAACCCCTATTCCCCACAGAGGAATATATCTGATTAGTAAGAGTCTTAATACCTATGTACTGATATGCCTCTGTTAGGGAATCAAGTGTGTCTAGACCGGCATAAACACATCAGTGAAAATCAGCTCAACCCCATTATAAAAATGAATTTCAAAAACAAAACAAAAAACAGCGAAATTCTTACACAATTCCTTCAGGGGTTCTGATGAAACCTAGAATGACCCTATCTGCAAAGACAGCTGGATGAGACATAAGGCTGGACACTTGGGACTGAGAGGACTGGTGAGATTGGGAGAGAAAATGCAGACCCTTTAAAGTAGTAATGCATGCCACCATTCCATGGGTCCCAAATTTCCAGGTAGAAGGGAATATCACTACAGTTATAACATGTATGGGAAACCTAGAGAATGGACACCCTGTGATGGCGAAAGGTTTCTGAAAGTCTCCTACTTTTTCCTATCCTTGTGCTACAGTTTGGCATTCCAACTACTTTACTATCAATCTCCCAACTTAGGAGAGTCATCCCCTATAACCTCCTGGTTCGCACAGTTTGCTAATTGTGCAGAGGATGAAAGGGAAGAGGGAGAACCAATCAGAGAGTAGATGTAGGCCTTTGGACGGACACATGTCACTCTAAATTCCCGTTAGGAAGAAGAATTAACCAAAGCCTCAGCCACCCACAGGGAACCAGTATAGCCACCCCTGGAACCAGTATAGGTCCTGAAGCAAAATTGTGGATTTGCGGTCAGCTCCCAAAAATGGGATTTGAAAATTGGAGCTCAGGGGCAAAGCAAATCAAAAACCTGCAGAGTTATAAAGGACTACTCTCTTCCAAAAATCTGTTGAGGGAAGGCAACAAAGTGGACTTGAAAATGAGGCGGAATTGCACAAAACATATATCAAGAGGTAAATTGGAATCGCCTTTAAAGCACAGGAAAGGCATCATAACTTCGAGAATGATGCACTTGGCCAAAAACAGCATATGAATTTTCTCCTGAATATATTCAGGAGAAAAGGCACAGGCCCTTTTTGGCCAATCAAGCAAGCACGCAATGCAAATCCACACTACACAGAATTGTCACTTCCCACCGGTCAAAAATGACATCCGAAAATCTGTAAAAACCAGAAAGGCAAGATAGAGATGACAAGGGCATAAAGCAATATGATCCCAAGGGTCATGGAGGATTGTGATGACAAGCGCATGGAGCATTGTGATGACAAGATTATGTATCATTTTGCTGTCAAAGGCATTGTGATGACGAGGTTCATGGAGCACTGTGATGACAAGCGCCATGGAGCATTGTGATTACAGGGTTCATGGAGCATTGGGATGACAACGGCATGGAGCATTTTGATGACAAGATTCCCGGATCATTGTGTTGTCAGGGTTCAAGGAGCGTTGTGATGACAGTGGTCATGGCGCATTTTGATGACAGTGGTCATGGAGCATTGTGATGAGAACGTCATGGAGCATTGGGCTGAAAATATTCATGGGGTATTGTGATGACAGGGGTCAAGGAGCATTGTGAAGACAAGGTACTGGAGCATTGTGATGAGAAGACCATGGAGCCATGTGATGACAAGTCTCATGGAGCATTCTGATGAAAAGGGTCATGGAGCATTGTGATTACAGGGGTCTTGGAGCATTGTGATGACAAGGGCATGGAACATTGGGATGAGAATGTCATGGAGTGTTCTGATGACATGCATCATGGAGCTTTGTGATGACAAGGGCATGGAACATTGTGATTACAGGGCTCTTGGAGCATTGTGATGACAAGGGCAGTGAACAATGGGATGAGAATGTCATGGAGCGTTCTGATGACATGCATCATGGAGCTTTGTGATGCCAAGGGCATGGAGCATTGTGATTACAGGGGTCTTGGAGCACTGTGAGGGAAAGGGCATGTAACATTGTGATGAAAAAGGCATGGAGCCTTGTCATGACAGGGTTCAAGGAGCATACTGATGACAAGTGTCAGGGACCACTGTGATGACAAGGGTATTGAGCACTGTGATGACAAGTGTCATGGAGCATTGTGATTAGAAGACCATGGATACTTGTGATGACGAGCGTTATGGGGCGTTGTGATGATAGGTGTTATGGAATATTGTGATCACAAGGATTTGGAGCATTGTGATGTCAGAGGTCATAGAGCATTTTGATTTCATTGTGATGACAATAGCATGAAGCATTATGATGATGCGCATTTGGTGCATTGTGATGACAGCGTTCATGGTGCATTGAGATGAAAAGGGGCATGGAGCATTATGATTACAGGTGTCTTGGATCTTTGTGATGAAAAGGGCATGGAACATTGGTCTGAAATATTTCATGGATTATTGTGATGAGAGGGGGCAAGGAGAATTGTGATAACAATGGCACGGAACACTGTGATACATAGTTCATGGAGGATTGTAATCTGAAGCGCATGGAGCATTGTGAGAAGAATGGCATCGAGCATTGTGATGAAAAGCATCATGGATCCTGTGATGACAAGGGCTTGGAACAATGTGATGAGAGGTTTTTGGAGCATTGTGATGACAAAGGCATGGAGCATTGTGATGCCAAGGGTCATGAAGTTTTGTGATGACAAAGGTCATGGAGCCTTTTGATGACAAGGGTGTGGTGCATTCTCTTGTGATGGGCAGGGAGCATTGTGATGAAAGGGTCATGGAGCAATGTGATGAAAAGTGTCATGGAACATTTTGATGATGGGTTATGGAACATTGTGATGTCAGGAGTCATGGAACATTTTCATGACGGTGTTGTGGACCATTGTGATGACAGGGGAGTGGGTGTATTGTGATGACTAGTGAGGGAATATTTTGATATCATTCGTGAGAGAGCATTTTGATAAGAAGTGAATGGAGCATTGTGATGACAAGTTTTATGGAGCATTGTGATGAAAAGATTGTGGAGCACTGTGATGACAAGCACATGGTGCATTGTGATGACATGGGTCATGGAGCACTGTGCTGACAAAGGCATAGAGCAATGTGATGACAAGGGTCACCGAGCATTGTGATGAAAATTTCATGGACCATTTTGGTGACAAATGTCACAGAGCCTTGTGATAACGAGGGCATGGACCATTGTGATGACAAAGGTCATGAAGCATTGTGATGACTGGAGTCACGGAGCATTGTGATGACAGGGGTCATAGAGCTTTGTGATGAAAAGGCAATGATCATTGTGATGACAGGGGCATGGAGCATTGGCCTGACATGTTTCATGGATTATTGTGATGACAGTGCGCATGGTGCAATGTGGTGACAAAGGCATGGAGCATTGTGATGAGAAGGTCATGGAGTATTTTGAAGACAGTTCTCAGGGAGCATTGTGATGACATATGTCATGGTCCATTGCGATGACAATGGAATGGAATATTGTGATGCCAAGTGTCATGGAGGATTGTGATGACAAATGTAATGGAGCATTTTGATGACAAGGGCTTGGAGCATTGTGATGACAATGGACATGGAGCATTGTGATGACAAGGGCATGGAGCATTGTGATGACAAGGGCCATTGAGAATTTTGATGACAAGTTCATGAAGCATTGTGATGAGAAGCACATGGAGCTTCCTATGACAGGGGTGATGGAGAATTGCGATGAAAAATGCATACAGAATTGTGATGACAAATCATGTAACACGGTGATGAGAAGTGTCATGGAGCATAGTGATGCCAAGAACGAGGAGAATTGTGGACATGGAGCATTGTGATGACCAGGGCATGGAGCATTGTGATGGCAAGACTGTGGAGCTTTGTGATGAGATGACCATGGATAATTGTGATGACGAGTGTCATGGAGCACTGTAATGACAATGGGAATAGAGCATTGTGATGAGAGTGGACATGGAGCATTGTGATGACAAGGGTCATGGAGCATTTTGATGACAAGGTCGTGGAGCATTGTGATGAGAAGACCATGGATAATTGTGATGACGAGCGTCATGGAGCACAGTAATGACAAGGGGTATGGAGCATTGTGATGACAGTGGCCATGGAGCATTGTGATGACAAGTGTCATGGGGCATTCTGATGACAAGCTTGTGGAGTATTGTGATGACAATGGCATGGAGCATTGTGATGAAAAGGGCATGGAGCATTGTGATAAAGATGGCATGAAGCCATTTCATGACAGGTTTCAAGGAGCATACTGACGACAAGTGTCAGGGAACATTGTGATGACAAGTGTATTGAGAATGGTGATGAAAAAGATCATGGAGCATTTTGAAGAAAAGTGCATGGAGTATTGTGATGACAGGCATCATGGAGCGTTGTGATGACAAGTGTTATGGAACATTGTGATCCCAAGTGTTTGGAGCATTGTGATGATAGAAGTCATGGATAATTTTGTTTTCAAGGAGCATGGAGCATTGGGATGACAAGGGCATGAAAAAATGTGATCCCAAGGTTCATGGAGGATTGTGATGACAATGGTAATGGAGTATTGTGATGACAAGCAAAAGGAGCATTGTGATGACAAGGTCATGTAGCATTTTGCTGACACAGGTAAGGAGCATTGTGATGATAAGGGTCATGGAGCACTGTGATGAGAAGCATCACGGATCATTGTGATTACAGGGGTCATGGAGCATAGGAATGGCAAGGCCATGGATCATTGTGATGACAAGTGTCATAGAGCATTGGGCTGAAAATGTTTATGGAGCATTGTGATGACTAGGGAATGGTGCATTGTGATGACAAGAGTCCCGGATCACTGTGTTGTCAGGGGTCATGGAGCATTGTGATGACAGTGGTCATGGAGCATTGTGATGATAGGGATCATGAAGCATTGTGATGAGAAGTTCCTGGAGAATTGGACTGAAAATGTTCAGGAAGTATTGTGAGGACAGGGGTCATGGAGCATTGTGATGATAAGGGAATGGAGCACTGTGATGAAAAGTTCCTGGAGCATTGTGATGAGAAGACCATGGAGCCTTGTAATAACAAGTCTCATGGAGCATTCTGATGAAAAGGGGCATGGAGTATTGTGATTACAGGGGTCTTGGAGCATAGTGATGACAAGGGCATGGAGCACTGTGATTACTGGTGTCTTGCAGCATTGTGATGAAATTGGCATGGATCATTGTTATGACAATGGTATGGAGCCTTGTCATGACAGGGTTCCAGGAGCATACTGATGACAAGTGTCAGGGAGCATTGTGATGACAAGTTTATAGAGCATTGTGATGACAAAGGTCATGGAGCACTGTGATGAGAAGAGCATGGATAATTGTGATGATGAGCGTCATGGGGCGTTGTGATGATAAGTGTTATAGAACATTGTGATCACAAGGATTTGGAGCATTGTGATGAGACAGATGATCGAATATTTTTATTTCATAGTGATGAGAAGAGCCTGAAGCATTATGATGATGGGCATGGTGCATTTTGATGACAGGGTTCATGAAGCATTGAGATGCAAAGGGGCATGGAGCATTGTGATTAGATGGTTCATGGAGCATTGTGATGACAATGGCATGGAGCCTTTTCGTGACAGGGTTGAAGGAGCATTCTGATGACAAGTGTCAGGGAGCATTTTGATGACAAGTGAACTCTGCATTGTGATGACAAAGGTCATGGAGCATTGTGATGAAAAGGGCATGGGATTTTGTGATGACATTCATCATGGAGCATTGTGATGACAAGTGTTATGGAACTTTGGGATCACAATGGTTTGGAGCATTGTGATGACAGAGGTCATGGATCATTTTGATTTCAAGGAGCATGGAGCATTGTGATGACAAGGGCATGAAGCAATGTGATCCCAAGGTTCATGGAGGATTGTGATGACAATGGAAATGGAGTATTTTGATGACAAGCACATAGAGCATTGTAATGACAAGGTCATGTAGCATTTTGCTGACAAAGTCATGGAGCATTGTGATGACAGGTGTCATGGAGCACTGTGATGACAAGCGTCACGGAGCATTGTGAATACAGGGTTCATGGAGCATTGGGATGACAAGGGCATGGATCATTGTGATGACAAATGTCATGGAGCATTGGGCTGAAAATGTTCATGGATTATTGTGATGACAGGGGTCATGGAGCATTTTGATGAGATGGTCATGGAACACTTTGATGAGAAGACAATGGAAACTTGTGATGACAAGTCTCATGGAGCATTCTGATGAAAAGGGACATGTAGCATTGTGATTACAGGGGTCTTGGAGCATTGTGATGACAATGGCCTGGAGCATTGTGATGAGAAGGCCATGGAACATTCTGATGACATGCATCATTGAGCTTTATGATGACAAGGGCATGGAGCATTGTGATTACAGGTGTCTTGGAGCATTGTGATTAAAATGGCATGGATCATTGTGATGAAAAAGGCATGGAGACGTGTCATGACAGGGTTAATGGATCATACTGATGACAAGTGTCAGGGAGCATTGTGATAACAAGTGTATTAAGCATTGTGATGACAAAGGTCATGGAGCATTGTGATGAGAAGACCATGGATAATTGTGATGGTGAGCGTCAAGGGGTGTTGTGATGATAAGTGTTATGGTACATTGTGATCATCAGGGTTTGGAGCATTGTGATGACAGAGGTCATGGAGCATTTTGATTTCATTGTGATGACAATAGCCTGAAGCATTATGATGATGGGCATGGTCCATTTTGATGACAGGTTTCATGCAGCATTGAGATGAAAAGACGCATGGAGCATTTTGATTACAAGGGTCTTGGAGCATTGTGATGACAAGGGCATGGAGAATTTTGATGACAGGGCCATGGAACATTCTGATGACATGCGTCATGTAGCTTTTTGATGACAAGGGCATGGAGCATTTTGATTAGATGGGTCGTGGAGCATTGTGATGACAAGTGTCATGGAGCCTTGTGATGACAAGGCCGTGTAACATTGTGATGGCAGGTGTCATGGAGCACAGTTATGACAGAGGTAAAGGAGCATTGTGATGAGAAGGGCATGGAGCATTGATATGAAATGATTCATGGATTATTGTGATGAGAGTGGGCATAGAGCATTGTGACGATAAGGGCATGGAACACTGTGATACATGGGTCATGGAGGATTGTAATGACAAGGGCAAGGGGCATTGTGATGAGAAGGGCATCGAGCATTGTGATTACAAGTGTCATGGAGCTTTGTGATGATTAGGGCATGGAGAAATGTGATGAGAGGGTTCATGGAGCATTGTGATGACAATGACATCGAGCAATGTGATGCCGGGGGTCATGGAGCTTTGTGATGACAAAGGTCATGGAGCATTTTGATGACAAGTGCATGGTGCATTGTGATGAGAATGGCAGGGAGTATTTTGATGCCAGGGTCATGCAGCAATTTGATGAAAAGTGTATTGGAACATTTTGATGACAGGGGTTATAGAACATTGTGATGTCAGGGGTCAAGGAACATTGTGATGATAAGGGGATGTAGCATTGTGATGACAGGGGTCATGCGACATTGTGATTACAGGGGTGAGGGAGTATTGTGACGACTAGTGATGAAACATTGTGATATCTCTGGTGAGAGAGCATTTTGATGAGAAGTGTATGGAGCATTGTGATTACAAGGTTTATGGAGCATTGCAATGACAAGTTTCTGGACCATTGTGATGAAAAGCGAATGGCACATTGTGATGACAAGGGTCATGGAACATTTTTCAAACAAAGGCATGGAGCATTTTGATGACAATGGTCACGGAGCATTGTGATGAAAACGGCATGGGGCATTGTGATGAAAATGGCATGGAGCCTTTTTTTGACAGGGTTGAAGAAGCATTCTGATGACAAGTGTCAGGGAGCATTTTGATGACAAGTGAACTGAGCATTGTGATGACAAAGGTCATGGAGCATTGTGATGAAAAGGGCATGGAATTTTGTGATGAGAGTCATCATGGAGCATTGTGATGACAAGTGTTATGGAACTTTGGGATCACAATGGTTTGGAGCATTGTGATGACAGAGGTCATGGATCATTTTGATTTCAAGGAGCATGGAGCATTGTGATGACAAGGGCATGAAGCAATGTGATCCCAAGTTTCATGGAGGATTGTGATGACAATGGAAATGGAGTATTTTGATGACAAGCACATAGAGCATTGTAATGACAAGGTCATGTAGCATTTTGCTGACAAAGTCATTCAGCATTGTGATGACAGGTGTCATGGAGCACTGTGATGACAAGCGTCACAGAGCATTGTGAATTCAGGGGTCATAGAGCATTGGGATGACAAGGGCATGGATCATTGTGATGACAAGTGTCATGGAGCAGTGGGGTGAAAATGTTCATGGAGTATTGTGATGACAGGGGTCATGGAGCTTTGTGATGACAGAGGTCAAGGAGAATTTTGATTTCATTGTGCTGACAATACCCGGAAGCAATATGATGTTGGGCATGATGCATTGTGATGACAGGGTTCATGGAGCATGGAGATGAATAGGGGCATGGAGCATTGTGATTACAGGGGTCTTGAAGCACTGTGATGACAGGGGAATGGAGCATTTAATGAGAAGTCCATGGAACATTCTGATGACATGTGTCATGGTGCTTTGTGATGACAAGGGCATGGAGCATTGTGATTATAGGGGTCTTGGAGCATTTTGATGACAAGTGTCATGGAACCTTGTGATGACAAGGCCATGGAACATCGTGATGGATGGGGTCATGGAGCACTGTTATGACAGGGGTAATGGAGCATTGTGATGAGAAGGGCATGGAGCATTGTGATTACAAGGTTTATGGAGCATTGCAATGAGAAAATTGTGGACCGTTGTGATGAAAAGTGCGTGGCAAATTGTGATGAAAAGGGTCATGGAGCATTTTTTTGACAAAGGCATGGAGCATTGTGATGACAAGGGTCACGGAGCATTGTGATGAAATGTTCATGGAGCATTGTGGTTACAAACGACACAGAGCCTTGTGATGACGCGGGCATGGAGCATTGTGATGACAAATGTTATGAAGCATTGTGATGACTGGAGTCACGGAGCATTGTGATGACAGGGGTCATGGTGCATTGTGATGACAAGGGCATGGAGCATTGTGATGAAAGGGGCATGGAGCATTCGTCTGACAACTTTCATAGATTATTGTGACGACAGTGGACATGGTGCATTGTGATGACAAGGACATGGATCATTGTGATGAGAAGGTCATGGATTATTGTGAAGACAGTTGTCAGGGAGCATTGTGATGACATATGTCATGGTCCATTGCGATGACAATAGCAGGGAGCCTTGTGATGCCAAATGTAATGGAGGATTGTGTTGACAAATATAATGGAGCACTGTGATGACTAGGGCTTGGACCATTATGATGACAAGGGCCATTGAGAATTTTCAGGACAAGGTCGTGAAGCATTGTGATGACAACGTCCTGGAGCATTGTGTTGAGAAAAACATGCAGCCTTGTGATGACAAATCTCATGGAGCATACTGATGAAAATGGACATGGACCATTGTGATTACAGGCGTCTTGGAACATTGTGATGACATGTGCATGGAGCATTGTGAGGAGAAGGCCAAGAGCATTCTGAAGACATGCGTCCTTTAGCTTTGTGATGACAAGGGCATGGAGCATTGTGATTACAGGGGTCTTGGAGCATTGTGATGAAAAAGCATGGAGCCTTGTCATAACAGGGTTCAAGGAGCATACAGACAACAAGTGTCAGGGAGCATTTTGATGACATGTGTATTGAGCATAGTGATGACAATGGTCATGGAGCATTGTGATGAGAAGTCCATGGATAACTGTGATGACGAGCATCATGGTGCATTGTGATGACAAGCGTTTTGGAATATTGTGATCATAAGCGTTTGGAGCATTGTTATGACAGAGGTCATGGAGCATTTTGATTTCATTGTGATTACAATAGCATGAAGCATTATGATGATGGTCATGGTGCATTGTGATGACAGGGTTCATGAATCATTGAGATGAAAATGGGCATGGATCATTGTGGTTACAGGGTTCTTGGAGCATTGTGATGAGAAGGGTCATGGAGCCTTGTGATGACAAGGCCATGGAATATCATGATGGCAGGGGTCATGGATCATGGGTATGACAGGGATATTGGAGCATTGTGATGGCAGGGCAAGGAGCATTGTGATGAGAAGGCCATGGAGCATTCTGATGATATGTGTCATGGAGGTTTGTGATGACAAGGACATGAAGCAATGTGATGAGAACCTTAATGGAGCATCGTGATGACAATGGCATGGAGCATTTTGATGACAAGTGTGTTGTGCATTGTGATGAGAAGGGTAGGGAGCATTGTGATGACAGGGTCATGGAACAATTTGATGAAAAGTGTCATGGAACATTTTGATGACAGTGGTTATGGAACATTGTGATGCCAGGGGTCATCGAACATTGTGATGATAAGTGCATGTAGCACTGTGATGACAGGAGTCATGGCAAATTTTGATGACAGGGGTGAGGGAATATTGTGACGAATTGTGATGTAACATTGTGATATAAGTGGTGAGAGAGCATTTTGGTGAGAAGTCCATGGAGCATTGTGATGACAAGTTTCATGGAGCATTGTGATGTCAAGATTGGGGAGCACTGTGATGACAAGTGCATGGTGCATTGGGATGACATGTGTCAAGGAGCATTGTGCTGACAAGTGCATGGAGCATTGTGATGACAAGGGTCATGGAGCATTGTGCTGAGAAAGGCATAGAGCATTGTGATGACAAGGGTCAAAGAGCATTGTGATGAAAA
Source organism: Mesoplodon mirus (assembly GCF_964341445.2). Taxonomy (NCBI): domain Eukaryota; kingdom Metazoa; phylum Chordata; class Mammalia; order Artiodactyla; family Ziphiidae; genus Mesoplodon; species Mesoplodon mirus. The sequence continues at coordinate 149,263 of NW_028295403.1, forward strand.
GTTCATTGAGCATTGTGGTAAAAATGGTCACAGAGACTGTTGATGACGAGGTCATGGACCATTGTGATGACAAAGGTCATGAAGCATTGTGATAACAAGGGCATGGAGTATTGTGATGACAAGGGCATGGAGCATTGGTCTAATAATTTTCATATATTATTGCGATCACAGTTGGAATGGCACATTGTGATGACCAGGGCATGGAGCATTGTGATGACCAGGTCATGCAGTATTGTGAAGACAGGTGTCAGGGAGCATTGTGATGACATATGTAATGACCCATTGTGATGACAATGGCATGGAGCATTGTGATGCCAAGAGTCATTGAGGATTCTGATGACAAAGGCAATGGAGCATTTTGATGACAATGGCTTGGAACATTGTGATGACAAATGTCAGGGAGCATTGTGCTGACAAGTGCATGGAGAATTGTGATGACAAGGGTCATGGAGCATTCTGATGACAAGCTTTTGGAGTATTTTGATGACAATGGCATGGAGCATTGTGATGAAAACGGCATGGGGCATTGTGATGAAAAAGGCATGGAGTCTTTTCGTGACAGGGTTCAAGGAGCATTCAGATGACAAGTGTCAGGGAGCATTGTGATGACAAGCGTATTGAGAATTGTGATGACAAAGGTCATGGAGCATTGTGATGAAAAGTGCATGGAGTATTGTGATGACAGGCATCATGGAGCATTGTGATGACAAGTGTTATGGAACACTGTGATCACAAGGTTTTGGAGCATTGTGATGACAGTGGTCATGGATCATTTTGATTTCAAGGATCATGGAGCATTGTGATGATAAGGGCAGGAAGCAATGTTATCCCAAGGTTCATGGAGGATTGTGATGACAACGGTAATGGAGTATTGTGAAGACAAGCGCATAGAGCATTATAATGACAAGGTCATGTAGCATTTTGCTGAGAAAGGCATGGAGCATTGTGATGACAATTGTCATGGCGCACTGTGATGACAAGCGTCACAGAGAATTGTGAATACAGGGGTCATGGAGCATTGGGATGACAAGGGCATAGATCATTGTGATGACAGGGGTCATGGAGCATTGTGATGACAGAGGTCATGGAGAATTTTGATTTCATTGTGCTGACAATAGTCAGAAGCATTATGATGATAGGCATGATGCATTGTGATGAGAGGGTTCATGGAGCATTGAGATGAAAAGGGGCATGGAACATTGTGATTACAGGGGACTTGGAACATTTTGATGACAAGGGCATGGAGCATAGTGTGGAGAAGGACATGGAACATTCTGATGACATGTGTCATGGAGTTTTGTGATGACAAGGGCATGGAGCATTGTGCTTACAGGAGTCTTGGAGCATTGTGATGACAAGTGTCATGGAGCCTTGTGAAGACAAGGCCGTGGAACATTGTGATGGCAGTGGTAATGGAGCATTGTTATGACAGGGGTAATGGAGCATCGTGATGAGAAGGCAATGGAGCATTGTGATTACAAGGTTTATGGAGCATTGCGATGACAAATTTGTGGACCGTTGGTATGAAAAGCGTGTCGCACTTTGTGATGACAACGGTCATGGAGCAGTTTTCTGACAAAGGCATGGAGCATTGTGATGACAAGTGTCACGGAGCATTGTGATGAAAAGTTCATGGAGCATTGTGTTTACAATGGTCACAGAGCCTTGTGATGACACGGTTATCGACAATTGTGATGACAAATGTTATGAAGAATTGTGATGACTGGAGTCACGGAGCATTGTGATGACAGGGGTCATGGAGCACTGTGATGAAAAGGGCATGGAGCATTGTACTGAGAATGGCATACAGCATTGTGATGACATGTGTCATGGAGCACTGTGATGAAAATCGTCACGGAGCATTGTGAATACAGGGGTCATGGAGCATTAGGATGACAAGGGCATGGATCATTTTGATGACAAGGTTCATGGAGCACTGGGCTGAAAATGTTCGTGGAGTATTGTGATGACAGGGGTCATGGAGCATTGTGATGACAATGGAATGGAGTGTGGTGATGACAAGGTCCTGGAGCATTGTGATGAGATGACCAGGGAGACTTGTGATGACAAGTTTCATGGAGCATTGTGATGAAAAGGGGCATGGAGCATTGTGATTACAGGGGTCTTGGAGCATTGTGATGACAAGGGCATGGAACATTGTGAGGAGAAGGCCATGGAATATTCTGATTACATGCGTCATGGAGCTTTGTGATGAAAAGGGCATGGAGCATTGTGATTACAGGGGTTTTGGAGCACTGTGATGACAAGAGTCATGGAGCCTTGTGATGACAAGGCCGTGGAACATTGTGATAGCAGGTGTCATGGAGCATTGTTATGATAGAGGTAATGGAGCCTTGTGATGAGAAGGGCATTGAGCATTGGTCTGAAATGTTTCATGGATTGTTGTGATGAGAGTGGGCATGGAGCATTGTGATGACAAGGGCACGGAACACTGCGATACATGGGTCATGGAGGATTGTAATGACAAGTGCATGGAGCATTGTGATGACAAGTGTCATGGTGCTTTTTGATGACAAGGGCATGGAGCCATGTGATGAGATGGTTCATGGAGCATTGTGATGACAATGACATGGAGCATTGTGATGACAAGTTTTATGGAGCTTTGTGATGACAAAGGTCATGGAGCATTTTGATGACAAGGGTGTGGTGCATTGTGATGAGAAGGGCAGGGAGCATTTTCATGACAGGGTCATGCAGCAATTTGATGAAAATTGTAATGGAACATTTTGGTGACAGGGGTTATGGAACATTGTGATGTCAGGGGTCATGGAACATTGTGCAGATAAGAGGATGTAGCATTGTGATGACAGGGTTCATGGAAAATTGTGATAACAGGGATGAGGGAGGATAGTGATGACTAGTGATAGAACACTGTGATATCTCATGTGAGAGAGCATTTGGATGAGAAGTTCATGGAGCATTGTGATTACAAGGTTTATGGAGCATAGCGATGATAAGTTTGTGGATCATTGTGATGAAAAGCACATGGCACATTTTGAGGACAAGGGTCATGGAGCATTTTTCTGACAAAGGCATGTAGCATTGTGATGGCAAGGGTCACGGAGCATTGTGCTGAAAAGTTCATGGAGCATTGTGGTTAAAATGGTCACAGAGCCTTGTGATATCGCGGGCATGGACCATTGTGATGACAAACGTCATGAAGCATGGTGATGACTGGAGACACGGGGCAGTGTGATGACAGGGGTCATGGAGCATTGTGATGACAAGGGCATGGAGCACTGTGATGACAGGGGCATGGAGCATTATGATGACAAGGTCATGGATTATTGTGAAGACAGTTGTCAGGGAGCATTTTGATGACATATGTCATGGTCCATTGCGATGACAATGGCATGGAGCATTGTGATGCGAAATGTAATGGAGGATTGTAATGACAAATATAATGGAGCATTGTGATGACTACGGCTTGGAGCATTATGATGACAAGGGCCATTGAGAATTTTCATGGCAATTTCGTGAAGCATTGTAATGACAAGGTCCTGGAGCATTGTGATGAGAAATCCTTGGAGCCTTGAGATGAAAATTCTCATGGAGCATACTGATGAAACGGGGCATGGAGCATTCTGATTACAGGGGTCTTGCAACATTGTGATAACAAGGGCATGGAACATTGTGATGACAAGGGCATGGAGCATTGGTCTAATAAGTTTCATGGATTATTGTGATGACAGTTGGAATGGCGCATTGTGATGACAAGGGCATGGAGAATTCTGATGACAAGGTCAGGCAGTACTGTGAAAAGAGGTGTCACGGAGCATTGTGATGACATATGTATTAGCCCATTGTGATGACAATGGCATGGAGCATTTTGATGCCAAGTGTCATGGAGGATTCTGATGACAAAGGTAAAGGAGCATTGTGATGACAATGGCTTGGAGCATACTGATGACAAGGTTCAGGGAGCATTGTGCTGACAAGTGCATGGATAATTGTGATGACAAGGGTCATGGAGCATTCTAATGACAAGCTTGTGGAGTATTTTGATGACAATGGCTTGGAGCATTGTGATGAAAACGGCCTGGGGCTTTGTGAAGAAAAAGGCAAGGAGCCTTTTCGTGACAGGGTTCAAGGAGCATTCTGTGGACAAGTGTCTGGGAGCATTGTGATGACAAGTGTATTGAGAATTGTGATGACAAAGGTCATGGAGCATTGTGATGAAAAGGGCATGGAGTATTGTGATGACAGGCATCATGGATCGTTGTGATGAAAAGTGTTATGGAACATTGTGATCACAAGGGTTTGGAGCATTGCGATGACAGAGGTCATGGATCATTTTTATTTCAAGGAGCATGGAGCATTGTGATGACAAGGGCATGAAGCAATGTGATCCCAAGTTTCATGGAGGATAGTGACGACAATGGTAATGCAGTATTGTGATGACAAGCACATAGAGCATTGTAATGACAACGTCATGTAGCATTTTGCTGACAAAGGCATGGAGCATTGTGATGACAGGTGTCATGGAGCACTGTGATGATTTGTGATGACAGGTGTCATGGAGCACTGTGATGACAAGCGTCAAGGAGCATTGTGAATACAGGGGTCATGGAGCATTGTGATGACAAGGGTCATGGAGCATTGGGCTGAAAATGTTCATGGAGTATTGTGATGACAGGGGTAATCGAGCATTGTGATGACTATGGAATGGAGCATTGTGATGACAAGTGTCCCGGATCATTGTGTTTTCAGGTGTCATTGAGTGTTGTGATGACAGTGATCATGGAGAATTGTGATGATATTGGTCTTGGAGCATTGTGATGAGAAGGTCATGGGGCATTGGGCTGAAAATGTTCATGGAGTATTGTGATGACAGGTGTCATGGAGCATTGTGATGAAAAGGGATTGGAGCATGGTGATGACAAGTTCCTGGAGCATTGTGATGAGATGACCATGGAGACTTGTGAAGACAAGTCTCATGGAGCATTCTGATGAAAAGGGGCATGGAGCATTGTGATTACAGGGGTCTTGGAGCATTGTGATGACAAGGGCATGGACCATTGTGTGGAGAAGGCCATGGAACATTCTAATGACATGCGTCATGGAGCTTTGTGATGACAAGGGCATGGAGCATTGTGATGACCAGGTCATGCAGTATTGTGAAAAGTGGTGTCACGGAGCATTGTGATGACATATGTATTGGCCCATTGTGATCACAATAGCATGGAGCATTGTGATGCAAATTGTCATGGACGATTCTGATGACAGAGGTAATGGAGCATTTTGATGACAATGGCTTGGAGCATAGTGATGACAATGTTCAGGGAGCAGTGTGCTGACAAGTGCATGGAGAATTGTGATGGCAAGAGTCATGTAGCATTCTGATGACAAGCTTGTGGAGTATTTTGATGACAATGGCATGGAGCATTGTGATGAAAACGGCATGGGGCTTTGTGATGAAAATGGCATGCAACCTTTTCGTGACAGGGTTCAAGGAGCATTGTGATGACAAGGGCACGGTACACTGTGATACATGGGTCATGGAGGATTGTAATGACAAGGGCATGGAGCATTGTGATGAGAACAACTTCGAGCATTGTGATGACAAGTGTCATGGAGCTTTTGATGACAAGGGCATGGAGCAATGTGATGAGATGGTTCATGGAGCATTGTGATGAAAATGACATGGAGCATTGTGATGCCAAGGGTCATGGAGCTTTGTGATGACAAAAGTCATGGAGCATTTTGATGACAAGTGTGTTGTGCATTGTGATGAGAAGGGCAGGGAGCATTTTGATGACAGGGTCATGCAGCAATTTGTTGAAAAGTGTAATGGAATATTTTGATGACATGGGTTATAGAACATTGTGTTGCCAGGGATCATGGAGCTTTGGGATGAAAAGGGTCATGGAGCATTTTGATGACAGCGGTTATGTAACATTGTGATGTCAGGGGCCAATGAAAATTGTGCTGATAATGGGATGTAGCATTGTGATGACAGGGGTCATGGAACATTGTGATAACAGGGTTGAGCGAGCATTGTGATGACTAGTGATGGAACATTGTGATATCTCATGTGAGAGAGCATTTGGATGAGAAGTGCATGGAGCATTGTGATTACAAGGTTTATGGAGCATAGCGATGACAAGGTTGTGGATCATTGTGATGAAAAGTGCATGGCACATTGTGATGACAAAGGTCATGGAGCATTGTTCTGACAAATGCATGGAGCATTGTGATGACAAGGGTCACGGAGCATTGTGATGAAAAGTTCGTGGAGCATTGGGGTTACAAATGTAACAGAGCCTTGTGATGATGCGGGCATGGACCGTTGTGATGACAAACGTTATGAAGCATAGTGATGACTGGAGTCACGGAGCATTGTGATGACAGGGGTCATGGAGCATTGCGATGACAAGGGCATAGAGCATTGTGATGACAGGGGCATGGAGCATTGGTCTGACAAGTTTCACAGATTATTGTGATGACAGTGGACATGGTGCATTGTGATGACTAGGGCATAGAGCATTGTGAAGACAAGGGCATGGAGTATTGTGAAGACAGGTGTCAGGGAGCATTTTGATGACCTATGTCATGGTCCATTGCGATGACAATAGCATGGAGCATTGTGATGCCAAATGTAATGGAGGATGTGATCACAAATATAATGGAGCATTGTGATGACTAGGGCTTGGAGCATTATGTTGACAAGGGCCATTGAGAATTTTCATGACAATGTCGTGAAGCATTGTGATGACAAGGTCCTGGAGCATTGTGTTGAGAAAACCATGGAGGCTTGTGATGACAAATCTCAAGGAGCATACTGATGAAAAGGGGCGTGGAGCATTCTGATTACAGGGGACTTGGAACATTGTGATACAAGGGCATGGAGCATTGTGATGACAAGGGCATGCAATATTGTGAAGAGAGGTGTCAGCGAGCATTGTGATGACATATGTAATGGCCCATTGTGATGACAAAGGCATGGAGCATTGTGATGCCAAGTGTCATGGAGGATTTTAATGACAAAGGTAATGGAGCATTGTGATGACAAGGGTTTGGAGCCTTGTGATGACAAGGGTCAGGGAGCATTGTGCTGACAAGTGCATGGATAATTGTGATGACAAGAGACATGGAGCATACTGGTGACAAGCTTGTGGAGTATTTTGGTGACAGTTGCATGGAGCATTGTGAGGAAAATGGCATGGGGCCTTGTGATGAAAAAGGAATGGAGCCTTTTGGTGACAGTGTTCATGGAGCACTCTGACGACAATGTCAGGGAGCATTGTGATGACGAGTGTATTGAGAATTGTGATGACAAATGTCATGGAGCATTGTGATGAAAAGGGCATGGAGTATTGTGATGACAGGCATCATGGAGCTTTGTGATGACAAGTGTTATGGAACATTGTGATCACAAGTGTTTGGAGCATTGTGATGACAGAAGTCATGGATCATTTTGATTTCAAGGAGCAGGGAGCATTGTGATGACAAGGGCATGAAGCAATGTGATCCCAAGTTTCATGGAGGATTGTGATGACAATGGTAAAGGAGTATTGTGATGACATGCGCAAAGAACATTGTAATGACAAGGTCATGTAGCATTTTGCTGACAAAGGCATGGAGCATTGTGAAGACAAGTTTCATGGAGCACTGTGATAACAAGCGTCACGGATCATTGTGAATACAGGGGTCATGGAGCATTGGGATGACAAGGGCATGGAACATTGTGATGACAAGGGTCATGGAGCATTGGGCGGAAAATGTTCATGGAGTACTGTGATGACAGGGGTCATGTAGAATTTTGATTTCATTGTGCTGACAATAGCCGGAAGCATTATGATAATTGGCATGATGCATTGTGATGACAGGGTTCATGGAGCATTGAGATGAAGAGGGGCATGGAGCATTGTGATTACTGGGGTCTTGGAGAATTGTGATGACAAGGGCATAGAAAATTGTGATGGCAGGGGTCATGGAGCATTGTTATGACAGGGGTAATAGAGCATTGTGATGAGAAGGGCATGGAGCATTGTGATTACAAGGTTCATGGAGCATTGTGATGACAAATTTGTGGACCGTTGGGATGAAAAGTACGTGGCACATTGTGATGACAAGGGTCATGGAGCATTTTTTTGACAAAGACATGGAGCATTGTGATGACAAGGGTCACGGAGCATTGTGATGAAAAGTTCAGGGAGCATTGTGGTTACAAATGTAACAGAGCCTTGTGATGACGTGGGTATCGCCCATTGTGATGACAAATGTTATGAAGAATTGTGATGACTGGAGTAATGGAGCATTGTGATGACAGGGGTCATGGAGCATTGTGATGAAAAGGGCATGGAACATTGTGCTGAGAAAGGCATAGAGCATTGTGATGACATGTGTCATGGAGCACTGTGATGACAAGCGTCACGGACCACTGAGATTACAGGGGTCATGGAGCATTAGGATGACAAGGGCATGGATCATTGTGATGACAAGGGTCATGGAGAATTGAGCTGAAAATATTCCTGGAGTAGTGTGATGACAGGTGTCATGGGGCATTGTGATTACAGGGGTCATGGAGCATTATGATGACAAAGGTCCCAGATCATTCTGTTGTCAGGTGTCAAGGAGTGTTGTGATGACAGTGGTCATGGAGCATTGTGATGATATTGTTCATGGAGCATTGTGATGAGAAGGTCATGAAGCAGTGGGCTGAAAATGTTCATGGAGTATTGTGATGACAGGGGTCATGGGGAATTGTGATGACAACGGAATGGAGCATGGTGATGACAAGTTCCTGGAGCATTGTGATGAGATGACCATGGAGACTTGTGATGACAAGTCTCATGGAGCATTCTGATGATAAGGGACATGGAGCATTGTGATTACAGGGGTCTTGGAGCACTGTGATGACAAGGGCATGGAGCATTGTGATGAGAAGGCCATGGAACATTCTGATGACATGCGTCATGGAGATTTGTGATGACAAGTGCATGGAGCATTGTGATTACAGGGGTTTTGGAGCATTGTGATGACAAGTGTCATGGAGCCTTGTGATGACAAGGCCGTGGAACACTGTGATGGCAGGGGTCATGGAGCATTGTTACGACAGAGATAATGGAGCATTGTGATGAGAAGGGCATTGAGCATTAGTCTGAAATGTTTCATGGATTATTGTGATGAGAGTGGGCATGGAGCATTGTGATGACAAGGGCACGGAACAGTGTGATACATGGGTCATGGAGGATTGTAATGACAAGGGCATGGAGCATTGTGATGGGAAGGGCATCGAGCATTGTGATGACAAGTGTCATGGTGCTTTGTGATGACAAGTTCATGGAGCCATGTGATGAGAGGGTTCATGGAGCATTGTGACGACAATGACATGGAGCATTGTGATGCCAAGGGCCATGGAGCTTTGTGATGACAATGGTCATGGAGCATTTTGATGACAAGGGTGTGGTGCATTGTGATGAGAAGGGCAGGGAGCATTTTTATGACAGGGTCATGCAGCAATTTGATAAAAAGTGTAATGGAACATTTTGATGACAGGGGTTATGAACATTGTGATGCCAGGGGTCATAGATCTTTGGGATGAAAATGGTCATGGAGCATTTTGATGACAGGGGTTATGGAACATTGTGATGTCAGGGGTCATGGAACATTGTGCAGATAAGGGAATGTAGCATTGGGATGACAGGGGTCATGGAACATTGTGATAACAGGGGTGAGGGAGGATTTTGATGACTAGTGGTGGAACATTGTGATATCTCATGTGAGAGAGCATTTGGATGAGAAATTCATGGAGCATTGTGATTACAAGGTTTATGGAGCATAGTGATGACAAGGTTGTGGATCATTGTGATGAAAAGTGCATGGCACATTGTGAAGACAAAGGTCATGGAGAATTGTTGTGTCAAAGGCATGGAGCATTGTGATGACAAGGGTCACGGAGCATTGTGATGAAAAGTTCATGGAGCATTGTGGTTAAAATGGACACAGAGCCTTGTGATGACGTGGGCATGGACCGTTGTGATGACAAACGTTATGAAGCATTGTGATGACTGGAGTAACGGGGCACTGTGATGACAGGGGTCATGGAGCATTGTGATGACAAGGGCATGGAGCACTGTGATGACAGGGGCATGGAGCATTGGTCTGACAAGTTTCATAGATGATTGCGATGACAGTGGACATGGAGCATTGTGATGACAAGGGCATGGAACATTGGTCTAATAAGTTTCATGGATTATTGTGATGACAGTTGGAATGGTGCATTGTGATGACAAGGGCATGGAGCATTGTGATGACCAGGTCATGCAATATTGTGAAGAGACGTGTCAGGGAGCATTGTGATGACATATGTATTGGCACATTGTGATTCCAGTGGCATGGAGAATTGGGATGCCAAGTGTCATGGAGGATTCTGCTGACAAAGGTAATGGAGCATTGTGATGACAATGGCTTGGAGCATTGTGATGACAAGGGTCAGGGAGCATTGTGCTGACAAGTGCATGGAGAATTGTGATGACAAGGGTCATGGAGCATTCTGATGACAAGCTTGTGGAGTATTTTGATGACAATGGCATGGAGCATTGTGATGAAAGCCGCATGGGGCTTTGTGATGAAAAATGCATGGAGCCTTTTCGTGACATGTTTCAAGGAGCATTCTGACTACAAGGGTCCGGGAGCATTGTGATGACAAGTGTATTGAGAATTGTGATGACAAAGGTCATGAAGCATTGTGATGAAAAGGGCATGGAGTATTGTGTTGACAGGCATCATGGAGCGTTGAGATGACAAGTGTTATGCAACACTGTGATCACAACGGTTTGGAGCATTGTGATGACAGTGGTCATGGATCATTTTGATTTCAAAGAGCATGGAGCATTGTGATGACAAGGGCATGAAGCAATGTGATCCCAAGGTTCATGGAGGATTGTGATGACAATGGTAATTGAGTATTGTGATGACAATGACATAGAGCATTGTAATGAGAAAGTCATGTAGCATTTTTCTGACAAAGGCATGGAGCATTTTGATGACAGGTGTCATGGAGAACTGTGATGACAAGCGTCACGGAGCATTGTGAATATAGGGGTCATGGAGCATTGGGATGACAAGGACATGGATGATTGTGATGACAATTGTCCCGGATCATTGTCTTGTCAGGTGTCATGGAGTGTTGTGATGACAGTGGTCATGGAACATTTTGATGATATTTGTCATGGAGCATTTTGATGAGAAGTTCATGGAGCATTAGGCTGAAAATGTTCATGAAGTATTGTGATGACAGGGGTCATGGAGCATTGTGATGACAAGGGAATGGAGCGTGCTGATGACAAGGTCCTGGAGCATTGTGATTAGAAGAACATGGAGACTTGTGATGACAAGTCTCATGGAGCATTCTGATGAAAAAGGGCATGGAGCATTGTGATTACAAGTGTCTTGGACAATTGTGATGACAAGGGCATGGAGCACTGTGATGAGAAGGCCATGAAAAATTCTGATGACATGCGTCATGGAGCTTTGTGATGACAAGGGCATGGAGCATTGTGCTTTCAGGGGTCTGGAGCATTGTGATGACAAGTGTCATGGAACCTTGTGATGACTAGGCCGTGGAACATTTTGATGGCAAGGGTCATGGTGCATTTTTATGACAGGTGTAATGGAGCATTTTGATGAGAAGGGCATGGAACATTGGAATGAAATGTTTCATGGATTATTGTGATGAGAGTGGGCATGGAGCATTGTGATGACAAGGGCACGGAACACTGTGATACATGGGTCATGCAGGATTGTAATGACAAGGGCATGGAGCATTGTGATGAGAAGGGCATCGAGCATTGTGATGACAAGTGTCATGGAGCTTTGTGATGACAAGGGCATGGAGCAATATGATGAGAGGGTTCATGGAGCATTGTGATGACAATGACATGGAGCATTGTGATTCCAAGTGTCATGGAGTTTTTGATGACAAGTCATGGAGCATTTTGATGACAAGGGCATGGTGCATTGTGCTGAGAAATGCAGGGAGCATTTTGATGACCAGGTCATGCAGCAATTTGATAAAAAGTGTAAAGGAACATTTTGATGGCAGGGGTTATAGAACATTGTGATGTCAGGGGTCTTGGAGCTTTGGGATGAAAAGGGTCATGGAGCATTTTGATGACAGGGGTTATGGAACATTGTGATGTCAGGGGTCATGGAACATTGTGATGATAAGGGGATGTAGCATTGTGATGACAGTGTCCTGGAACATTGTGATTACAGGGATGAGGGAGTATTGTGATGACTAGAGATGGAACATTGTGATATCTCTGATGAGAGAGCATTTTGATGAGAAGTGCATGGACCATTGTGATTACAAGGTTTATGAAGCATAGCAATGACAAGGTTGTGGACCGTTGTGTTGAAATGCGCGTGGCACATTGTGAAGACTATGTTCATTGAGCATTGTTCTGACAAAGAAATGGAGCTTTGTGATGACAAGGGCATGGAGCATTGTGATTACATGGGTCATGGAGCATTTTGATGACAATGGCGTCGAGCATTGTGATGAGAAGGCCATGGATAATTGTGATGATGCGCGTCATGGAGCACAGTAATGACAAGGGGTATGGAGCATTGTGATGACAGTGGCCATGGAGAAATGTGATGACAAGTGTCATGGAGCATTCTGATGACAAGCTTGTGGAGTATTGTGACGACAATGGCTTGGAGCATTGTGATGAATAGGGCATGGAGCATTGTGATGAAAAAGGCATGAAGCCATTTCATGACAGGTTTCAAGGAGCATTCTGATGACAAGTGTCAGGGAACATTGTGATGACATGTGTATTGAGAATTGTGATGAAAAAGATCATGGAGCATTTTGAAGAAAAGGGCATAGAGTATTGTGATGACAGGCATCATGGAGCGTTGTGATGACAAGTGTTATGGAACATTCTGATCACAAGGGTTTGGAGCATTGTGATGATAGAAGTCATGGATCATTTTGTTTTCAAGGAGCATGGAGCATTGTGATGACAAGGGCATGAAGCAATGTGATCCCAAGGTTCATGGATGATTGTGATGACAATGCTAAGGGAGTATTGTGATGACAAGCAAATGGAGCATTTTGATGGCAAGGTCATGTAGCATTTTGCTGACACAGGCATGGAGCATTGTGATGATAAGGGTCATAGAGCACTTTGATGAGAAGCATCACGGATCATTGTGATTACAGGGGTCATGGAGCACTGGGATGGCAAGGTCATGGATCATTGTGATGACAAGTGTCATGGAGAATTGGGCTGAAAATATTAATGGAGCATTGTGATGAGTAGGGAATGGAGCATTGTGATGACTAGAGTCCAGGATCACTGTGTTGTCAGGGGTCATGGAGCGTTGTGATGACAGTGGTCATGGAGCATTGTGATGATAGGGATCATGAAGCATTGTGATGAGAAGTTCCTGGAGAATTGGCGTGAAAATGTTCAGGAAGTTTTGTGAGGACAGGGGTCATGGAGCATTGTGATGACAAGGGAATGGAGCACTGTGATGAAAGGTTCCTGGAGCACTGTGATGAGGAGACCATGGATCCTCGTAATAAGAAGTCTCATGGAGCATTCTGATGAAAAGGGGCATGGAGTATTGTGATTACAGGGGTCTTGGAGCATTGTGATGACAAGGGCATGGAGCATTGTGATTACTGGTGTCTTGGAGCATTGTGATGAAATTGGCATGGATCTTTGTTATGAAAATGGTATGGAGCCTTGTCATGATAGTGTTCCAGGAGCATACTGATGACAAGTGTCAGGGAGCATTGTGATGACATGTGTATAGAGCATTGTGATGACAAAGGTCATGGAGCACTGTGATGAGAAGACCATGGTTAACTGTGATGATGAGCTTCATGGGGCGTTGTGATGATAAGTGTTATGGAACATTGTGATCACAAGGATTTGGAGCATTGTGATGAGATAGATCATCGAATATTTTGATTTCATTGTGATGACAGTAGCCTGAAGCATTATGATGATGGTCATGGTGCATTTTGATGACACGGTTCATGGAGCATTGAGATGCAAAGGGGCATGGAGCATTGTGATTAGAGGGTTCATGGAGCATTGTGATGACAATGGCATGGAGCATTGAGATGCCAATTGTCATGGAGATTTGTGATGACAAAGGTCATGGAACATTTTGATGACAAGGGCGTGGTACATTGTGATGAGAAGGGCAGGGAACATTGTGATGACAGGGTCATAGAGCAATTTGATGAAAAGTGTCATGGAATATTTTAATGACAGGTGTTATGGAACATTGTGATGTCAGGGTTCATGGAGCATTTTGATGAAAAGGATCATGGAGAATTATGATGACAGGGGTTATGGAACATTGTGATGTCAGGGGTCATTGAGCATTTTGAGGAAAAGTGTTATGGAGCATTATGATGACACGGGTTATGGAACATTGTGATGTCAGGGGTCACCGAACTTTGTGATGATATGTGCATGTAGCATTGCAAAGACAAAAGTCATGGAACATTGTGATGACAGGGGTGAGGGAGTATTGTGATGAATAGTGTTGTAACATTGTGATATCATTGGTGAGAAAGCATTTTGATGAGAAGTGCATGGAGAATTGTGATGACAAGTTTTATGGAGCATCGTGGTGACAAGTTTGTGGAGCACTGTGATGAGAAGCGCAGGGTGCACTGTGATGACATGGGTCATGGAGCATTGATCTGACAAGCGCATGGAGCATTGTGATGACAAGGGTCATGGAGCATTGTGCTGAGAAAGGCATAGAACATTGTGATGACAAGGGTCAAAGAGCATTGTGATGAAAAGTTATTGGAGCATTGTGGTTAAATATGTCACAGAGACTGTTGATGACGAGGGCATGGACCACTGTGATGAAAAAGGTCATGAATCATTGTGATGAATGGAGGCATGGAGCATTGTGATGACAGGCGTCATGGAGCATTGTGATAACAAGGACATGGAGCATTGTGATGACAAGGGAATGGAGCATAGGTCTAATAAGTTTCATGGATTATTGTGATGACTGTTGTAATGGCGCATTGTGATGACCAGGTCATGCAGTATTGTGAAGACAGGTGTCAAGGAGCACTGTGATGACATATGTAATGGCCCATAGTGATGACAATGGCATGGAGCATTGTGATGCCAAGTGTCATGGAGGATTCTGATGACAAAGGTAATGGAGCATTGTGATGACAATGGCTTAGAGCATTGTGATGACAAGGGTCAGGGAGAATTTTGCTGACAGGTGCAGGGAGAATTGTGATGAAAACGGTCATGAAGTATTCTGATGACAAGCTTGTGGAGTATTTTGATGAAAATGGCATGGAACATTGTGATGAAAAAGGCATGTGGCATTGTGATGACAAGTGTATTGAGAATTGTGATGACAAATGTCATGGAGCATTGTGATGAGTAGGGCATGGAGTATTGTGATGGCAGGCATCATGGAGCATTGTGATGACAAGTGTTATGAAACATTGTGATCACAAGGGTTTGGAGCATTGTGATGACAGAGGTCATGGATCATTTTGATTTCAAGGAGCATGGAGCATTTTGATGACAAGGGCATGAAGCAATGTGATCCCAAGGTTCATGGAGGACTGTGATGACAATGGTAATGGAGTATTGTGATGAAAAGCGAATAGAGCATTGCAATGACAAGGTCAGGTAGCATTTTGCCGACAAAGTCATGGAGCATTGTGATGACAGGTGTCATGGAGCAATGTCATGACAAGCGTCACGGAGCATTGTGAATACAGGGGTCATGGAGCATTGGGATGACAAGGGCATGGATCTTTTTGATGACAAGTGTCATGGAGCATTGGGATGAAAATGTTCATGGAGTATTGTGATGACAGGGATCATGGAGCACTTTGATGACAAGTTCCTGGAGCACTTTGATGAGAAGACAATGGAGACTTGTGATGACAAGTCTCATAGAGCATTCTGATGAAAAGGGACATGTAGCATTGTGATTACAGGAGTCTTGGAGCATTGTGATGACAAGGGCATGGAGCATTGTGATGAGAAGGCCATGGAGCATTCTGATGACATGCGTCATTGAGCTTTGTGATGACAAGGGCATGGAACATTGTGATTACAGGGGTCTTTGAGCATTGTGATTAAAAGGGCATGGATCATTGTGATGAAAAAGGCATGGAGACGTGTCATGACAGGGTTAATGGAGCATACTGATGACAAGTGTCAGGGAGCATTGTGATGAGGAGACCATGGATAATTGTGATGATGAGCGTCATTGGGTGTTGTGATGATAAGTGTTATGGAACATTGTGATCACAAGGGATTGGAGCATTGTGATGACAGAGGTCATGGAGCGTATAGATTTCATTGTGATGACAATAGCCTGAAGCATTATCATGATGGGCCTGATGCATTGTGATGACAGTGTTCATGGAGCATTGAGATGAAAAGGGGCATGGAGCATTGTGATTACAGGGTTCTTGGAGCATTGTGATGTCAAGGGCATGGAGCATTTTGATGAGAAGGACATGGAACATTCTGATGGCATGTGTCATGGAGCTTTGTGATGACAAGGGCATGGAGCATTGTGATTACAGGGGTCTTGGAGCATTGTGATGACAAGTGTCATGGAGCCTTGTGATGACAAGGCCGTGGAATATTGTGATGGCAGGGGTCATGGAACATTGTTATGATAGGGATAATGGAGCATTGTGATGAGAAGGACATGGAGCATTGTGAATACAAGGTTTATGGAGCATTACCATGACAAATTTGTGGACCGTTGTGATGAAAATCGCGTAGCATATTGTGATGACAAGGGTCATGGAGCATTTTTCTGACAAAGGCATGGAGCATTTTGATGACAATGGTCACGAAGCATTGTGATGAAAATTTCATGGAGCATTGTGGTTATAAAGGTCACAGAGCCTTGTGATAACGCGGTCATGGACCATTGTGATGACAAATGTTATGAAGCATTGTGATGACTGGAGTCATGGAGCATTGTGATGACAGTGGACATGGAGCATTGTTATGACAAGGGCATAGAGCATTTTGGTGACAGGGGCATGGAGCATTGGTCTGACAAGTTTCATAGATTATTGTGATGACAGTGTACATGGTGCATTGTGATGACAAGGGCATGGATCATTGTGATGAGAAGGTCATGCAGTATTGTGAAGACAGCTGTCAGGGAGCATTGTGATGACATATGTAATGGCCCATTGTGGTGAAAATGGCATGGAGCATTGTGATGCCAAGTGTCATGGATGATTCTGATGACAAATGTAATGGAGCATTGTGATGACA
This sequence comes from Mesoplodon mirus, assembly GCF_964341445.2. Classification (NCBI taxonomy): domain Eukaryota; kingdom Metazoa; phylum Chordata; class Mammalia; order Artiodactyla; family Ziphiidae; genus Mesoplodon; species Mesoplodon mirus. The sequence goes on from NW_028295403.1 coordinate 166,557, forward strand.
ATGGCTTGGAGCATTGTGACGACAAGGGTTAAGGAGCATTGTGCTGACCAGTGCATGGAGAATTGTGATGACAAGGGTCATGGAGCAATCTGATAACAAACTTGTGGAGTATTATGATGACAATGGCATGGAGCAGTGTGATGAAAACGGCATGGGGCATTGTGATGAAAAAGGCATGGAGCCTTTTCATGACAGAGTTCAAGGAGCATACTGACGACAAGTGTCAGGGAGCATTGTGATGACAAGTGTATTGAGAATTGTGATGACCAAGGTCATGTAGCATTGTGATGAAAAGGGCATGGAGTATTGTGATGACAGGCATCATGGAGCGTTGTGATGACAAGTGATATGGAGCATTGTGATCACAAGGCTTTGGAGCATTTTGATGACAGATTTCATGGATCATTTTGATATCAAGGAGCATGGAGCATTGTGATGACAAGGGCATAAAGCAATGTGATCCCAAGGTTCATGGAGGATTGTGATGAAAATGGTAATGGAGTATTGTGATGACAAGCGCATAGAGCATTGTAATTACAATGTCATTTAGCCTTTTGCTGACAAAGTCATCTAGCATTGTGATGACAGGTGTCATGGAGCACTGTGATGACAAGCATCACGGAGGATTGTGAACACAGGGGTCATGGAGCATTGGGCTGAAAAGGGCATGCATCATTGTGATGACAAGTATCATGGAGCATTGGGCTGAAAATATTCATGAATTATTGTGATGACAGGGGACATGGAGAATTGTGATGACATAGGTCATGGAGAATTTTGATTTCATTGTGCTGACAATAGCCGGAAGCATTATAATAATGGGCATGATGCATTGTGATGACAGGGTTCATGGAGCATTGAGATGAAAAGGGAAATGGAGCATTGTGATTACAGGGCTCTTGAGCATTGTGATGACAAGGGCATGGAGCATTGTGATGAGAAATCCATGGAACATTCTGATGACATGTGTCATGGAGCTTTGTGATGACAAGTCATGGAGCATTTTGATGACAAGGGAATGGTGCATTGTGATGAGAAGTTCAGGGAGCATTTTGATGACCGGTTCATGCAGCAATTTGATAAAATTTGTAATGGAATATTTTGATGGCATGGGTTATAGAACATTGTGATGTCAGGGTTCTTGGAGCTTTGGGATGAAAAGGGTCATGGAGCATTTTGATGACAGGGGTTATGGAACATTGTTATGTCAGGGGTCATGCAATATTGTGATGATAAAGGGATGTAGCATTGTGATGATAGGGTCATGGAACATTGTGATTCCAGGGGTGAGGGTGTATTGTGATGACTAGTGATGGAACATTGTGATATCTATGGTGAGAGAGCATTTTGATGAGAAGTTCATGGACCACTGTGATAACAAAATTTATGGAACATTGCAATCATAAGGTTGTGGACAGTTGTGATGAAATGTGCGTGGCACATTGTGATGACAATGGTCATGGAGCATTGTTCTGACAAAGAAATGGAGCATTGTGATGACAAGGGTCCCAGAGAATGGTGAGGAAATGTTCATGGAGCATTGTGGTTACAAATGTCACAGAGCCTTGTGATGACACGGACATGGACCATTGTGATGACAAACCTTATGAAGCATTGTGATGACTGGAGTCACGGAGCATTGTGATGACAGGGGAATGGAGCATTGGTCTGAAAAATTTCATAGATTATTGTGATGACCATGGGCATGGTGCATTGTGATGACAAGGGCATGGAGTATTGTGATGAGAAGGTCATGAAATATTGTGAAGAGAGATGTCAGGGAGCATTGTGATGACATATGTGATGATCCATTGCGATGACAATGGCATGGAGCATTGTGATGCCAATTGTAATGGAGGATTGTGATGACAAATATAATGGAGCATTGTGATGATTAGGGCTTGCAGTATTATGATGACAAGGGCCATTGAGAATTTTCATGACAAGGTCGTGAATCATTGTGATGACAAGATCCTGGAGCATTGTGATGACAAAGCTATGGAGCCTTGTGATGACAAGTCTCATGGAGCATACTGATGAAAAGGGGCATGGATCATTGTGATTACAGGGGTCATGGAACATTGTGATGACAAGGGCATGGAACATTGTGAGGAGTAGACCAAGGAGCATTCTGATGGCATGCGTCATTGAGATTTGTGATGACAAGGGCATGGAGCATTTTGATTACATGGGTCTTGGAGCATTGTGATGAAAAGGGCATGGATCATTGTGATGAAAAAGGCATGGAGCCTTGTCATGACAGAGTTCAAGGAGCATACAGACAACAAGTGTCAGGGAGCATTTTGATGACAAGTGTATTGAGCATTGTGATGACAAAGGTCATGGAGCATTGTGATTAGAAGACCAAGGATAATTATGATGACGAGCTTCAAGGGGCATTGTGATTACAAGTGTTATGGAATATTGTGATCACATGGGATTGGAGCATTGTTATGACAGAGGTCATGGTGCATTTTGATTTCATTGTGATGACAATAGCATGAAGCATTATGATTATATGCATGGTGCATTGTGAAGACAGGTTTAATGGATCATTGAGATGAAAAAGGGCATGGAGCATTGTGATTACAGGGTTCTTGGAGTGTTGTGATGAGAAGGGTCATGGAGCCTTGTGATGACAAGGCCAGGGTATATCGTGATGGCAGGGGCATGGAGCATTGTTATGAGAGGGGTAATGGAGCATTGTGATGGCAAGAGCATGGATCATTGTGATGAGAAGGCCATGTAGCATTCTGATGACATGTGTCATGGAGCATTGTGATGACAATGACTTGGAGCATTGTGATGCCATGGGTCAGTGCTCTTTGAGATGACAAAGGTCATGGAGCATTTTGATGGCAAGGGCGTTGTGCATTGTGATGAGAAGGGCAGGGAGAATTGTGATGACAGGTTCATGGAGCAATTTGTTGAAAATTTTCATGGAACATTTTGCTGACAGGTGTTATGGAACATTGTGATGTCAGGGGTCATCGAACATTTTGATGATAAGTGCATGTAGCATTGTGATGACAGGAGTCATGAAACATTGTGATGACAGGTGGGAGGGAGTATTGTGACAAATAGTGATGTAGCATTGTGATATCAGTGGTGAGAGAGCATTTTGATTAGAAGTGCATGGAGGATTACGATGACAATGTTTATGGAGCATTGTGATGACAAGATTTTAGAGCACTGTGATGACAAGCGCATGGTGCATTGTGATGACATGTGTCATGGAGCATTGTGCTGACAAGCGCAAGGAGCATTGTGATGACAAGGGTCATGGAGCATTGTGCTGAGAAAGGCATAGAGCATTGTGATGACAAGGGTCAAAGAGCATTGTATGAAAAGTTCATGGGGCATTGTGGTTAAAATGGTCACAGAGACTGTTGATGACGAGGGCATGGACCATTGTGATGACAAAGTCATGAAGCATTGTGATGACTGGAGTCACGGAGGATTGTGATGACAGGGGTCAGGGAGCATTGTGATAACAAGGGCATGGAGCACTGTGATGACAAGGGCATTGAACATTAGTCTAATAAGTTCCATGGATTGTTGCGATGACAGTTCGAATGGCACATTGTGATGACAAGGGCATGGAGCATTGTGATGACCAGGTCATGCAGTATTGTGAAGAGAGGTGTCAGGGAGCATTGTGATGACATATGTAAAGGCCCATTGTGATGACAATGGCATGGAGAATTGTGTTGACCAGGTCATGCAGTATTGTGAAGAGAGGTGTCAGGGAGCATTGTGATGACATATGTAATGGCCCATTGTGATGACAATGGCATGGAGCATTGTGATGCCAAGTGTCATGGAGGATTCTGATGACAAAGGTTATGGAACATTGTGATGACAATGGCTTGGAGCATTGTGATGACATGGGACAGGGAGCATTGTGCTGACAATTGCATGGTTAATTGTGATGACAAGTGTCATGGAGCATTCTGATGACAAGCTTGTGGAGTATTTTGATGACAATGGCATGGAGCATTGTGATGAAAATCACATGGGGCATTGTGAAGGAAAAGGCATGGAGCCATTTCGTGGCAGGTTTCAAGGAGCATTCTGATGACAATGTCAGGGAGCATTGTGATGACATGTATACTTAGAATTGTTATGACAAAGGTAATGGAGCATTGTGATGAAAAGGGCATGGAGTATTGTGATGACAGGCCTCATGGAGCATTGTGATGACAATTGTTATGGAAGATTGTGATCACAAGGCTTTGGAGCATTGTGATGAGAGAGGTCATGGATCATATTGATTTAAAGGAGCATGGAGCATTGTGATGACAAGGGCATGAATCAATGTGATCCCAAGGTTCATGGAGGATTGTGATGTCAATGGAAATGGAGTATTGTGATGACAAGCGCATAGAGCATTGTAATGATATGGTCATGTAGCATTTTGCTGACAAAGGCATGGAGCATTGTGATGACATGTGTCATGGAGCACTGTGATGACAAGGGTCATGGAGCATTGTGAATACAGGGGTCATGGAGCATTGGGATGACAAGGGCATGGATCATTGTGATGACAAGTGTCATGGAGCACTGGGCTGAAAATGTTCATGGAGTGTTGTGATGACATGGGTCATGGAGCATAGTGATGAGTAGGGAATGGAGCATTGCGATGACAAGAGTCCCGGATCATTGTGTTGTCAGGAGTCATGGAGTGTTGTGATGACAGTGGTCATGGAGCATTGTGATGATATTGGCCATGGAGCATTGTGATGTGTAGGTCGTGGAGCATTGGGCTGAATATGTTAATGGATTATTGTGATGACAGGGGTCATGGAGCATTGTGATGACAAGGGAATGGAGAATGTTGATGACAATATCCTGGATCTTTGTGATGAGATGACCATGGAGACTTGTGATGAGAACTCTCACGGAGCATTCTGATGAAAAGGGGCATGGAGCATTGTGATTACAGGGGTCTTGGAGCCTTTTGATGACAAGCACATGGAGCATTGTGATGACAGTGATCTTGGAGCATTGTGATGAAAAGGGCACGGATCACTGTGATGAAAAAGTCATGGAGCCTTGTCATGACAGGGTTCAAGGAGCATACTGACGACAAGTGTCAGGGAGCATTGTGATGACAAGTGTATTGAGCATTGTGATGACAAAAGTCATGGAGCATTGTGATGAGAATACCATGGATAATTGTGATGATGAGAGTCATGGGGATTTGTGATGATAAGTGTTATGGAACATTGTGATCACAAGGTTTTGGAGCATTATGATGACAGAGGTCATGGAGAATTTTGATTTAATTGTGATGACAATAGCCTGAAGCATTATGATGATGGGCATGGTGCATTGTGATGACAGGGTTCATGGAGCATTGAGATGCAAAGTGGCATGGAGCATTGTGATTACAGGGGTCTTGGAGCATTGTGATGTCAAGGGTCAGGGAGCCTTGTGATGACAAGGCGGTGGAACATTGTGATGGCAGGGGTCATGGAGCATTTTTATGACAGTGGTAATGGAGCATTGTGATGAGAAGTGCATTGAGCATTGGCCCGAAAGTTTTCATGGATTATTGTGATGAGAGTGGGCATGGAGCACTGTGATGACAAGGGCACGGAACACTGTGATACATGGGTCATGGAGGATTGTGATGAAAAGGGCATGGAGCATTTTGATGAGAAGGGCATCGAGCATTTTGATGACAAGTGTCATGGAGCATTGTGATGACAAGGGCATGGAGCAATGGGGTGAGAGCGTTCAGGGAGCATTGTGATGACAATGACATGGAGCATTGTGATGCCAAGTGTCATGGAGCTTTGTGATGACAACGGTCATGGAGCATTTTGATGACAAGCGTGTGGTGCATTGTGATGAGAAGGAAAGGGAGCATTTTGATGACAGGTTCATGCTGCAATTTGATGAAAAGTGTCATGTAACATTTTGACGACAGGTGTTACAGAACATTGTGATGCCATGGGTCATGGAGCTTTGGGATGAAATGTGTCATGGAGCATTGTGATGACAGTGGTTATGGAATATTGTGATGTCACGGGTCATGGAACATTGTGATTACTGGGTTGAGGGTGGATTGTGATGACTAGTGATGGAACATTGTGATATCTCAGGTGAGAGAGCATTTGGATGAGAAGTGCATGGACCATTGTGATTACAAGGTTTATGGGGCATAGCTATGACAAGGTTGTGGATCATTGTGATGAAAAGTGTATGGCACATTGTGATGACAAAGGTCATGGAGCATTATGATGACAAGTGTCATGGAGCATTGTGATGAAAAGTTCATGGAGCATTGTGGTTACAAAAGTCACAAAGCCTTGTGATGACGCGGGCATGGACCATTGTGATGAAAAAGGTTATGAAGCATTGTGATGACTGGAGTCACGGAGCATTTTGATGTCAAAAGTAATTTAGCATTGTGATGACAATGGCTTGGAGCATTGTGATGACAAGGTTCAGGGAGCATTGTGCTGACAAGTGCATGGATAATTGTGATGAAAAAGGTCATGGAACATTCTGATGACAATCTTGTGGAGTATTTTGATGACAATGGCATGGAGCATTGTGATGAAAACGGCATGGGACATTGTGATGAGAAAAGCATGGAGCCTTTTCGTGACAGGTTTCAAGGAGCATTCTGACGGCAAGTTTCAGGAAGCATTGTAATGACAAGTGTATTAGAATTGTGATGACAAAGGTTATGGAGCATTGTGACGAAAAGGCCGTGGAGTATTGTGATGACAGGCATCATGGAGCGTTGTGATGACAAGTGTTATGGAACATTGTGATGACAAGGGTTTGGAGCATTGTGATGACAGAGGTCATGGATCATTTTGATTTCAAGGAGCATGGAACATTGTGATGACAAGGGTATGAAGCAATGTGATCCCAAGGTTCATGGAGGATTGTGATGACAATGGTAAAGGAGTATTCTGATGACAAGCGCATAGAGCATTGTAATGACAAGGTTATGTAGCATTTGCTGACAAAGGCATGGAGCATTGTGATGACAGGTGTCATGGAGCACTGTGATGACAAGCGTCACGGAGCATTGTGAATACAGTGGTCATGGAGCATTGGGATGACAAGGGCATGGTTCAATGTGATGACAAGTGTCATGGAGCATTGGGCTGAAAATGTTCATGGAGTATTGTGATGACAGGGGTCATGGAGCATTGTGATGACTTGGGAATGGAGCATTTTGATGACAAGAATTCCGGATCATTGTGTTGTCAGGTGTCATGGAGTGTTGAGATGACAGTGGTCATGGTGCATTGTGATGATATTGGCCATGGAGAATTGTGATGAGTAGGTCGTGGAGCATTGTGATTACAGGTTTCTTGATGCATTGTGATGAAAAAGGCATGTATCATTGTGAAGAAAAAGGCATTGAGCCTTGTCATGACAGTGTTCAAGAAGCATACTTATGACAAGTGTCAGATAGCATTGTGATGACAAGTGTATTGAGCATTTGATGACAAAGGTCATAGAGCATTGTGATGAGAAGACCATGGATAATTGTGATGATGAGCGTCATGGGGTGTTGTGATGATAAGTCTTATGGAACATTATGATCACAAGGGTTTGAGGCATTATGATGACAGATGTCATGGAGAATTTAGATTTCATTGTGATGACAATAGCATGAAACATTATGATGATGGGCATGGTGCATTGTGATGACTGGGTTCATGGAGCATTGAGATGAAAAGGGGAATGGAGCATTGTGATTACTGGGGTCTTGGAGCATTGTGATGACTAGGGCATGGAGCATGGTGATGAGAAGGCCATGGAAAATTCTGATGACATGCATCATGGAGCACTGTGATGACAAGGGCATGGAGCATTGTGATTACAGGGGTCTTGGGGAACTGTGATGACAAGGATCATGGAGCCTTGTGATGATATGCCGTTGAACAATGTGATGGCAGGTGTCATGGAGCATTGTTATGACAGAGGTAATGGAGCATTGTGATGAGAAGGGCATTGAGCTTTGGTCTAAAATATTTCATGGATTATTGTAATGAGAGTGGGCATGGAGCATTGGGATGACAAGGGCACGGAACACTGTGATACATTCATGGAGGATTGTAATGACCAGGACATGGAGCATTGCGATGAGAAGGGCATCGAGCATTGTGATGACAAGTGTCATGGAGCTTTGTGATGACAAGGGCATGGAGCAATGTGATGAGAGTGTTCATGGAGCACTGTGATGACAATGACATGGAGCATTGTGATGCCAAGGGTCATGGAGATTTGTGATGACAAATAACAGGGAGAATTTCGATGACTATGGTGTGGTGCATTGTGATGAGAAGGGCAGGGAGCATTTTGATTACAGGTTCATGCAGCAATTTGATTAAAATATAATGGAATATTTTGAGGGCAGGGGTTATAGAACATTGTGATGTCAGGGGTCATGGAGCTTTGGGATGAAAAGGGTCATGGAGCATTTTGATTACAGGGGTTATGGAACATTGTGATGTCAGGGATCATGGAACATTGTGATGATAAGGGTATGTAGCACTGTGATGACAGGGGTCATGGAACATTATGATTACAGGGGTGAGGGAGTATTGTGATGACTAGTGATGGAACATTGTGATATCTCTGGTGAGAGAGCATTTGGATGAGAAGTCCATGGAGCATTGGGATTACAAGGTTTATGAAGCATAGCGATGACAAGGTTGTGGACCGATGTGATGAAAAGCACGTGGCACATTGTGATGACAAGGGTCATGGATCATTGTTCTGACAAAGGCATGGAGCATTTTGATGACAAGGGTCACGGAGCATTGTGATGTAAAGTTCATGGAGCATTTTGGTTACAAAGGTCACAGAGCCTTGTGATGACACGGGCAAGGACCGTTTTGATGACAAACATTATGAAGCTTTGTGATGACTGGAGTCTTGGAGCACTTTGATAATAGGGGTCATGGAGCATTGTGATGACATGGGCATGGAGCATTGTGATGACAAGGGTATGGATCATGGTGATGAGAAGCTCATGGAGTATTGTGAAGACAGATGTCAGGGAGCATTGTGATGACATATGTCATGGTCCATTGCGATGATAATGGCATTGAGCATTGTGATGCCAAATGTAATGGAGGATTGGGATGACAAATAAAATGGAGCATTGTGATGACTAGGGCTTGGAGCACTATGATGACAAGGGCCATTGAGAATTTCATGACAAGGTCGTGAAGCATTTTGATGACAAGTTCCTGGAGCATTGTGATGAGAAATCCATGGAGCCTTGTGATGACAATCTCATATAGCATACTGATCAAAAGGGGCATGGACAATTGTGACTACAGGGGTCTTGGAACACTGTGATGACAAGGGCATGGATCATTGTGAAGAGAAGGCCAAGGAGCATTCTGAGGACATGCGTCATTGAGCTTTGTGATGACAAGCGCATGGAGCATTGTGATTACAGGGGTCTTGTAGCATTGTGATGAAAAGGGCATGGAATATTGTGATGAAAAATGCATGGAGCCTTGCCATGACAGGGTTCAAGGCGCATACAGACAACAAGTGTCATGGAGCATATTGATGACAAGTGTATTGAGCATTGTGAAGACAAAGGTCATGGAGCATTGTGTTGAGAAGGCCATGGAGCATTCTGATGAAATGTGTCATGGAGCTTAGTGATGACAAGGGCATGGAGCAATGAGATGCCAAGGGTCATGGATATTTGTGATGACAAAGGTCATGGAACATTTTGATGACAAGGGCGTTGTGCATTGTAATGAGCAGTGCAGGGAGCATTGTGATGACATGGTCACGGAGAAATTTGATGAAAAGTGTCAAGGAACATTTTGATGACAGGGGTTATGGAAATTGTGATGTCATGGGTGATCGAACATTGTGATGATAAGTGCATGTAGCATTGTGATGACAGGAGTCATGGAACATTGTGATGACAGAGGTGAAGGAGTATTGTGTCGAATAGTGAAGTAACATTGTGATATCAGTGGTGAGAAAGCATTTTGATGAGAAGTGCATGGAGCATTGTGATGACAAGGTTTATGGAGCACTGTGATGACAAGATTGTGGAGCACTGTGATGACAAGATTGTGGAGCACTGTGATGACAAGCGCATGGTGCATTGTGATGACATGTGTCATGGAGCATTTTGCTGACAAGCGCATGGAGCATTGTGAGGACAAGGGTCATGGAGCATTGTGCTGAGAAAGGCATAGAGCATTGTGATGACAAGGGTCAAAGAGAATTGTGATGAAAAGTTCATGGAGCATTGTGGTTAAAAAGGTCACAGAGACTGTTGATGACGAGGGCATGGACCATTGTGATGACAAAGGTCATGAAGCATTGTGATGACTGGAGTCACGGAGCACTGTGATGACAGGGGTCATGGAGCATTGTGATGAAAAGGGGCATGGAGCATTGTAATGACAAGGGCATGTATCATAGGTCTCATAATTTTCATGGATTATTGCGATGACAGTTGGAAAGGTGCATTGTGGTGACAAGGGCATGGAGCATTGTGATAAAGAGGTCATGCTGTATTGTGAAGACTGGTGTCATGGAGCATTGTGATGACAGGGTTCATGCAGCATTGTGATGACTAGGGAATGGAGCATAGTGATGACAAGAGTCCCGGATCATTGTGTTGTCAGGTGTCATGGAGTGTTGTGATGACAGTTGTCATGGTGCATTGTGATGATATTGGTCATGGAGCATTGTGATGAGAAGGTTATGGAGCATTGTGCTGATAATATTCATGGAGTATTGTGATGACAATGGTAATGGAGCACTGTGATGACAAGGGAATGGAGCATAGTGATGACAAGGTCATGTAGCATTGTGATGAGAAGTCCTTGGAGGCTTGTGATGACAAGTTTCATGGAGCATTCTGATGAAAAGTGGCATGGATCATTGTGATTACAGTGGTCTTGGAGCATTGTGATGACAAGGGCATGGAGCATTGTCAGAGACGGCCATGCAGCATTCTGATGACATGGGTCATGGAGCTTTGTGATGACAAGGGCTTGGAGCATTGTGATTACAGGTGTCTTGGACCATTGTGATGAAAAGGGCACGGATCATTGTGATGAAAATGTCATGGAGACTTGTCATGACAGGGTTAATGGAGCATACTGGAGACAAGGGTCAGGGAGCATTGTGATGACAAGTGTATTGAGCATTGTGATGACAAAGATCATGGAGCATTGTGATGAGAAGACCATGGATAATTGTGATGATGAGCGTCATGGTGTGTTGTGATGATAAGTGTTATGGAACATTGTGATCACAAGGGTTTGGAGCATTATGATGACAGAGGTCATGGAGAATATTGATTTAATTGTGATGACAATAGCCTGAAGCATTATGATGATGGGCATGGTGCATTGTGATGACAGGGATCATGGAGCATTGAGATAAAAAGTGACATGGAACATTGTGTTTACAGTGGTCGTGGAGCATTGTGATGACAAGGGCATGGAGCATTGGTCTAATAAGTTTCATGGATTATTGTGATGACAGTTGGAATGGCGCATTGTGATGACAAGGGAATGGAGCATTGTGATGACCAGGTCATGCAGTATTGTGAAGACAGGTGTCAGGGAGCATTGTGATGACATATGTAATGGCCCAATGTGATGACGATGGCATGGAGCATTGTGATGCCAAGTGTCATTGAGGATTCTGATGACAAAGTTAATAGAGCATTCTGATGACAATGGCTTGGAGCATTGCAATGACAAGGGTCAAGGAGCATTGTGTTGACAAGTGCATGGAGAATTGTGATGACAAGGGTCATGGAGCCTTCTGGTGACAAGCTTGTGGAGAATTTTTTTTTTTTTTTTTTTTTTTTTTTTTTGCAGTACGCGGGCTTCTCATTGTTGTGGCCTCTCCCGTTACGGAGCACAGGCTCCGGACGCGCAGGCTCAGCGGCCATGGCTCAGAGGCCCAGTCTCTCTGCGGTATGTGGGATCTTCCCGGACCGGGGCACGAACCCATGTCCCCTGCATCGGCAGGCGGACTCTCAACCACTGCGCCACCAGGGAAGCCCTGTGGAGAATTTTGATGACAATGGCATGGAGCATTGTGATGAAAACGGCATCGGGCATTGTGATGAAAAAGGCAGGGAACCTTGTGATGACAGGTCTCATGGAGCATACTGATGAAAAGGGGCATGGAGCATTCTGATTACAGGGGTCTTGGAACATTGTGATAGCAAGGGCATGGAGCACTGTGATGACAAGGGCATGGAGCATTGGTCTAAAAAGTTTCATGGATTATTGTGATGACAGTTGGAATGGCGCATTGTGATGACAGTGGTCATGGAGCATTGTGATGATACTGCTCATGGAGCATTGTGATAAGACCGTCATGGAGCATTGGGTTGAAAATGTTCATAGAGTATTGTGATGACAGGTCAAGGAGCATTGTGATGACAAGGGAATGGAGCATGGTGATGACAAGGTCCTGGAGCATTGTGATGAGATGACGATGGAGACTTGTGATGACAAGTCTCATGGAGCATTCTGACGAAATGGGGCAAGGAGCTTTGTGATTACAGGGGTCTTGGAGCACTGTGATGACAAGGGCATGGAGCATTGTGAGGAGAAGGCCATGGAACATTCTGATGGCATGCGTCATGGAACTTTGTGATGACAAGGGCATGGAGCATTGTGATTACAGGGGTCTTGAAGCATTGTGATTACAGGGGTCTTGAAGCATTGTGATGACAAGGCCGTGGAACATTGTGATGGCAGCGGTCATGGAGCACAGTTATGACAGAAGTAATGGAGCATTGTAATCAGAATGGCATTGAGCATTTGTCTGAAATGTTTCATGGATTATTGTGATGAGAGTGTGCATGGAGCTTTGTGATGACAAGGGCACGGTACACTGTGATACATGGGTCATGGGGGATTGTAATGACCAGGGCGTGGAGCATTGTGATGAGAAGGGCATCGAGCATTGTGATGACAAGTGTCATGGAGCATTCTGACGAAAAGGGGCAAGGAGCTTTGTGATTACAGGGGTCTTGGAGCACTGTGATGACAAGGGCATGGAGCATTGTGAGGAGAAGGCCATGGAACATTCTGATGGCATGCGTCATGGAACTTTGTGATGACAAGGGCATGGAGCATTGTGATTACAGGGGTCTTGAAGCATTGTGATGACAAGGGTCATGTAGCCTTTTGATGACAAGGCCGTGGAACATTGTGATGGCAGCGGTCATGGAGCACAGTTATGACAGAAGTAATGGAGCATTGTAATCAGAATGGCATTGAGCATTTGTCTGAAATGTTTCATGGATTATTGTGATGAGAGTGTGCATGGAGCTTTGTGATGACAAGGGCACGGTACACTGTGATACATGGGTCATGGTGGATTGTAATGACCAGGGCGTGGAGCATTGTGATGAGAAGGGCATCGAGCATTGTGATGACAAGGGCATGGAGCAATGTGATGAGAGGGTTCATGGAGCATTGTGATGACAATGACATGGAGCATTGTGATGCCAAGGGTCATGGAGCTTTGTGATGTCAAATGTCATGGAGCATTTTGATGACAAGGGTGTGGTGCATTGTGATGAGAAGGGCAGGGAGCATTTTGATGACAGGGTCATGCAGCAATTTGATGAAAAGTGTAATGGAACATTTTGATGACAGGGGTTATAGAACATTGTGGTGCCAGGGATCATTGAGCTTTGGGATGAAAAGGGTCATGGAGCATTTTGATGACAGGGGTTATGGATCATTGTGATGACTGGAGTCACGGAGCATTGTGATGACAGGGGTCATGGAGCATTGTGATAACAAGGGCATGGAGCATTGTGATGACAGGGGAATGGAGCATTGGTCTGACAATTTTCATAGATTATTGTGATGACAGTGGACATGGTGTATTGTGATGACAAGGGCATGGAGCATTTTGATGACAAGAGTCCCGGATCATTGTGTTGTCAGGTGTTATGGGTGGTTGTGATGACAGTGGTCATGGAGCATTGTGATGATATTGGTCATGGAGCATTGTGATGAGAAGGTCATGGTTCATTGGGCTGAAAATATTAATGGATTATTGTAATGACAGGGGTCATGGAGCATTGTGATGACAAGGGAATAGAGCATGGTGATGACAATGTCCTGGAGCATTGTTATGAGATGACCATGGAGACTTGTGATGACAAGTTTCATGGAGCATTCTAAGGAAAAGGGGCATGGAGCATTGTGATTACAGTGGACTTGGAGCATTGTGATGACAAGTGCATGGAGCATTTTGAGGAGAAGGCCATGGAGAATTCTGATGACATGCGTCATGGAGCTTTGTGCTGACAAGGCCATGGAGCATTGTGATTATAGGGGTCTTGGAGCATTGTGATGAAAAGGCATGGATCATTGTGATGTAAAAGGCATGGAGCCTTGTCATCACAGGGTTCAAGGAGTATTCTGACGACAGGTGTCAGGGAGTATTGTGATGACAAGTGTATTGAGCATTGTGATGACAATGATCATGGAGCATTGTGATGAGAAGACCATGGATAACTATGATGATGATCGTCATGGGGTGTTGTGATGATAAGTGTTATGGAACATTGTGATCACAAGGGTTTGGAGCATTATGATGACAGAGGTCATGGAGAATTTTGATTTCATTGTAGTGAAAATAGCCTGAAGCATTATGATGATGGTCATGGTGCTTTGTGATGACAGGGTTCATGGAGCATTGAGATGAAAAGGGGCATGGATCATAGTGATTACAGGGGTCTTGGAGCATTGTGATGACAAGGGCATGGAGCATTGTGAAGAGAAGGCCATGGAACCTTCTGATACATGCGTCATGGAGCTTTGTTATTACAAGGGCATGGAGAATTTTGATTACAAGTTTCTTGGAGCATTGTGATGACAAGGGTCATGGAGCCTTGTGATGACAAGGCCGTGGAACATTGGGATGGCAGTGGTCATGGTGCATTGTTATGACAGAGGTAATGGAGCATAGTGATGAGAAGGGCATTGAGCATTTGTTTGAAATATTTCATAGATTATTGTGATGAGAGTGGGCTGGAGCATTGTGATGACAAGGGCACGTTTCAATGTGATACATGGGTCATGGAGGATTGTAATGTCAAGGGCATGGAGCAATGTGATGAGAGGGTACATGGAGCATTGTGATGACAATGCCATGGAGCATTGTGAGGAAAAGGCCATGGAGCATTCTGATGACATGCCTCATGGAGCTTTTTGATGACAAGGGCATGGAGCATTGTGATTACAGGGGTCTTGGAGCATTTTGATGAAAAGGGCATGGATCATTGTGATGAAAAAGGCATGGAGCCTTGTCATGACAGGGTTCAAGGAGCATACTGATGACATGTGTCAGGGAGCATTGTGAAGCCAAGTGTATTGAGCATTGTGATGACAAAGATCAGGGAGCATTGTGATCAGAAGACCAAGGATAATTGTGATGATGAGCGTCATGGTGTGTTCTGATGATAAGTGTTATGGAACATTGTGATCACAAGTGTTTGGAGCATTATGATGACAGAGATCATGGAGAATATTGATTTCATTGTGATGACAATAGCCTGAAGCATTATGATGATGGGCATGGTGCATTGTGATGACAGGGTTCATGGAGCATTGAGATGAAAAGGGGCATGGAGCATTGTGATTACAGAGGTCTTGTAGCATTGTGATGACAAGCGCATAGAGCATTGTATTGACAAGATCATGGAGAATTCTGCAGACAAAGGCATGGAGCACTGTGATGACAGGTGTCATGGAGCACTGTGATGACATGTGTCACGGAGCCTTCTAAATACAAGGGTCATGGATCGTTGTGATGACAAGGGTCATGGAGCATTGGGCTGAAAATGTTCATGGAGTATTGTGATGACCTGGGTCATGGAGCATTGTGAAGACAGAGGTCATGGAGAATTTTGATTTCATTGTGCTGACAATAGCCGGAAGCATTATGATGATGGGCATGATGCATTGTGATGACAGGGTTCATGGGGCATTGAGATGAAAAGGGGCATGGAGCATTTTGATACAGGGGTCTTGGAGCATTGTGATGACAAGGGCATGGAGGATTTGGATGAGAAGGACATGGAACATTCTGATGACATGTGTCATGGTGCTTTGTGATGACAATGGCATGGAGCATTGTGATTACAGGGGTCTTGGAGCATTGTGATGACAAGGGTCATGGAGCTTTGTGATGACAAGGCCGTGGAACATTGTGATGGCAGGGGTCAGGAGCATTGTTATGAGAGGGGTAATGGAGCATTGTGATTTGAAGGGCATGGAGCATTGTGATTACAAGTTTTATGGAGCATTGTGAAGACAAATCTGTGGACCATTGGGATAAAAAGCGTGTGGCACATTGTGATGACAACGGTCATGGAGCATTTTTCTGACAAAGGCATGGAGCACTGTGATGACAAGGGTCACGGAGCATTGTGATGAAAAGTTCATGAAGCCTTGAGGTTAAAAATGTCACAAAGCCTTGTGATGACACGGACATGGACCACTGTGATGACAAATGTTATGAAGCATTGTGATGACTGGAGTCACGGAGCATTGTGATGACAGGGTCATGGAGCATTGTGATGACAAGGGCATGGAGCATTTTGCTGAGAAAGGCGTAGATCATTGTGATGACAAGGGTCAAAGAGCATTGTGATGCAAATTTCATAGAGCATTGTGGTTAAAAAGGTCACAGAGACTGTTGATGATGAGGTAATGGACCATTGTGATGACAAAGGTCATGAAGCATTGTGATGACTGGAGTCACGGAGCATGGTGATGACAGGGGTCATGGAGCATTGTGATAACAAGGGCATGGAGCATTGTGATGACAAGGGCATGGAGCATTGGTCTAATATGTTTCATGGATTATTGTGATGACATTTGGAATGGCACATTGTGATGGCAAGGGCATGGAGCATTGTGATGACCAGTTCATGCAGTATTGTGAAGAGAAGTGTCAGGGAGCGTTGTGATGACATATGTAATGGTCCATTGTGATGAAAATGGCATGGAGCATTGTGATGCCAAGTTTCATGAAAGATTCTGATGACCAAGGTTATGGAGCATTGTTATGACAATGGCTTGGAGCATTGTGATGACAAGGGTCAGGGAGCATTGTGCTGACAAGTGCATGATGAATTGTGATGACAAGGGTCATGCAGCATTCTGATGACAAGCTTGTGGAGTATTTTGATGACAATGGCATGGAGCATTGTGATGAAAACGGCATGGGGCAATGTGATGAAAAAGGCATGCAGCCTTTTCGTGACGGGTTTCAAGGAGCATTCTGAAGACAAGTGTCAGGGAGCATTGTGATGACAAGTGTATTGGGAATTGGATTGCCAAAAGTCATGGAGCATGGTGATGAGAAGGCCATGGATAATTGTGATGATGATCGTTATGGGGTGTTGTGATAATAAGTGTTATAGAACATTGTGATCACAAGGCTTTGGAGCATTACGATGACAGAGGTCATGGAGAATTTTGATTTCATTGTGATGACAATAGCCTGACGCATTATGATGATGGGCATGGTGCATTGTGATGACAGAGTTCATGGAGCATTGAGATGAAAAGGGGCATGTAGCATTGTGATTACAGGGGTCTTGGAGCATTGTGGTGACAAACGCATAGAGCATTGTAATGACAAGGTCATGTAGAATTTTCCTGACAAAGGCATGGAGCATTGTGATGACAGGTGTCATGGAGAACTGTGACACAATTGTCACGGAGCATTTTCAATACAGTGGTAATGGATCATTGGGATGACAAGTGCATGGATTATTGTGATGACAAGGGTCATGGAGCATTGGGCTGAAAATATTCATGGAGTATTGTGATGACTGGGGTCATGGAGCATTTTGATTACAGGGGTCTTGGAGCACTGTGAAGACAAGAGTCCCGGATCATTGTGTTGTCACGTGTCATGGAGTATTGTGATGACAGGGTTCATGGAGCATTGAGATGAATAGGGGCATGGAGCACTGTGTTTACAGGGGTTTTGGAGCATTGTGATGACAAGGGCAAGGAGCATTTTGATGAGACGGCCATGGAACATTCTGATGACATGTGTCATGGAGCTTTGTGATGACAACGGCATGGAGCATTGTGATTAAAGGGGTCTTGGAGCATTGTGATGACAAGTGTCATGGAGCCTTGTGATGACAAGGTCGTGGAACATTGTGATGGCAGGGGTCATGGAGCATTGTTATGACAGGGGTAATGGAGCATTGTGATGAGAAGGGCATGCAGCATTGTGATTACAATTTTTATGGAGCATTGTGATGACAAATTTTTGGACCGTTGGGATGAAAAGCGCGTGGCACATTGTGATGACAATGGTCATGGAGCATTTTAGTGAGAAAGGCATGGAGCATTGTGATGACAAGGGTCATGGAGCATTGTGATGAAATGTTCATGGAGCATTGTGGATACAAAGGTAACAGAGCCTTTTGATGACGTGGACATGGACCATTTTCATGACAAATATTATGAAGCACTGTGATGACTGGAGTCACAGAGCATTGTGATGACAGGTGTCATGGAGCATTGTGATGACAAGGTCCTGGTGCATTGTGATGAGATGACCATGGAGACTTGTGATGACAAGTCTCATGGAGCATTCTGATGAAAAGGGGCATGGAGCATTGTGATTACAGGTGTCTTGGAGCATTTTGATGACAAGGGCATGGAGCACTGTGAGGAGAATGCCATGGAGCATTCTGATGACATACGTCATGGAGCACTGTGCTGAGAAAGGCATAGAGCATTGTGATGACAAGGGATAAAGAGCATTGTGGAGAAAAGTTCATGGAGCATTGTGGTTAAAAAGGTCACAGAGACTCTTGATGATGAGGGCATGGACCATTGTGATGACAAAGGTCATGAAGCATTGTGATGACTGGAGTCACGGAACATTGTGATGACAGGGGTCATGGAGCATTGTGATAACAAGGGCATGGAGCATTGTGATGACAAGTGCATGGAGCATTGTGATGACCATGTGATGCAGTATTGTGAAGACAGTTGTCAGGGAGCATTGTGCTGACATATATAATGGCCCATTGTGATGACAATGGCATTGAGCATTGTGATGCCAAGTGTCATGGAGGATTCAGAAGACAAATGTAATGGAGCATTGTGATGACAATGGCTTGGAGCATTGTGATGACAAGGGTCAGGGAGCATTGTGCTGACAAGTGCATGGAGAATTGTGATGACAAGGGTCATGGAGCATTCTGCTGACAAGCTTGTGGAGTATTTTGATGACAATGGCATGGAGCATTGTGATGAAAACGGCATGGGGCATTGTGATGAAAATGGCATGGAGACATTTCGTTACAGGGTTCAAGGAGCATTCTGACGACAAATGTCAGGGAGCATTGTGATGACAATGTATTGAGAATTGTGATGACAAAGGTCATGGAGCATTTTGATGAAAAGGGCATGGAGTATTGTGATGACAGGCATCATGGAATCGTTGTGATGACAAGTGCTATGGAACATTGTGATCACAAGGGTTTGGAGCATTGTGATGACAGAGGTCATGGATCATTTTGATTTCAAGGAGCATGGAACATTGTGATGACAAGGGCATGAAGCAATGTGATCCAAAGGTTCATGGAGGATTGTGATGATAATGGTAATGGAGTATTGTGATGACAAGCGCATAGAGCATTGTAATGACAAGGTCATGTAGCATTCTGCTGACAAAGGCATGAAGCATTGTGATGCCAGGTGTCATGTAGCACTGTGATGACAAGCGTCACGGAGCATTGTGAATACAGGGGTCATGGAGAATTGGGATGACAAGGGCATGGATCATTGTGATGCCAAGGGTCATGGATCATTGGGCTGAAAATATTCATGGAGTATTGTGATGACAGGGGTCATGGAGCATTGTGATGACTAGGGAATGGAGCACTGTAATGAGAAGAGTCCCTGATCATTGTGTTGTCGGGTGTCACGGAGTGTTGTGATGACAGTGGTCATGGAGCATTGTGATGATATTTGTCATGGAGCATTGTGATGAGAAGGTCATGGAGTATTTGGCTGAAAATGTTCATGGAGTATTGTGATGACAGTGGTCATGGATCATTGTGATGACAAGGGAATGGAACATGGTGATGACAGTGGTCATGGAACATTTTGATTACAGGGTTGAGGGAGGATTGTGATGACTAGTGAGGGAACATGGTTATATCTCAGGTGAGAGAGCATTTGGATGAGAAGAGCATGGAGCATTGTGATTACAAGGTTTATGGAGCATAGCGATTACCAGTTTGTGGATCATTGTGATGGAAAGCCCGTGGCACATTTTGATGACAAGGGTCATTGAGCATTTTTCTGACAAAGGCATGGAGCATTGTGATGACAAGTGTCACGGAGTACTGTGTTGAAATGTTCATGGAGCATTGTGGTTACAAAGGTCACAGAGACTTGTGATGACGCAGGCATGGACCGTTGTGATGACAAACGTTATGAAGCATTGTGATGACTGGAGTAACGGAGCATTGTGTTGACAGGGTTCATGGAGCATTGTGATGACAAGGGCATGGAGCATTGTGATGACAAAGTCATGGAGTATTGTGAAGACAGGTGTCAGGGAGCATTTTGATGACATATGTCATGGTTCATTTCGATGACAATGGCATGGTGCATTGTGATGCCAAATGTAATGGAGGATTGTGATGACAAATATGATGGAGCATTGTGATGACTAGGGCTTGCAGCATTATGATGACAAGGGCCTTTGAGAATTTTCATGACAATGTCGTGAAGCATTGTGATGACAAGGTCCTTGAGCATTGTGATGAGAAATCCATGGAGCCTTGTGATGACAGGTCTCATGGAGCATACTGATGAAAAAGGGCATGAAGCATTCTGATTACAGGGGTCTTGGAACATTGTGATAGCAAGGACATGGAGCATTGTGATGACAAGGGCATGGAGCATTGGTATAATAAGTTTCATGGATTATTGTGATGACAGTTGGAATGGCACATTGTGATGACAGTGGTCATGGAGCACTGTGATGATACTGGTCATGGAGCATTGTGATGAGAAAGTAATGGAGCATTGGGTTGAAAATATTCATGGAGTATTGTGATGACAGGTGTCATGGAGCACTGTGATGACAAGGTCCTGGAGTATTGTGATGAGATGACGATGGAGACTTGTGATGACAAATCTCATGGAGAATTCTGATGAAAAGGGTCATGGAGCATTGTGATTACAGGGGTCATGGAGCATTGTGATGACAAGGGTCATGGAGCCTTTTGATGACAAGGCCCTGGAACATTGTGATGGCAGGGGTCATAGAGCATTGTTATGACAGAGGTAATGGAGCATTGTGATGAGAAGGGCATTGAGCATTGATCTGAAATGTTTCATGGATTATTGTGATGAGAGTGGGCATGGAGCATTGGGATGACAAGGGCACGGTACAATGTGATACATGGGTCATGGAGGATTGTAATGACAAGGGCATGGAGCATTGTGATGAGAATGGCATCGAGCACTGTGATGACAAGTGTCATGGAGCTTTGTGATGACAAAGGCATGGAGCAATGTGATGAGAGGGTTCATGGAGCATTGTGATGACAATGACATGGAGCATTGTGATGCCAAGGGTCATGGAGCTTTGTGATGACAAAGTTCATGGAGCATTTTGATGACAAGTGTGTGGTGCATTGTGATGAGAAGGGCAGGGAGCATTTTGATGACAGGGTCATGCAGCAATTTGATGAAAAGTGTAATGGAACATTTTGATGACAGGGTTTACAGAACATTGTGATGCCAGGGATCATGGAGCTTTGGGATGAAATGGGTCATGGAGCATTTTGATGACAGGGGTTATGGAACATTGTGATGTCAGGGGTCAAGGAACATTGTGCTGATAAGGGGATGTAGCACTCTGATGACAGGGGTCATGGAACATTGTGATAACAGGGGTGAGGGAGGATTGTGATGACTAGTGATGGAACATTGTGATATCTCATGTGAGAGAGCATTTGGATGAGAAGTGCATCGAGCATTGGGATTACAAGGTTTATGGAGCATAGCGATGACAAGGTTGTGGATCATTGTGATGAAAAGTGCATGGCACTTTGTGATGACAAGGGTCATGTAGCAATGTTCTTACAAAGGCATGGAGTATTGTGATGACAAGGGTCACGGGGCATTGTGATGAAATGTTCATGGAGCATTGTGGTTACAAAGGTCACAGAGCCTTGTGATGATGCGGGCATGGACCGTTGTGATGACAAACGTTATGAAGCATAGTGATGACTGGAATCACGGAGCATTGTGATGACAGGGATCATGGAGCATTGTGATGACAAGGGCATGGAGCATTGTGATGACAGGGGCATGGAGCATAGGTCTGACATGTTTCATAGATTATTGTGATGACAGTGGACATAGTGCATTTTGATGACAAGGGCATGGAGCATTGTGAAGACAAGGGCATGGAATATTGTGAAGACAGGTGTCAGGGAGCATTGTGATGACCTCTGTCATGGTCCATTGCGATGACAACAGCATGGAGCTTTGTGATGCCAATTTTAATGGAGGATGTGATGACAAATATAATGGAGCATTGTGATGACTAGGGCATGGAGCATTATGTTGACAAGGGCCATTGAGAATTTTCATGACAATGTCGTGAAGCATTGTGATGACAAGTCCTGGAGCATTGTGATGAGAAAACCATGGAGCCTTGTGATGACAAGTCTCAAGGAGCATACTGATGAAAAGGGGTCTGGAGCATTCTGATTACAGGGGACTTGGAACATTGTGATAACAAGGGCATGGAGCATTGTGATGACCAGGTCATGCAGTATTGTGAAGAGAGGTGTCAGGGAGCATTGTGATGATATATGTAATGGCCCATTGTAATGAAAATGGCATGGAGAAATGTGATGCCAAGTGTCATAGAGGATTCTGATGACAAAGGTAATGGAGCATTTTGATGACAAGGGCATGGAGCATTGTGATGACAGGTTTCAGGGAGCATTGTGCTGACAAGTGCATGGAGAATTGTGATGACAAGTGTCATGGAGCATTCTGATCACAAGCTTGTGGAGTATTTTGATGACAATTGCATGGAGCATTTTGATGAAAAAGGCATGGAGCTTTTTTGTGACAGGGTTCAAGGAGCATTCTGACAACAATGTCACGGAGCATTGTGATGACAAGTGTACTGAGAATTGTGATGACAAATTCATGGAGCATTGTTATAAAAAGGGCATGGAGTATGTGTGATGACAGGCATCATGGAGCTTTGTGATGACAAGTGTTATAGAACATAGTGATCACAAGAGTATGGAGCATTGTGATGAGAGAGGTCATGGATCATTTTGATTTCAAGGAGCAGGGAGCATTGTGATGACAAGGGCATGAAGCAATGTGATCCCAAGTTTCATGGAGGATTGTGATGACAATGGTAAAGGAGTATTGTGATGACAAGCGCAAAGAGCATTGTAATGACAAGGTCATGTAGCATTTTGCTGACAAAGGCATGGAGCATTGTGATAACATGTGTCATAGAACACAGTGATGACAAGCGTCACGGAGCATTGTGAATAGAGGGGTCATGGAGCATTGGGATGACAAGGGCATGTATCATTGTGATGACAAGGGTCATGGAGCATTGGGTTGAAAAATTTCATGGAGTATTGTGATGACAGGGGTCATGGAGAATTGTGATTACAGGGGTCTTGGAGCATTGTGATGACAAGAGTTCCGGATCATTGTGTTGTCACGTGTCATGGTGTGTTGTGATGAAAGTGGTCATGGAGCATTGTGATGATATTGGTCATGGAGCATTGTGATGAGAAGGTCATGGAGCATTGGGCTGAAAATGTTCATGGAGTATTGGTATGACATGGGTCATGGAGCATTGTGATGACTAGGGAATGGAGCATGGTGATGACAAGGTCCTGGAGCATTGTGATGAGATGACCATGGAGACTTGTGATGAGAAATCTCATGGAGCATTCTGATGAAAAAGGGCATGGAGCATTGTGATTACAGGGGTCTTGGATCACTGTCATGACAAGGGTCATGGAGCCTTGTGATGACAAGCCCGTGGAACATTGTGTTGGCAGGGGTCATGGAGCATTGTTACGACAGAAGTAATGGACCATTGTGATGAGAATGGCATTGACCATTAGTCTGAAATATTTCATGGATTATTGTGATGAGAGTGGGCATGGAGCATTGTGATTACAAGGGCACGGTACACTGTGATACTTGGGTCATGGAGGATTGTAATGACAAGGGCATGGAGCATTGTGATGACAAGTGTGATGGAGCTTTGTGATGACAAGGGCATTGGGCAATGTGATGAGAGGGTTCATGGAGCATTGTGATGACAATGATATGGAGCATTGTGATGACAATTGTCATGGAGCTTTGTGATGACAAATGTCATGGAGCATTTTGATGTCAAGGGTGTGTTGCATTTTGATGAGAACGGCAGGGAGCATTTTGATGACAGGGTCATGGAGCAATTTAATGAAAACTGTAATGGAACATTTTGATGACAGGGGTTATAGAACATTGTGATGTCATGGGTCATGGAGCTTTGGGATGAAAAGTGTCATGGAGCATTTTGATAACAGTGGTTATGGAACATTGTGATGTCAGGAGTCATGGAACATTGTGTTGATAAGGGGATGTAGCATTGTGATGACAGGGGTCATGGAACACTGTGATTACAGGGGTCAGGGAGGATTGTGATATCTAGTGATAGATCATTGTGATATCCCAAGTGCGAGAACATTTGGATGAGAAGTGCATGGAGCATTGTGATTACAAGGTTAATGGAGCATAGCGATGACAAAGTTGTGGATCATTGTGATGAAAACCGCATGGCACATTGTGATGACAAGGGTCATGGAGCATTGTTCTGACAAAGGCATGGATCATTGTGATGACAAGGGTCACGGAGCATTGTGTTGAAAAGTTCATAGAGCATTTTGGTTACAAAGGACACAGAGCCTTGTGATGACGCGGGCATGGACCGTTGTGATGACAAACGTTATGAAGCATTGTGATGACTGGAGTCACGGAGCATTGTGATGACAGGGGCCATGGAACATTGTGATAACATGGGCATGGAGCATTGTGATGACAAGGGCATGGAGCATTGTTCTAATAAGTTCCATGGAGTATTTTGATGACAGTTGCAATGGCGCATTGTGATGAAAAGGGCATGGATCATTGTGATGACCAGGTCTTGCAGTATTGTGAAGAGAGGTCTCAGGGAGCACTGTGAAGACATATGTAATGACCCATTGTGATGACAATGGCATGGAGCATTGTGATGCCAAGTGTCATGGAGGATTCTGATGATAAATGTAATAGAGCATTGTGATGACAATGGCTTGGAGCATTGTGATGACAGGGGAATGGAGCATTGGTCTGACAAGTTTCATAGATTATTGTGATGACAGTGGATATGGTGCATTGTGATGACAAGGGCATGGGGCATTCAGATGAGAAGGTCATGGAATATTTTGAAGACAGGTGTCACGGAGCATTGTGATGAAATATGTCATGGTCCATTGCGATGACAATGGCAGGGAACATTGTGATGCCAAATGTAATGGAGGATTATGATGACAAATATAATGGAGCATTGTGATGACTAGGGCTTGGAGCATTATGATGACAAAACCATGGAGCCATGTGATGACAAGTCTCATGGAGCATACTGATGAAAAAGGGCATGGAGCATTGTGATTACAGTGGTCTTGGAACTTTGTGATGACAAGGGCATGGAGCATTGTGAGGAGAAGACCAAGGAGCATTCTGATGGCATGTGTCATTGAGCTTTGTGATGACAATGGCATGGAGCATCGTGATTACATGGGTCTTGGAGCATTGTGATGAAAAGGGCATGGATCATTGTGATGAAAAATGCATGGAGCCTTGTCATGACAGGGTAAAAGGAGCATACAGACAACAAGTGTCAGGGAGCATTTGGATGACAAGTGTATTGAGCATTGTGATGACAAAGGTCATGGAGCATTGTGATGAGAAGACCATGGATAATTGTGATGACGAGCGTCATGGGGCATTGTGATGACAAGTGTTATGGAATATTGTGATCACAAGGGTTTGGAGCATTGTTATGACAGAGGTCATGGAGCATTTTGATTTCATTGTGATGACAATAGCAGGAAGCATTATGATGATGGGCATGGTGCATTGTGATGACAGGGTTCATGAATCATTGAGATGAAAAGGGGCATAGAGCTTTGTGATTACAGTGTTCTTGGAGCATTGTGATGAGAAGGGTCATGGATCCTTGTGATGAAAAGGCCATGGAAAATCATGATGGCAGGGGTCATGGATCATTGTTATGACAGAAGTAATGGAGCATTTTGATGAGAAGGGCATTGAGCATTGGTCTGAAATATTTCATGGATTATTGTGCTGAGAGTGGGCATGGAACATTGTGATGACAAGGGCACGGAAGACTGTGATACATGTGTCATGGAGGATTGTAATGACAGGGGCATGGAGCATTGTGATGAGAACGCATCGAACATTGTGATGACAAGTGTCATGGAGTTTTGTGATGACAAGGGCATGGAGCAATGTGATGAGAGTGTTCATGGAGCATTGTGATGCCAAAGCCATGGAGCATTGTGATGCCAAGGGTCATGGAGCTTTGTGATGACAAAGGTCATGAAGGATTTTGATGACAAGTGTGTGGTGCATTGTGATGAGCAGGGCAGGGAGCATTTTGATGACAGGTTCATGCAGCAATTTGATAAAAAGTGTAATGGAACATTTTGATGACAGGGGTTATAGATCATTGTGATGCCAGGGGTCATGGAGCTTTGGGATGAAAAGTGTCATGGAGCATTTTGATGACAGTGGTTATGGAACATTGTGATGTCAGGAGTCATGGAACATTGTGTTGATAAGGGGATGTAGCATTGTGATGACAGGGGTCATGGAACACTGTGATTACAGGGGTCAGGGAGGATTGTGATATCTAGTGATAGATCATTGTGATATCCCAAGTGCGAGAGCATTTGGATGAGAAGTGCATGGAGCATTGTGATTACAAGGTTAATGGAGCATAGCGATGACAAAGTTGTGGATCATTGTGATGAAAACCGCATGGCACATTGTGATGATAAGGGTCATGGAGCATTGTTCTGACAAAGGCATGGATCATTGTGATGACAAGGGTCACGGAGCATTGTGTTGAAAAGTTCATAGAGCATTTTGGTTACAAAGGACACAGAGCCTTGTGATGACGCGGGCATGGACCGTTGTGATGACAAACGTTATGAAGCATTGTGATGACTGGAGTCACGGAGCATTGTGATGACAGGGGTCATGGAACATTGTGATAACATGGGCATGGAGCATTGTGATGACAAGGGCATGGAGCATTGTTCTAATAAGTTCCATGGAGTATTTTGATGACAGTTGCAATGGCGCATTGTGATGAAAAGGGCATGGATCATTGTGATGACCAGGTTTGCAGTATTGTGAAGAGAGGTCTCAGGGAGCACTGTGAAGACATATGTAATGACCCATTGTGATGAAAATGGCATGGAGCATTGTGATGCCAAGTGTCATGGAGGATTCTGATGATAAATGTAATAGAGCATTGTGATGACAATGGCTTGGAGCATTGTGATGACAGGGGAATGGAGGATTGGTCTGACAAGTTTCACAGATTATTGTGATGACAGTGGATATGGTGCATTGTGATGACAAGGGCATGGGGCATTCAGATGAGAAGGTCATGGAATATTTTGAAGACAGGTGTCACGGAGCATTGTGATGAAATATGTCATGGTCCATTGCGATGACAATGGCAGGGAACATTGTGATGCCAAATGTAATGGAGGATTTTGATGACAAATATAATGGAGCATTGTGATGACTAGGGCTTGGAGCATTATGATGACAAAACCATGGAGCCATGTGATGACAAGTCTCATGGAGCATACTGATGAAAAAGGGCATGGAGCATTGTGATTACAGTGGTCTTGGAACTTTGTGATGACAAGGGCATGGAGCATTGTGAGGAGAAGACCAAGGAGCAATCTGATGGCATGCGTCATTGAGCTTTGTGATGACAATGGCATGGAGCATCGTGATTACATGGGTCTTGGAGCATTGTGATGAAAAGAGCATGGATCATTGTGATGAAAAATGCATGGAGCCTTGTCATGACAGGGTAAAAGGAGCATACAGACAACAAGTGTCAGGGAGCATTTGGATGACAAGTGTATTGAGCATTGTGATGACAAAGGTCATGGAGCATTGTGATGAGAAGACCATGGATAATTGTGATGACGAGCGTCATGGGGCATTGTGATGACAAGTGTTATGGAATATTGTGATCACAAGGGTTTGGAGCATTGTTATGACAGAGGTCATGGAGCATTTTGATTTCATTGTGATGACAATAGCAGGAAGCATTATGATGATGGGCATGGTGCATTGTGATGACAGGGTTCATGAATCATTGAGATGAAAAGGGGCATAGAGCTTTGTGATTACAGTGTTCTTGGAGCATTGTGATGAGAAGGGTCATGGAGCCTTGTGATGAAAAGGCCATGGAAAATCATGATGGCAGGGATCATGGATCATTGTTATGACAGAAGTAATGGAGCATTTTGATGAGAAGGGCATTGAGCATTGGTCTGAAATATTTCATGGATTATTGTGCTGAGAGTGGGCATGGAGCATTGTGATGACAAGGGCACGGAAGACTGTGATACATGTGTCATGGAGGATTGTAATGACAGGGGCATGGAGCATTGTGATGAGAACGCATCGAACATTGTGATGACAAGTGTCATGGAGTTTTGTGATGACAAGGGCATGGAGCAATGTGATGAGAGTGTTCATGGAGCATTGTGATGCCAAAGCCATGGAGCATTGTGATGCCAAGGGTCATGGAGCTTTGTGATGACAAAGGTCATGAAGGATTTTGATGACAAGTGTGTGGTGCATTGTGATGAGCAGGGCAGGGAGCATTTTGATGACAGGGTCATGCAGCAATTTGATAAAAAGTGTAATGGAACATTTTGATGACAGGGGTTATAGAACATTGTGATGCCAGGGGTCATGGAGCTTTGGGATGAAAAGTGTCATGGAGCATTTTGATGACAGGAGTTATGGAACATTGTGATGTCAGGGGTCTTGGAACATTGTGCTTATAAGGGGATGTAGCATTGTGATGACAGGGGCCATGGAACACTGTGATTACAGGGGTGAGGGGGCATTGTGATAACTAGTGATGGAACATTGTGATATCTCAGGTGAGAGAGCATTTGGATGAGAAGTTCATGGAGCATTGTGATTACAAGTTTTATGGATCATAGCGAAGACAAGGTTGTGGATCATTGTGATGAAAAGTGCGTGGCACTCTGTGATGACAAGTGTCATGGAGCATTGTTCTGAGAAACGCATGGAGCATTGTGATGACAAGGGTCACGGAGCTTTGTGATGAAATGTTCATGGAGCATTGTGGTTACAAAGGACACAGAGCCTGGTGATGACGCGGGCATAGACCACTGTGATGACAAACGTTATGAATCATTGTGATGACTGGAGTCATGGAGCATTTTGAGTACAGGGTTCATGGAGCATTGTGATAACCAGGGCATGGAGCATTGTGAGGACAGGGGCATGGAGCATTGGTCTGAGAAGTTTCATAGATTATTGTGATGACAGTGGAAATGGTGCATTGTGATGACAAGGGCATGGAGCATTGTGAGGAGAAGGTCATGGAGTATTGTGAAGAGAGGTGTCAGGGAGCATTGTGAATATATATGTCATGGTCCATTGCGATGACAATGGCAGGGAGCACTGTGATGCCAAATGTAATGGAGGATTGTGATGGCAAATATAATGGAGCATTGTGATGACTAGGGCTTGCAGCATTATGATGACAAGCGCCATTGAGGATTTTCATGACAAGGTCGTGAAGAATTGTGATGACAAGGCCCTGGAGCTTTGTGATGAGAAAACCATGGAGACTTGTGAAGACAAGTCTCATGGAGCATACTGATGAAAGGGGCATGGATCATTCTGATTACAGCGGTCTTGGAACATTGTGATAACCAGGACATGGAGCATTGTGATGACAATGGCATGGAGCATTGTGATGACCAGGTCATGCAGTATTGTGAAGACAGGTGTCATGATGCATTGTGATGACATATGTAATGGCCCATTGTGATGACAATGGCATGGAGCACTGTGATGCCAAGTGTCATGGAGGATTCTGATGACAAAGGTAATGGAGCATTGTGATGACAATGGCTTGGAGCATTGTGATGACAAGGGTCAGGGAGCATTGTGCTGACAAGTGCATGGAGAATTGTGATGACAAGGGTCATGGAGCATTCTAACAAGCTTGTGGAGTATTTTGAAGACAATGGCATGGAGCATTGTGATGAAAACGGCATGGGTTATTGTGATGAAAAAGGCATGTAGCCTCTTCGTTACAGGGTTCAAGGAGAATTCTGATGACAAGTGTCAGGGAGCATTGTGATGACATGTGTATTGAGAATTGTGATGACAAAGGTCATGGAGTAATGTGATGAAAAGGGCATGGAGTATTGTGATGACAGGCATCATGGAGCATTGTGATGACAAGTGTTTTGGAACTTTGTGATCACAAGGTTTTGGAGCATTGTGATGAGAGAGGTCATGGGTCATTTTGATTTCAAGGAACATGGAGCATTGTGATGACAAGGGCATGAAGCAATGTGATCCCAATGTTCATGGAGGATTGTGATGACAATGGAAATGGAGTATTGTGATGACAAGAGCATAGAGCATTGTAATGACAAGGTCATGTAGCATTTTGCTGAGAAAGGCATGGAGCATTGCGATGACTGGTGTCATGGAGCACTGTGATGACAAGTGTCAAGGAGCATTGTGAATGCAGGGGTCATGGAGCATTGGGATGGCAAGGGCATGGATCATTGTGATGACAAGCATCATCGAGCATTGCTCTGACAAAGGCATGGAGCATTGTGATGACAAGGGTCACGGAGCATTGTGATGAAAAGTTCATTGAGCGTTGTGGTTACAATGGTCACAGAGCCTTGTGATGACGCGGGCATGGACCGTTGTGATGAGAAACATTATGAAGCATTGTGATGAGTGGAGTCACGGAGCATTGTGATGACAGGGGTCATGGAGCATTGTGATAACAAGGGCATTGAGCATTGTGATGACAGGGGAATGGAGCACTGGTCTGACAAGTTTCATAGATTATTGTGATGACAGTGGACATGGTGCATTGTGATGACAAGGGCATGGGGCATTGTGATGAGAAGGTCATGGATTACTGTGAAGACAGGTGTCAGGGAGCATTGTGATGACATATGTCATGGTCCATTGCGATGGCAATGGCATGGAGCATTATGATGCCAAATGTAATGGAGAATTGTGATGACAAATATAATGGAGCTTTGTGATGATTAGGGCTTGGTGCATTATGATGACAAGGGCCATTGAAAATTTTCATGATATGTTCGAGAAGCGTTGTGATGACAAGGTCCTGGAGCATTGTGATGACAAAGAATGGAGCCTTGTGATATCAAGTCTCATGGAGCATACTGATGAAAAGGGGCATGGAGAATTGTGACTACAGGGGTCTTGGAACACTGTGATGACAAGGGCAATGAACATTGTGAGGAGAAGACCAAGGAGCATTCTGATGGCATGCGTCATTGAGCTTTGTGATGACAAGGGCATGGAGCATTGTGATTACATGGGTCTTGGAGCATTGTGATGAAAAGGGCATGGATCATTGTGATGAAAAAGGCATGGAGCCTTGTCATGACAGGGTTCAAGGAGCATACAGACAACAAGTATCAGGGAGCATTTTGATGAAAAGTGTATTGAGCATTGTGGTGACAAAGGTCATGGAGCATTGTGATGAGAAGGCCATTGATAATTGTGATGACGAGCGTCATGGGGCATTGTGATGACAAGTGTTTTGGAATATTGTGATCACAAGGGTTTGGAGCATTGTTATGACAGAGGTCATGGAACATTTTGATTTCATTGTGATGACAATAGCAAGAAGCATTTTGATGATGGGCATGGTGCATTTTGATGACAGGGTTCATGGATCATTGAGATTAAAAGGGGTATAGAGCATTGTGATTAAAGGGTTATTGGAGCTTTGTGATGAGAAGGGTCATGGAGCTTTGTGATGACAAGGCCAAGGAACATCGTGATGGCAGGGGTCATGGAGCATTTTTATGACTGGTGTAATGGAGCATTGTGATGGCAAGGGCATGGGGCATTGTGATGACAAGGCCATGGAGCATTCTGATGACGTGTCATGGTGCTTCGTGAAGACAAGGGCATGGAGCAATGTGATGCCAAGGGTCATGGATCTTTGCGATGACGAAGGTCATGGAGCATTTTGATGGCAAGGGCGTTGTGCATTGTGATGAGAAAGGCAGGGAGCATTCTGATGACAGGGTCATGGAGCAATTTGATGAAAAGTGTCATGGAACAATTTGATGACATTTGTTATGGAACATTGTGATGTCAGGGGTCATCGAACATTGTGACTATAAGTGCATGTAGCATTGTGATGACACGAGTCATGGAACATTGTGATGACAGGGTTGAGGGAGTACTGTGACAATTAGTGATGTAGCATTGTGATATCAGTGGTGAGAGAGCATTTTGATGAGAAGTGCATGGAGCATTGTGATGACATATTTTAAGCAGCATTGTGATGAGAAGTGCATGGTGAATTGTGATGACATGTGTCATGGAGCATTGTGCTGACAAGCGCATGGAGCATTGTGATGACAAGTGTATTGAGAATTGTGATGACAAAGGTCATGGAACATTGTGATGAAAAGGGCATGGAATATTGTGATGACAGGCATCATGGAGCATTGTGATGACAAGTGTTATGGAACATTGTGATCACTAGGGTTAGGAGAAATGTGATGACAGAGGTCATGGATCATTTTGATTTCAAGGAGCATGGAGCATTGTGATGACAAGGGCATGAAGCAATGTGATCCCAAGGTTCATGGAGGATTGTGATGACAATGGTAATGGAGTATTGTGATGACAAGCGCATAGAGCATTGTAATGACAAGGTCATGTAGCATTTTGCTGACAAAGGCATGGAGCATTGTGATGACATGTGTCATGGAGCACTGTGATGACAAGCGTCACGGAGCATTGTGAATACAGGGGTCATGGAGCATTGGGATGACAAGGGCATGGATCATTGTGGTGACAAGTTTCATGGAGCACTGGGCTGAAAATGTTCATGGAGTTTTGTGATGACAGGGGTCATGGAGCATTGTGATGACTAGGGAATGGAGCATTGTGATGACAAGAGTCCCAGATCATTGTGTTGTCGGGTGTCATGGAATGTTTTGATGACAGTGGTCATGGAGCATTGTGATGATATTGGCCATGGAGCATTGTGATGAGTTGGTCGTGGAGCACTGTGCTGAAAATATTCATTGATTATTGTGATGACAGGGGTCATGGAGCATTGTGATGACAAGGGCATGGAGCATTGTGATTAGAAGCTCATGGAGTATTGTGAAGACAGGTGTCAGGGAGAATTGTGATGACATATGTCATGGTCCATTGCGATGACAATGGCATGGATCATTATGATGCCAAATGTAATGGAGAATTGTGATGACAAATATAATGGAGCATTGTGATGATTAAGGCTTGGAGCATTATGTTGACACGGGCCATTGAAAATTTTCATAACAATGTCGAGAAGCATTGTGATGACAAGGTCCTGGAGCATTGTTATGACAAAACCATGGAGCCTTGTGATGACAAGTCTCATGGAGCATACTGATGAAAAGGGGCATGGATCATTGTGATGACAGGGTCTTGGAACATTGTGATGACAAGGGCATTGAGCATTGTGAGAAGAATTCCAAGGAGCATTCTGATGGCATGCGTCATTGAGCTTTGTGATGGCAAGGGCATGGAGCATTGTGATTACATGGGTCTTGGAGCATTGTGATGAAAAGGGCATGGATCATTGTGATGAAAAGGGCATGGAGCCTTGTCATGACAGGATTCAAGTTGCATACAGACAACAAGGGTCAGGGGGCATTTTGATGACATTTGTATTGTGCATTGTGGTGACAAAGTCATGGAGCATTGGGATGAGAAGGCCATTGATAATTATGATGACGAGCGTCATGGGGCGTTGTGGTGACAAGTGTTTTGGAATATTGTGATCACAAGGGTTTGGAGCATTGTTATGACAGAGGTCATGGAACATTTTGATTTCATTGTGATGACAATAGCATGAAGCATTATGATGAAGGGCATGGTGCATTGTGATGACAGGGTTCATGAATCATTGATATGAAAAGGGGCATAGAGCATTGTGATTAAAGTGTTCTTGGAACATTGTGATGAGAAGGGTCAAGGAGCTTTGTGATGACAAGGCCATGGAACATCGTGATGGCAGGGGTCATAGAGCATTGTTATGACTGGTGTAATGGAGCTTTGTGATGGCAAGGGCATGGAGCATTGGTATGAGAAGGGCATGGAGCATTCTGATGACATGTGTCATGGAGCTTTGTGAAGACAAGGGCATGGAGCAATGTGATGCCAAGGGTCATGGATTTTGTGATGACAAAGGTCATGGAGCATTTTGATGGCAAGGGCGTTGTGCATTGTGATGAGAAGATCAGGGAGTATTGTGATGACAGGGTCATGGAGCAATTTGATGAAAATTGTCATGGAATATTTTGATGACAGATGTTATGGAACATTCTGATGTCAGGGTTCATCGAACATTGTGATGATAATTGCATATGGCAATGTAATGACAGGAGTCATGGGACATTGTGATGCCAGGGGTGAGGGAGTATTGTGACAAATAGTGATGTAGCATTGTGATATCAGTGGTGAGAGAGCATTTTGATGAGAAGTGGATGGAGCATTGTGATGTCAAGATTGTAGAGCACTGTGATGACAAGTGCATGGTGCATTGTGATGACATGTGTCATGGAGCATTGTGCAGACAAGCGCATGGAGCACTGTGATGACAAGGGTCATGGAGCATTGTGCTGAGAAAGGCATAGAGCATTGTGATGACAAGGGTCAAAGAGCATTGTGATGAAAAGTTCATGGAGCATTGTGGTTAAAATGGTCACAGAGACTGTTGATGACGAGGGTATGGACCAATGTGATGACAAAGGTCATGAATCATTGCGATGACTGGAGTCACGGAGCTTTGTGATGACAGGAGTCAGGGAGCATTGTGATAACCAAGGCATGGAGCATTGTGATGACAAGGGCATGGAACATTAGTCTTATAAATTTCATGGATTGTTGTGATGAAAGTTGGAATGGCGCATTGTGATGACAAGGGCATGAAGCTTTGTGATGACCAGGTCATGCAGTATTGTGAAGAGAGGTGTCAGGGAGCATTTTGATGACATATGTAATGGCCAATTGTGATGACAATGGCATGGAACATTGTGATGCCAAGTGTCTTGGAGGATTGTGATAACAAAGGTAATGGAATATTGTGATGACAATGGCTTGGAGCATTTTGATGACATGGGTCAGGGAGCATTGTGATGACAAGTGCATGGAGAATTGTGATGACAAGTGCAGGGAGCATAGTGATGACAGGGGTCATGGAGCATTGTGATTACAGGGGTCTTTGAGAATTGTGATGACAAGAGACCCGGATCATTGTGTTGTCAGGTGTCATGGAGTGTTGTGATGACAGTGGTCATGGAGCAGTGTGATGATATTGGTCTTGGAGCATTGTGATGAGAAGATCATGGAGCATTGGGCTGAAAATATTCATGGATTATTGTGATGACATGTCTCATGGAGCATTCTGATGACAAGGGAATGGAGCATGGTGATGAGAATGTCCTGGAGTATTGTGATGAGATGACCATGGAGACTTGTGAAGACAATTCTCATGGAGCATTCTGATGAAAAGGGGCATGGAGCATTGTGATTACAGGGGTGTTGGAGCATTGTGATGACAAGGGCATGGAGCACTGTGAGGAGAAGGCCATGGAACATTCTGATGACATGCGTCATGGACCTTTGTGATGACAAGTGCATGGAGCTTTGTGATTACAGGGGTCTTGGAGCATTGTGATGACAATGGTCATGGAGGCTTGTGATGACAAGGCTGTGCAACATTGTGAAGGCAGGGATCATGGAGAATTGTTATGACAGAGGTAATGGATCATTGTGATGAGAAGGGCATTGAGCATTGGTCTGAAATGTTTCATGGATTATTGTGATGAGAGTGGGCATGGAGCATTGTGATGACAAGGGCACGGTACACTGTGATACATGGGTCATGGAGGATTGTAAGGACAAGGGCATGGATCATTGTGATGAGAAGGGCATCGAGCATTGTGATGACAAGTGTCATGGAGCTTTGTGATGACAAAGGCATGGAGAAATGTGATGAGAGTGTTCATGGAGCATTGTGATGACAATGACATGGAGCATTGTGATGCCAAAGGTCATGGAGCTTTGTGATGACAAAGGTCATGGAGCATTTTGTTGACAAGGGTGTGGTGCATTGTGATGAGAAGAGCAGGGAGTATTTTGATGACAGGGTGATGCAGCAATTTGATGAAAATTGTAATAGAACATTTTGTTGACAGGGGTTATAGAACCTTGTGATGCCAGGGGTCATGGATCTTTGGGATGAAAAGGGTCAGGGGGCATTTTGATGACAGGGTTTATGGAACATTGTGATATCAGGGGTCATGAAACATTGTGCTGATAAGGGGATGTAGCATTGTGATGACAGGGGTCATGGTATATTGTGATAACAGGGCTGAGGGAGGATTGTGATGAAAAGCGCATGGGTAATTGTGATGACAAAGGTCATGGAGCATTGGGCTGAAAATATTCATGGAGTATTGTGATGACAGGTGTCATGGAGCATCGTGATGACAGATGTCATGGAGAATTTTGATTTCATTGTGCTGACCATAGCCGGAAGCTTTATGATGATGGGCATGATGCATTGTGATGACAGGGTTCATGGAGCATTGAGATGAAAAGGGGCATGGAGCATTGTGATCACATGGGTCTTGGAGCATAGTGATGAAACGGGCATGGAGCATTTTGATGAGAAGTTCATGGAACATTCTGATGACATGTGTCATGGAGCTTTTTGATGTCAAGGGCATGGATTATTCTGATTAAAGTGGTCTTGGAGCATTGGGATGACAAGTGTCATGGAGCCTTGTGATGAAAAGGCCGTGGAACATTGTGATGACAGGGGTCATGGAGCATTGTTATGACAGGGGTAATGGAGCATTGTGATGAGAAGGGCATGGAGCACTATGATTACAATATTTATGGAGCATTGCAATGACAAATTTGCAGACCATTGTGATGAAAAGCGCATGACACAGTGGGAAGACAAGGGTCATTGAGCAATTTTCTGACAAAGGCATGGAGGATTGTGATGACAAGGGTCACGGAGCATTGTGATGAAAAGTTCTTGGAGCAATGTGGTTACAAATGTAACAGAACCTTGTGATGACGCGGGCATGGACCATTGTGATGACAAATGTTATGAAGCATTGTGATGACTGGAGTCATGGAGCATTGTGAGGACAGGGGTCAAGGAGCATTTTGATGACGAGGGCATGGAGCATTGTGATGACAAGGGTCAAAGAGCATTGTGATGAAAAGTTCGTTGAGCATTGTGGTTAAAATATCACAGAGACTGTTGATGGTGAGGGCACGGACCATTGTGATGACAAAGGTCATGAAGCAATGTGATGACTGGTGTCACAGAGCATTGTGATGACAGTGGTCATGGAGCACTGTGATAACAAGGGCATGGAGCATTGTGATGACAAGGGCATGTAGCATTGTGATTACCAGGTGATGCAGTATTGTGAAGACAGGTGTCAGGGAGCACTGTGATGACATATGTAATGGCCCATTGTGATGGCAATGGCATGGAGCATTGTGATGCCAAGTGTCATGGAGGATTCTGATGACAAAGGTAATGGAGCATTGTGATGACAATGGCTTGGAGCATTTTGATGACAAGAGTCAGGGAGCATTGTGCTGACAAGTGCATGGAACATTGTGATGACAAGGGTCATGGAACATTCTGATGACCAGCTTATGGAGTATTTTATGGACAATGGCATGGAGCATTGTGATGATAACGGCATGGGGCATTGTGATGAAAAAGGCATGGAGCATTTTCGTGAAAGGGTTCAAGGAGCATTCTGACGACAAGTATCAGGGAGCATTGTGATGACAAGTGTATTGAGAATTGTGATGACAAAGATCGTGGAGCATTGTGATGAAAAAGGCATGGAGTATTTGATGACAGGCATCATGGAGCGTTGTGATGACAAGTGCTATGGAACATTGTGATCACAAGGGTTTGGAGCATTGTGATGACAGAGGTCATGGATCATTTTGATTTCAAGGAGTATGGAGCACTGTGATGACAAGGGCATGAAGCAATGTGATCCCAAGATTCATGGATGATTGTGATGAAAATGGTAAATGGGTATTGTGATGACAAGTGCATAGATCATTGTAATGACAAGGTCATGTAGCATTTTGCTGACAAAGGCATGGAGCATTGTGATGACAGGTGTCATGGAGCACTGTGATGACAAGCGTCACGGAGCATTGTGAATAGAGGGGTCATGGAGCATTGGGATGACAAGGGCATGGATCATTGTGATGACAAGTGTCATGTAGCATTGGGCTGAAAATATTCATGGAATATGGTGATGACAGGGGTCATGGAGCATTGTGATGACAAGAGTCCCAGATCATTGTGTTGTCAGGTGTCATGGAGTGTTGTGATACAGTGATCATGGAGCATTGTGATGATACTGGTCATGGAGCATTGTGATGAGAATGTCATGGAGCATTGGCCTGAAAATGTTCATGGAGAATTGTGATGACAGGGGTCATGGAGCTTTGTGATGACAAGGGAAGGGAGCATGCTGATGAAAATGTCTTGGAGCATTGTGATGAGATGAACATGGAGACTTGTGATGACAAGTTTCATGGAGCATTCTGATGAAAAGGGGCATGGAGCATTGTGATTACAGGTGTCTTGGAGCATTGTGATGATAAGGGCATGGAGCATTGTGAGGAGAAGGCCATGGAGCATTCTGATGACATGCGTCATGGAGCTTTGTGATAACAAGGGCATGGAGCCTTGTGATGACAAGGCCGTGGAACATTGTGATCGCAGAGTCATGGAGCATGGTTATGACAGGGGTAATGGAGCATTGTGATGAGAAGGGCATGGAGCATTGTGATTACAAGTTTTATGGAGCATTGCGATGACAAATATGTGGACCGTTGGGAGAAAATGCACGTGGCACATTGTGATGACAAGGGTCATGGAGCATTTTTCTGACAAAGGCATGGAGCACTGTGATGACAAGGGTCACGCAGCTTTGAGATGAAATGTTCATGGAGCATTGTGGTTAAAAAGGTCACAGAGCCTTGTGATGACGCAGGCATGGACAATTGTGATGACAAACATTATGAAGCATTGTGATGACTGGAGTCACGGAGCACTGTGTTGACAGGGGTCATGGAGCATTGTGATGACATGTGTCATGGAGCATTGTGCTGACAAGCGCATGGAGCATTGTGATGACAAGGGTCACGGAGCATTGTGCTGAGAAAGGCATAGAGCATTGTGATGACAAGGTTCAAAGAGCATTGTGATGAAAAGTTCATGGATCAATTTGGTTAAAAAGCTCACAGAGAGTGATGATGACGAGGGCTTGGACCATTGTGGTGACAAAGGTCATGAAGCATTGTGATGACTGGAGTCAAAGAGCATTGTGATGGCAGGGGTCATGGAGCACTGTGATAACAAGGGCATGGAGCATTGTGTTGCCAGGGGCATGGAGTATCGGTCTGACAAGTTTCATGGATTATTGCGATGACACTTGGAATGGTGCATTCTGATGACAAGGGCATGGAGCATTGTGATGACCAGGTTATGCAGTATTGTGAAGAGAGGTGTCAGGGAGCATTGTGATGACATATGTATGGCCTATTGTGATAACAATGGCATGGAGCATTGTGATGCCAAATGTCATGGAGAATTCTGATGACAAAGGTAATGGAGCATTGTGATGACAATGGCTTGGAGCATTGTGATGACAAGTGTCAGGGAGCATTGTGCTGACAAGAGCATGGAGAATTGTGATGACAAGGGTCATGGAGCATTCTGATGACAAATTTGTGGAGTATTTTGATGACAATGGCATGGAGATTTGTGATGAAAACGGCATGGGACATTGTGATGGAAAAGGCCTGGAGACTTTTTGTGACAGTGTTCAAGGAGCATTCTGACGACAAGTGTCAGGAAGCATTGTGATGACAAGTGTATTGAGAATTGTGATGACGAATGTCATGGAGCATTGTGATGAGAAGCCATGGATAATTGTGATGATGATCGTCATGGGGTGTTGTGATGATAAGTGTTATGGAACATTGTGATCACATAGGTTTGGAGCATTATGATGACAGAGGTCATGAAGAATTTTGATTTCATTGTGATGACAATAGCCTGAAGAATTATCATGATGGGCATGGTGCATTGTGATGACAGGGTTCATGGAGCATTGAGATGAAAAGGGGCATGGAGCATTGTGATTACAGGGGTCTTGGAGAATTGTGATGACAAGGGCATCGAGCATTGTGATGAGAAGGCCATCTAACATTCTGATGACATGCGTCATGGAGTTTATGATGACAAGGGCATGGAGCATTGTGATGACAAGGGTCATGGAGCCTTGTGATGAAAAGGCCGTGGAACACTGTGATGGCAGTGGTCATGGAGCATTGTTATGACAGAGGTAATGGAGCATTTTGATGAGAAGGGCATTGAGCATTGGTCTGAAATATTTCATGGATTATTGTGATGACAGTGTGCATGGAGCATTGTGATGACAAGGGCACGGAACACTGTGATACATGGGTCATGGAGGATTGTAATGACAAGGGCATGGAGCATTGTGATGAGACGGGCATCGAGCATTGTGATGAAAAGTGTCATGGAGCTTTGTAATGACAAGTGCATGGAGCAATGTGATGAGAGGGTTTATGGAGCATTGTGATGACAATGACATGGAGCATTGTGATGCCAAGGGTCATGGAGTTTGTGATGACAAAGTTCATAGAGCATTTTGATGACAAGGGTGTGGTGCATTGTGATGAGAAGGGCAGGGAGCATTTTGATGACAGGGTCATGCAGCAATTTGATGAAAAGTGTAATGGAACATTTTGATGACAGGGGTTATAGAACATTTTGATGCCAGGGGTCATGGATCTTTGGGATGAAAAGGGTCATGGAGCATTTTGATGACAGGGGTTATGGAACATTGTGATGTCACGGGTCATGGAACATTGTGCTGATAAGGGGATGTAGCATTGTGATGACAGGGGTCATGGAACACTGTGCTTACATGGCTGAGGGAGGATTGTGATAACTAGTGATGGAATATTGTGATATCTCAGATGACAGAGCATTTGGATGAGAAGTGCATGGAGCATTGTGATTACAAGGTTTATGGAGCATAGCGATGACAAGGTTGTTTATCAATGTGATGAAAAGCGTGTGGCACATTGTGATGAAAAGGGTCATGGAGCATTGTTCTGACAAACGCATGGAGCATTGTGATGACAAGGGTCACGGAGCATTGTGATAAATAGTTCATGGAGTATTGTGGTTACAAATGACACAGAGCCTTTTGATGACGCAAGCATGGACCGCTGTGTTGACAAACGTTATGAAGCATTGTGATGACTGGAGTCACCGAGCATTGTGATGACAGGGGTCATGGAGCATTGTGATGACATGTGTCATGGAGCATTGTGATGACAGGGGCATGGAGCATTGGTCTTACACGTTTCATAGATTATTGTGATGACAGTGGACATGGTGCATTGTGATGACAAGGGCATGGAGCATTGTGAGGAGAAGGTCATAGAGTATTGTGAAGAGATGTGTCAGGGAGCATTGTGATGACATATGTCATGGTCCATTGCGATGACAATGGCAGGGAGCATTTAG
The DNA here is from genome assembly GCF_964341445.2 of Mesoplodon mirus. Taxonomy (NCBI): domain Eukaryota; kingdom Metazoa; phylum Chordata; class Mammalia; order Artiodactyla; family Ziphiidae; genus Mesoplodon; species Mesoplodon mirus. The sequence goes on from NW_028295403.1 coordinate 208,677, forward strand.
ATGCCAAATGTAATGGAGGATTGTGATGACAAATATAATGAAGCATTGTGATGACTAGGGCTTGGAGCATTATGATGACAAGGGCCATTGAGAATTTTCATGACAAGGTCGTGAAGCATTGTGATGACAAGGTCCTGGAGTTTTGTGAATAGAAAAACATGGAGCCTTGTGAAGAGAAGTCTCAGGGAGCATACTGATGGAAATGAGCATGGAGCATTCTGATTACAAGGGTCTTGGAACATTGTGATAAGAAGGGCATGAAGCATTTTGATTAAAAAGCGATGGAGCATTGGTCTAATAAGTTTCATGGATTATTCTGATGACAGATGGAATGGCACATTGTGATGACAATGGCATGGCACATTGTGATACCAGGTGTCATGGAGGAGTCTGATGACAAGTGTCAAGGAGCATTGTGATGACAAGTGTCATGGAGGATTCCGATGTCAAAGGTAATGGTGCATTGTGATGACAAAGTCTTGGAGCATTGTGATGACAAGGGTCATGGAGCATTGTGATGAGAAATGCATAGAGCATTGTGATGACAAGGGTCAAATAGCATTGTGATGAAAATTTCATGGGGCATTGTGGATAAAAATGTCACAGAGACTGTTGATGACGAGGGCATGGACCATTGTGATGACAAAGGTCATGAAGCATTGTGATGACTGGAGTCATGGAGCATTGTGAAGACTGGGTTCATGGAGCATTGTGATAACAAGGGCATGGAGCATTGTGATGACAACGGCATGGAAGTTTTGTCTAAGTTTCATGGATTATTGCGATGACAGTTGGAATGGCGCATTCTGATGAAAAGGGCATGGAGCATTGTGATGACCAGATCATGCAGTATTGTGAAGACAGGTGTCAGGGAGCATTGTGATGACATATGTAATGGCACATTGTGATGACAATGACATGGAGCATTGTGATGACAAGTGTCATGGAGGATTCTGATGACAAATGTAAAGGAGCATTGTGATGACAATGGCTTGGAGCATTGTGATGACAAGGGTCAGGGAGCATTGTGCTGAAACGTGCATGGAGAATTGTGATGACAAGGGTCATGGAGCATTCTGATGACAAGCATGTGGAGTATTTTGATGACAATGGCATGGAGCATTGTGATGAAAACAGCATGGGGATTTGTGAGGAAAAAGGCATGGAGCCTTTTCGTGACAGGGTTCAAGGAGCATTCTGATGACAAGTGTCAGGGAGCATTGTCATGACATGTATACTGAGAATTGTGATGACAGGCATCATGGAGCATTGTGATGACAACTATACTGGAACACTGTGATCACAAGGTTTTGGAGCATTGTGATGACAGAGGTCATGGATCATTTTGATTTCAAGGAGCATGGGGCTTTGTGATGACAAGGACATGAAGCAATGTGATCCCAAGTTTCATGGAGGGTTGTGATGACAATGGTAATGGAGTATTGGGATGACAAGCACATAGAGCATTTTAATGACAATGTCATGAAGCATTTTGCTGACAAAGGCATGGAGCATTGTGATGACAGGTGTCATGGAGCACTGTGATGAAAAGCATCATGGAGCATTGTGAATACAGGGGTTATGGAGCATTGGGATGACAAAGGCATGGATCATTGTGATGACAAGTGTCCTGGAGCATTGTGATGACTAGGGAATGGAACATTGTGATGAAAAGAGTCACAGATCATTGTGCTGTCAGGTGTCATGGATTGTTGTGATGACAGTGGTCATGGAGAATTGTGATGATATTGGCCATGGAGCATTGCGATGACAAGCGAATGGAGCATGGTGATGACAATGTCCTGGAACATTTTGATGAGAAGACCACGGAGACTTTTGATGAGAAGTCTCATGGAGCATTCTGTTGAAAAGGGGCATGGAGAATTGTGATTACAGGGGTCTTGGAGCATTGTGATGACAAGGGCATGGATCATGGTGATGAGAAGGCCATGGAACATTCTGATGACATGCGTCCAGGAGCTTTGTGATGACAAGGGCATGGAGCATTGTGATTAAAGGGGTCTTGGAGCATTGTGATGAAAAGGGCATGGATCATTGTGATGAAAAAGGCATGGAGCCTTGTCATGACAGGTTTCAAGGAGCATACTGAAGACAAGTGTCAGGGAGCATTGTGATGACAAGTGTATTGAGCATTGTGATGACAAAAATCATAGAGCACTGTGATGAGGAGGCCATGGATAATTGTGATGATGAGCGTCATGGGGTGTTGTGATGATAAGTGTTATGGCACATTGTGATCACAAGGGTTCGGAGTATTATGATGACAGTGGTCATGGAGCATTTTGATTTCATTGTGATGACAATAGCCTGAAGCATTATGATGAAGGGCATGGTGCATTGTGATGACAGGGTTCATGGTGCATTGATATAAAAAGGGGCATGGAGCATTGTGATTATAATGGTCTTGGAACATTGTGATGACAAGGGCATGGAGCACTGTGATGAGAAGGCCATGGAACATTCTGATGACATGCGTCATGGAGCTTTGTGATGACAAGTGCATGGAGCATTGTTATTTCAGGCGTCTTGAGCATGGTGATGTCAATTGACATGGAACCATGTGATGACTAGGCCGTGGAACATTGTGATGGTGGGGGTCATGGTGTATTGTTATGAAAGGGGTAATGGAGCATTGTGATGAGAAGGACATGGAATATTGGTCTGAAATGTTTCATGAATTATTGTGATGAGAGTGGGCATGGAGCATTGTGATGACAAGGGTACGGAACACTATAATACATGGGTCATGCAGGAATGTAATGACAGGGCATGGAGCATTGTGATGAGAAGGGCATGGAGCATTGTGATGACACGTGTCATGGAGCATTGTGATGACAAGGGCATGGAGCAATGTTATGAGAGGGTTCATGGAGCATTGTGATGACAATGACATGGAGCATTGTGATGCCAAGGGTCATGGAGCTTTGTGATGACAAGTCATGGAGCATTATGATGACAAGGGCATGGTGCATTGTGATGAGAAGGGCAGGGTGCATTTTGATGACCGGGTCATGCAGCAATTTGATGAAATGTGTAATGGAACATTTTGATGGCACGGGTTATAGAACATTGTGATGTCAGTGGTCTTGGAGCTTTGGGATGAAGAGGGTCATGGAGCATTTTGATGACAGTGGTTATGGAACATTGTGATGTCAGGGGTCATGGAACATTGTGATGGTAAGCGGATGTAGCCCTGTGATGACAGTGTCATGGAACATTGTTATTACAGGGGTGAGGTAGTATTGTGATGACTAGTGATGGAACACTGTGATATCTCTGGTGAGAGAGCATTTGGATGAGAAGTGCATGGACCATTGTGATTACAATGTTTATGGAGCATTGCAATGAAAATGTTTTGGACCGTTGTGATGAAATGCGCATGGCACATTGTGATGACAATGGTCATAGACCATTGTTCTGACAAAGACATGGAGCATTTTGATGACAAGGGTCACAGAGAATTGTGATGAAAAGTTCATGGAGCATTGTGGTTACAAAGATCACAGAGCCTTGTGATGAGTCGGGCATGGACCATTGTGATGACAAACGTTATGAAGCATTGTGATGACTGGTTTCATGGAGCGTTGTGATGACAGGGGTCATGGAGCATTGTGATGACAAGGGCATGGAGCATTGTGATGACAGGGGCATGGATCATTGGTCTGACAAGTTTCATAGATTATTGTGATGAGAGTGGGCATGGTGCATTGTGATGACAAGGGCATGGAGCATTGTGATGAGAATGTCATTGAGTATTGTGAAGACAGTTGTCAGGGAGCATTGTGATGACATATGTCATTGTCCATTGTGATGACAATGGCATGGACATTGTGATGCCAAATGTAATGGAGGATTGTGATGACAAATAAAATGGAGCATTGTGATGACTAGGGCTTGGAGCATTATGATGACAAGGGCCATTGAAAATTTTCATGACAAGGTCTTGAAGCATTGTGATGACAAGGTCCTGGAGCATTGTGATGACAAAACCATGGAGCCTTGTGATGAGAATTCTCATGGAGCATACTGATGAAATGGGGCATGGAGCATTGTCATTACAGTGGTCTTGGAACATTGTGATGACAAGGGCATGGAACATTGTGAGGAGAAGACCAAGGAGCATTCTGATGGCATGCGTCATTGAGCTTGGTGATGAGAAGGGCATGGAGCATTGTGATTACATGGGTCTTGGAGCATTGTGATGAAAAGAGCATGGATCATTGTGATGAAAAAGGCATGGAGCCTTGTCATGACAGGGTTCAAGGAGCATACAGACAACAAGTGTCAGGGAGCATTTTGATGACAAGTGTATTGAGCATTGTGATGACAAAGCCATGGAGAACTGTGATGACAGGTGTCATGGAGCACTGTGATGACAAGCGTCATGGAGGATTCTGATGACAAAGGTAATGGAGCATTGTGATGACAATGGCTTGGAGCATTGTGATTACAAGGGTCACGGAGCATTGTGCTGGCAAGTGCATGGAGAATTGTGTTGACAATGGTCATGGAGCATTTTGATGACTGGAGTTATGGAACATTGTGATGTCAGGGGTCATGGAACATTGTGATGATAAGGGGATGTAGCATTGTGATGACAGGGTCAAGAAACCTTGTTATTACAGGGGTGAGGGAGTATTGTGATGACTAGTGATGGAACATTGTGATATCTCTGGTGAGAGAGCATTTTGTTGAGAAGTGCATGGACCATTGTGATTACAACGTTTATGGAGCCTTGCAATGAAAAGGTTGTGGACCGTTGTGATGAAATGCGCGTGGCACATTGTGATGACAATGGTCATGGAGCATAGTTCTGACAAAGACATGGAGCATTGTGATGACAAGGGTCACAGAGAATTGTGATGAAATGTTCATAGAGCGTTGTGGTTACAAAGGTCACAGAGCCTTGTGATGACGCTGGCATGGATCATTGTGATGACAAACGTTATGAAGCATTGTGATGACTGGAGTCACGGAGCACTGTGATGACAGGGGTCATGGAGCATTGTAATGACAAGAGCATGGAGCATTTTTATGACAGGAGAATGGAGCATTCGTCTAACGAATTTCATAGATTATTGTGATGACAGTGGGCATGGTGCACTGTGATGACAAGGGCATGGAGCATTGTGATGAGAAGGTCATGGATTATTGCGAAGAAAGTTGTCAGGGACCATTGTGATGATATATGTCATGGTCCATTGTGATGACAATGGCATGGAACATTGTGATGCCGAATGTAATGGAGGACTGTGATGACAAATATAATGGAGCATTGTGATGACTAGGGCTTGGAGCATTATGATGACAAGGGCCATTGAGAATTTTCAAGACAAGGTCGTGAAGCATTGTGATGACAAGGTCCTGGAGCATTGTGATAACAAATCTATGGAGCCTTGTGATGACAAATCTCATGGAGCATACTGATGAAAAGGGGCATGGAGCATTGTGATTACAAGGGTCTTGGAACATTGTGATGACAAGAGTCACAGATCATTTTGTTGTCAGTTGTCATGGAGTGTTGTGATGACAGTGGTCATGGAGCATTGTGATGATATTGGCCATGGAGCATTGTGATGAGTAGTTCGTTGAGCATTGGGCTGAAAATGTTCATGGACTATTGTGATGACAGGGGTCATGGAGCATTGTGATGACAAGGGAATGGAGCATGGTGATGACAAGGTCCTGGAGCATTGTGATGAGAAGACCATGGAGACTTGTGATGACAAGTTTCATGGAGCATTCTGATGAAAAGGGGCATGGTGCATTGTGATTACAGGGGTCTTGGAGCATTGTGATGACAAGGGCATGGAGTATTGTGATGAGAAGGCCATGAAGCATTCTGATAAGCGTCATGGAGCTTTTTGATGACAAGGGCATGGAACATTGGGATTACAGGGATCTTGGAGCATTGTGATGAAAAGGTCATGGATTATTGTGATGAAAATGGCATGGAGACTTGTCATTACATGGTTCAAGGAGCATACTGACGACAAGTGTCAGGGAGCATTGTGATGACATGTGTATTGAGCATTGTGATGACAAAGATAATGGAGAATTGTGATGAGAAGACCATGGATAATTGTGATGATGAGCGTCATGGCGTGTTGTGATGATAAGTGCTATGGAACATTGTGATCACAAGATTTTTGAGCATTATGATGACACAGGTCATGGAGAATATTGATTTCATTGTGATGACAATTGCCTGAAGCATTATGATGATGGGCATGGTGCATTGTGATGACAGGGTTCATGGAGCATTAAGATGAAAAGGGGCATAGAGCATTGTGTTTTCAGGGGTCTTGGAGCATTGTGATGACAAGGGCATGGAGCATTGTGATGAGAAGGCCGTGGAACTTTCTGATGACATGCTTCAAGGAGCTTTGTAATGACAAGGGCATGGAGCATTGTGATTACAGGGGTCTCCAGCATTGTAATGACAACTGTCATGGAACCTTGTGATGACCAGGCCGTGGAACTTTGTGATGGCAGGTATCATGGTGCATTGTAATGACAGAGGTAATGGAGCATTGTGATGAGAAGGGCATGGAACATTGGTCTGAAATGTTTCATGGATTATTGTGATGAGAGTGGGCATGGAGCATTGTAATGACAAGGGTACGGAACACTATGATACATGGGTCATGCAGGATTGTAATTACAAGGACATGGAGCATTGTGATGAGAAGGACATCGAGCATTGTGATGACATGTGTCATGGAGCTTTGTGATGACAAGGGCATGGAGCAATGTGATGAGAGGTTTCATGGAGCTTTGTGATGACAATGATATGGAGCTTTGTGATGACAAGACATGGAGCATTTTGATGACAAGGGCATGGTGCATTCTGATGAGAAGGGCAGGGAGCATTCTGATGACAGGTTCATGCAGCAATTTGATTAAAAGTGTAATGGAATATTTTGATAGCAGGGGTTATAGATCATTATGATGTCAGGGTTCTTGGAGCTTTGGGATGAAAAGGGTCATGGAGCATTTTGATGTCATGGGTCATGGAACATTGTGATGATAAGGGGAGGTAGCAGTGTGATGACAGTGTAATGGAGCATTGTGATTACAGTGGTGAGGAAGTATTGTATTGACTAGAGATGGGACACTTTGATATCTCTGGCGAGAGAGCATTTTGATGAGAAGTGCATGGATTATTGTGATTACAAGTTTTATGGAGCATTGCAATGACAAAGTTGAGGACCAATGTGATGAAGTGCGCGTGGAACACTGTGAAGACAATGGTCATGAAGCATTGTTCTGACAAGGCCATGGAGCATTGTGATGACAAGGGTCACAGAGAATTGTGATGAAATCTTCATGGAGCATTGTGGTTACAAATGTCACAGAGTCTTGTCATGACGTGGGAATGGACCATTATGATGACAAACGTTTTGAAGCATTGAGATGACTGGAGTCACGGAGCATAGTGATGACAGGACTCATGGAGTATTGTGATGACATATGTCATGGAGCATTGTGCTGACAAGAGCATGGAGCATTGTGAAAACAAGGGCATGGAGCATTGTGATGACAAGGGCATGGAACATTGGTCTAATATGTTTCATGGATTATTGTGATGACAGTTGGAATGACGCATTTTGATGACACGGGCATGGACCATTGTGATGACAAACGTTATGAAGCATTGTGATGACTGGAGTCACGGAGCATTGTGATGACAGGGGTCATGGAGCATTGTGATGGCATGTGTCAATGAGCATTGTGCTGACAAGTGCATGGAGCATTGTGATGACAAGGGTCATGGAGCTTGTGATGACATGTGTCATGGAGCATTGTGCTGACAAGCGCATGGAGCATTGTGATGACAATTGTCATGGAGCATTGTGTTGAGAAAGGCATAGAGCATTGTGATGACAAGGGTCAAAGAGCATTGTGATGAAAAGTTCATGGATCATTTTGGTTAAAAAGCTCACAGAGACTGATGATGACGAGTGCATGGACCGTTGTGGTGACAAAGGTCATGAAGCATTGTGAGGACTGGAGTCACAGAGCATTGTGATGGCAGGGGTCATGGAGCATTGTGATAACAAGGGCATGGAGCATTGTGATGACCAGGGAATGGAGCATTTGTCTAATAAATTTCAGCGATTATTGCGATGACAGTTGGAATGGCACATTGTGATGACAAGGGCATGGAGCATTGTGATGGCCAGGTCATGCAGTATTGTGAAGACAGGTGTTAGGGAGCATTGTGATGACATATGTAATGGCCCATTGTGATGACAATGTCATGGAGCACTGGGATGCCAAGTGTCATGGAGGATTCTGATGACAAAGGTAATGGAGCATTGTGATGACAATGGCTTGGAGCATTGTGATGACAAGGGTCAGGGAGCATTGTGCTGACAAGTGCATGGAGAATTGTGATGACAAGGGTCATGGAGCATTCTGAGGAAAAGCTTGTGGAGTATTTTGATGACAATGGCATGGAGCATTGTGAAGAAAACGGCATGGCACATTGTGATGAAAATGGCATGGAGCCTTTTCGTGACAGGGTTCAAGGAGCATTCTGATGACAAGTGTCAGGGAGCATTGTGATGACAAGTGTATTGAGAATTGTGATGACAAAGGTCATGGAGCATTGTGATGAAAAGGGCCTGGAGTATTTTGATGACAGGCATCATGGAGCGTTGTGATGACAAGTGTTATGGAACACTGTGATCACAAGTGTTTGGAGCATTGTGATGAGAGAGGTCATGGATCATTTTGATTTCAAGGAGCATGGAGCATTGTGACGACAAGGGCATGAAGGAATGTGATCCCCAGGTTCATGGAGGATTGTGATGACAATGGAAATGGAGTATTGTGATGACAAGCGCATAGAGCAGTGTAATGACAAGGTCATGTAGCATTTTGCTGACAAAGGCATGGAGCATTGTGATGACATGTGTCATGGAGCACTGTGATTACAAGTGTCACGGAGCACTGTGAATACAGGGGTCATGGAGCATTGGGATGACAAGGGCATGAATCAATTTGATGACAAGTGTCATGGAGCACTGGGCTGACAATGTTCATGGAGTGTTGTGATGACATGGGTCATGGAGCATTGTGATGACTAGGGAATGGAGCAATGTGATGACAAGAGTCCCGGATCATTGTGTTGCCAGTTGCCATGGAGTGTTGTGATGACAGTGGTCAAGGAGAATTGTGATGATATTGGACATGGAGCATTGTGATGAGTAGGTCGTAGAGCATTAGGCTGAAAATATTCATGGATTATTGTGATGACAGGGGTCATGGAACATTGTGATGACAAGGGAATGGAGCATGGCGATGAAAAGGTCCTGGAGCATTGTGATGAGAGTAGCATGGAGACTTGTGATGACAAGTCTTATGGAGCATTCTGATGAAAAGTGGCATGGAGCATTGTGATTACAGGGGTCTTGGAGCATTGTGATGACTAGGGCATGGAGCATTGTGATGAGAAGGCCATGGAGCATTCTGATGACATGCGTCATGGAGTTTTCTGATGACAAGGGCAAGGAGCATTGTTATTACAGGGATCATGGAGCATTGTGATGAAAAGGGCATGGATCATTGTGATGAAAAAAGCATGGAGCCTTTTCATAACATGGTTCAAAGAGCATACTGACGACAAGTGTCAGGGAGCATTGTGATGACAAGTGTATTGAGCATTGTGATGACAAAGATCATGGAGCATTGTGATGAGAAGACCGTGGATAATTGTGAAGATGAGCGTCATGGGGTGTTTTGATGATAAGTGTTATGTAACATTGTGATCACAAGGGTTTGGAGCATTTTGATGACAGAGGTCATGGAGAATATTGATTTCATTGTGATGAAAATAGCCTGAAGCATTTTGATGATGGGCATGGAGCATTGTGATGACAGGGTTCATGGAGCATTGAGATGAAAAGGGGCATGTAGCATTGTGATTACAAGGGTATTTGAGCATTGTGATGACAAGGGCAAGGAGAGTTGTGATGAGAAGGCCATGGAACATTCTGATGACATGCGTCATGGAGCTCTGTGATGACAAGGGCATGGAGCATTGTTATTTCAGTGGTCGTGTGCATTGTGATGACAAGTGTCATGGAACCTTGTGATGACTAGGCCGTGGAACATTGTGATGGCAAGGGTCATGGTGCATTGTTATGACAGGTGTAATGGAGCATTTTGATGAGAAGGGCATGGAATATTGGTCTGAAATGTTTCATGGATTATTGTGATGAGAGTGCGCATGAAGTATTTTGAGGACAAGGGCACGGAACACTATGATACATGGGTCATGCAGGAATGTAATGACAAGGGCATGGAGCATTGTGATGAGAAGGGCATCGAGCATTGTGATGACAAGTGTCATCGAGCTTTGTGATGACAAGGGCATTGAGCAATATTATGAGTGGGTTCTTGGAGCATTGTGATGACAATGACATGGAGCATTTTGATGCCAAGGGTCATGGAGCTTTGTGTTGACAAGTCATGGAGCATTTTGATGACTAGCGCATGGGGCATTGTGATGAGAAGGGCAGGGAGCATTTTGATGACCGGGTCATGCACCAATTTGATGAAAAGTGTAATGGAACATTTTGATGGCAGGGGTTATAGAACATTGTGATGTCAGGTGTCTTGGAGCTTTGGGACGAAAAGGGTCATGGAGCATTTTGATGACAGGGGTTATGGAACATAGTGATGTCAGCATTCATGGAACATTGTGATGATAAAGGAATGTAGCAGTGTGATGACAGGGTCATGGATCATTGTGATTACAGGGTTGAGGTAGCATTGTGATGACAATTGACTGAACACTGTGATATCTCTGGTGAGAGAGAATTTTGACGAGAAGTGCATGGAGCATTGTGATTACAAGGTTTATGGAGCATTGCAATGACAAGGTTGTGGACCGCTGTGATGAAATGCGCGTTGCATATTGTGAAGACAATGGTCATCGAGCATTGTTCTCACAAAGACATGGAGCATTGTGATGACAAGGGTCAAAAAGAATTGTGATGAAAAGTTCATGGATGATTGTGTATAAAAAGGTCACAGAGACTTGTGATGACACGGGCATGGACCACTGTGATGACAAATGTTATGAAACATTGTGATGACTGGAGTCACGGAGCATTGTGATGACAGGGGTTATGGAGCATTGTGATGACATGTGTCTTGGAGCACTGTGCTGACAAGCGAATGGAGCACTGTGATGACAAGGGGCATGGAGCATTGTGCTGAGAAAGGCATAGAGCATTGTGATGACAAGGGTCAAAGAGCATTGTGATGAAAAGTTCATGGAGCATTTTGGTTAAAAAGCTCACAGAGACTGATGATGACGAGGGCATGGACAACTGTGATGACAAAGGTCATGAAGCACTGTGATTACTGGAGTCACAGAGCATTGTAATGGCATGGGTCATGGACCATTGTGATAACAAGGGCATGGAGCATTGTGATGATGAGGGCATGGAGCATTGGTCTAATAAGTTTCATGGATTATTGCGATGACAGTTGGAATGGCGCATTGTGATGACAAGTGCCATTGAAACTTTTCATGACAAGGTCGAGAAGCATTGTGATGACAAGGTCCTGGAGCATTGTGATGACAAATCCATGGTTGCCTTGTGATGAAAAGTCTCATGGAGCATACTGATGAAAAGGGGCATGGAGCATTGTGATTACAGTTGTCTTGGAACATTGTGATGACAAGGGCATGAAGCATTGTGAGGAGAAGACAAAGGAGCTTTTTGATGGCATGCATCCTTGAGCTTTGTGATGACAAGGGCATGGAGTATTTTGATTATATGGGACTTGGAGCATTGTGAAGAAAAAGGCATGGATCATTGTGATGAAAAAGACATGGAGCCTTGTCATGACAGGGTTCAAGGAGCATACAGACAACAAGTGTCAGGGAGCATTTTGATGACAAGTGTATTGAGCACTGTGATGACAAGGGTCATGGAGCATTTTGCTGAGAAAGGCATAGAGCATTGTGATGACAAGGGTCAAGGAGCATTGTGATGAAAAGTTCATGGAGCATTGTGATGACAATGAAATGTAGCATTGTGATGCCAAGGGTCATGGAGCTTTGTGATGACAAAGAACATGGAGCATTCTGATGGCACGGGCATTGTGCATTGTGATGAGAAGGGAGCTTTTTGATGACAGGGTCATGGAGCAATTTGATGAAAAATGTCATGGAACATTTTGATGACAGGTTTTATGGAACACTGTGAGGTCAGGTGTCATGGAGCATTTTGATGAAAAGGGTCATGGAGCATTTTGATGACAGGTGTTATGGAACATTGTGATGGCAGGGGTCATCGAACATTGTGATTATAAGTGCATGTATCATTGTGATCACAGGAGTCATGGAACATTGTGATGACAGGGGTGAGGGGGTATTGTGACCAATAGTTATGTAGCATTGGGATATCAGTGGTGAGAGAGCATTTTGATGAGAAGTGCATGGAGCATTGTGATGAGAAGTTTTATGCAGCATGGTGATGAGAAGTTTGTGGAGCACTGTGATGACAAGCGCATGGTGCATTGTGATGACATCTGTCATGGAGCATTGTGCTGACAAGCGCATGGAGCATTGTGATGATAAAGGTCATGGAGCATTGTGCTGAGAAAGGCATAGAGCATTGTGATGTCAAGGGTCAAAGAGCATTGTGATGAAAACTTCATGGAGCATTGTCGTTAAAAAGGTCACAGAGACTGTTGATGATGAGGACATGGACAATTGTGATGACAAAGTTCATGAAGCACTGTGATGACTGGAGTCACGGAGCACTGTGATGACAGGGGTCATGGAGCATTGTGATAACAAGGGCATGGAGCATTGTGATGACAAGGGCATGGAGCATTGGTCTAATAAGTTTCAAGGATTCTTGCGATGACAGTTGGAATGGCGCATTGTGATGACAAGAGCATGGAGCATTGTGATGACCAGGTCATGCAGTATTGTGAAGACAGGTGTCAGGGAGAATTGTGATGACATATGTAATGGCCCATTGTGATGACAATGGCATGGAGCATTGTGATGCCAAGTGTCATGGAGGATTCTGATGACAAAGGTAATGGAGCATTGTGATAACAATGGCTTGGAGTATTGTGATGACAAGGTCATGGAACATTGGGCTGAAAATGTTCGTGGAGTATTGTGATGACAAGTTCATGGAGCATTGCAATGTCAAGTGGATGGAGAATAGTGATGACAACAGCATGTAACATTTTGATGAGAAGTGTCATGTAGCATTGTGATGACAAGGACGTGGAGAATTCTGATGACAAGGGACATGGAGCATTGTGATAACCAGGGCATGGTGCATTGTGATGACAGGGGACATGGAGCATTATTATGAGAACGGCCATGTTGCATTCTGACATAAGATATCACTTATGAAAGGAATGTAAACATGGCTACATATGAACTGATTTAGGGAAGAGAACAGAGTCTCAGATTTAGAAAACAATCTAACGCTTGCTTAAGAGGAAAGAGAGGTGGGGAGATGCACAAAACATAAGATTGATATTAGCACAGGTACCGTTCTATAATCCAAAAACAGAAGAGACAAGCCCTACTCCTTCCTCAGTGAATGGAACTCAACATCCCTATTCCCCGCAGATAAATATATCTGACTAGTAAGAATTTTAAAACCTATGTATTGATATGTCTCCGTAAGGGAACCAAGTGTGTCTAGAACGACATAAACATGGCAGTGAGAATCAGCTCAAACCCACTATAAAAAGGAATTTCAAAAAAAAAACATAAAAACAGTAAAATTCTTACACAATACCTTCAGGGGTTCTGATGAAACCTTTAATGACCGTATCTACAATGACAGCTGGATGTGGCATAAGGCTGGTCACTTGGGACTGAGAGGATTGGTGAGATTGGGTGAAAAAATGCAGACCCTTTAAAGCAATAATGCCTGCCACCCATTCCATGGTTCCCAACTCTCCAGGTAGAAGGGAATATCACTACAGTTATAACGTGTATGGGAACCTAGAGAATGGAAACCATCTGATGGTGAAAGGTTTCTAAAACCCTACTTGTACTCCAGTTTGACATTCCAACTGCTTTACTATCAATCTCCCAACTTGGAAAGTCAGCCACTATAACCTCCTGGTTCGCACAGTTGGCAAATTTTGCACAGGATATAAGGGAAGAGAGAGAACCAATGAGAGAGTAGCTGTAGGCATTTGGACGGCCACATGTTTCTCTAATTTCCCGTCACAAAGAGAAATTAACCAAAGTCTCAGCCTGCCCCCCAGAACCAGTATAAGTCTAGAAGCAAAACTGTTGATTTGTGGTCAGCTCACAAAAACGCGAGTTGAAAAATGGAGATCAGGGCCACAGCAATTCACTAAACTGCATAGTTATAAAGGACTACTCGCTGCCAAAAATCTGTTGAGGGAAAGCCACGAGGCGGAAGGGAAAATGAGGAGGAATGGCATGAAACAGATTTCAAGAGGTACATTGGAATCGCCTTTAAACACAGGAAAAGCATTACAACTTCGAAAATTATGGAAATGGCCATAAAGGGCATATGGGTTTTCACGTGAATATATTCAGGAGAAAACACATATGCCCTTTTTGGACAAGCAAGCAAGCGGGCAATGCAAATATGCACTACAAAGAAGTATCACTTCCCACCGGTCAAAAGGGACATCCGCAAAAAGTGTAAAAACCAGAGAGGCAAGACAGGCCCTGGAGACCAGGGAGCCTTGTTATGCTGATGGGCGGGATGTAAATTGCCAACTGCCTTTCTGGAGGAGTGCATTGTGTTCCCTAAAAGAAGTAAACAACAGAGCTAAAGAGCCAAGGGCTCTTCCAGTCTAGGAAATATACCTTGGGAAATCTGAAAATAAATAAGACAGATCGACACCAAAATTCAGGGCTGCACTGCTTCAAAAAACCTCAACTTGCGTACACCTTAAATATCCCAGGAAAGACAAAAATGGTTCAAGAAATTGTGGTACTTACGTACGATGGAATATCCCTCAGCCATGAAATCAATGTCATAAGGCCAGTAGCAACAAAATGAGTGGATTTAGGTACGATAATTCTAAGTGAAATAAGTCACACAGAAAATGAAACTTATCATAAGATATCACTTATGAAGATCCTGTAAACATGGCTACACATGAACTGAGTTAGGAAAGAGAAGAGAGACTCACATTTAAAAAACACGCTTATGCCTGCTTAAGGGGGAAGGAGAGGTGGGGTGATGCATAAAATCAGAGTTTGATATTAGTACAGGTACCTTTCCAAAAACCAAATACGGAATAGACAACACCTACACCTTCCTCAGTGAAAGGGACTCAACACCCCATATTCACCACAGAGTAATATATCTTACAAGTATGAATCTTAAAACGTATGTACTGATATGTCTCCGTAAGGGAATCAAGTGTGTCTAGACTGGCATAAACATGACAGTGAGAATCAGCTCAAACCCACTATAAAAAGGAATTTCAAATACAAAACAAAAAAAACAGCGAAATTTCTTACAATTCCTTCAGGGGATCTGATGAAACCAGAAATGACCCTATGTACAATGACAGCTGGATGTGGCATAAGGCTGGACACTTCGGACTGAGAGGATTGGTGAGATTGGGTGAGCAAATGCAGACCCCTTAAAGCAATAATGTGTGGCACCCATTCCATGGGTCCCAACTCTCCAGGTTGAAGGGAATATTACTACAGATATAACATGTATGGGAAACCTAGAGAAAGTACACTCTGTGAAGACGAAAGGTTTCTAAAACTCAACTAATAGTCCCTCTGCTGGTGCTCTTTTTTGACTTTCCAACTGCTTTACTATCAATCTCCCAAATTGGAGAAACAGCCCCTTTAACTTCCTAGTATGCCCAGGATGCCAATTTGGCAGAGGATGAAAGGGAAGAGGGAGAATCACGGAGAGATTAGCTGTTAGGCGTTTGGACGGTCACATGTCACTCTAATTTCATGTCAGGAAAGAGACTTAAACAAAGACTCAGCCAAGCACAGTAAACCAGTATAGGTCGTGAAGCAGTCTTTTGGACTTGCGTTCAGCTCACAAAAACGAGTTCAAAAAAGGAGCTCAGCGGCACAGCAATTCACAAACAGGCAGAGTAATAAAGGACAACTATCATCCAAAAATCTGTTGAGTGAAGGCAACGAGGCGGACTTGAAAGCGAGGCAGAATATCAGGAAACAGATTTCAAGAGGTACATTGGAATTGCCATGAAAGAACAGGTAGAGCGCACAACTTTGTCAATGATGCACTTGGCCAAATAGGGCGTATGCATTTTCTCCTGAATATAATCAGGAGAAATCACATACGCCCTTTTTCGCCAAGCAAGCAAGCGGGCAATGCAAATCTGCACTACAAAGAAGTATCACTTCCCACCAGTCATAAGGGACATCTACAAAATGGGTAAAAACCAGAAAGGCAAGACAGGCCCTGGAGAACAGCGAGCCTTGTTATGCTGATGGGTGGGATGTAAATTGCCAACTGCCTCTATGGAGGAGTGCATTGTGTTCCGTAAAACAAGTAATCAACAGAGCTACAGAGCCAAGGGCACTTCCAGTATAGGTAATATACCTTGGGAAAACTGAAAATCAATAAGACAGAGCCACCCCAAAATTTAGGGCTGCACTGCTTACAAGAACCTCAAATTGGGTACACCTTAAGTATCCCAGGAAAGATAAAAATGGTTCAAAAAATTGTGGTACTTACGTATGATGGAATATCCCTCAGCCATGAAATCAATGTCATAAGTCCAGTAGCAGCAAAATGAGTGGATTCAGGTATGATGACTCTGAGTGAAATAAGTCACACAGAAAAAGAAATTTATCATAAGATATCACTTATGAAGATCCTGTAAACATGGCTACACATGAACTGAGTTAGGAAAGAGAAGAGAGTCTCACATTTAGAAAACATGCCTATGCCAGCTTAAGGGGGAAGGAGAGGTCGGGAGATGCATAAAACCAGAGTTTGATATAAGCACAGGTACCGTTCCAAAAACCAAGTATGGAATAGACAAGACCTACACCTTGCTCAGTGAAAGGGACTCAAAATCCCATATTTCCCGCAGAAAAATATAACTGACTAGTAAGAATCTTAAAACCTATGTATTGATATGTCTCCGTAAGAGAATCAAAAATTTCTAGACTGGCATAATCATGGCAGCGAGAATCAGCTCAAACCCAATATAAAACGGAATTTCAAAAACAAAACAAAAAAACAGGGAATTTCTTTACAATTCCTTCAGGGTCTCTGATGAAACATGGAATGACCCTATCTTCAACGACAGCTGGATGTGGCATAAGGCTGGACACATGGGACTGAGAGGATTGGTGAGATAGGGTGAGCAAATGCAGACCCTTTGAAGCAATAATGCAAGGCACCCATTCCATGGGCTCCAACTCTCCAGGTTGAAGGGAATATTACTACAGCTATTACATGTACGGGCAACCTAGAGAATGGACACACTGTGAATACGAAAGGTCTCTAAAACTCAAGGAATAGTCCCTCTCCTGGTACTGCGGTTTGACTTTCCAACTGCTTTACTATCAATCTCCCAACCTGGAGAGACAACACCTTTAACCTCCTGTTTTGCACAGGTTGCCAATTTGGCAAAGGATGAAAGGGAAGAGGGAGAACCAAAGAGAGAGTAGCTGTTAGGCATTTGGACGGGCACATGTCACTCTTATTTTCCGGGAGGAAGAAGAATTAACCAAAGTCTCAGCCACCTAGCGGCAACCAGTATAGGTCCTGAACAAAAATATGGGACTGGCGTTCAGCTCACAAAAAACGAGTTAAAAAAAGGAGCTATAGGGCAGAGCAATACACAAACTGGTAGAGTAATAAAGGACAACTGTCATCCAAAAATCTTTTGAGGGAAGGCAACGAGGCAGACTTGAAACTGAGGCAGAATAGCAGCAAACAGATTTCAGGAGGTACGTTGGAATCACCTTTAAAGCACAGGAAGTGGGGCACAACTTCGACAATGATGCACTTGGCCAAAAAGGGTGTATGCGTTTTCTCCTGAGTATATTCAGGAGAAAACGCATACGCCCTTTTTGGCCAAGCAAGCAAGCGGACAATGTATGTCTGCACTACAAAGAAGTATCAATTCCCACCGGTACAAAAGGACATCCACAAAAAGAGTAAAAACCAGAAATTCAAGACAGGCCCTGGAGAACAGGGAGCCTTGTTATGCTGATGGGCGGGATGGAAATAGCCAACTGCCTCTCTGGAGGAGTGCATTGTGTTCCCTAAAACAAGGAAACAACAGAGCTCCAGAGACAAGGGCAGTTCCAGTCTAGGGAATATACCTTGGGAAAAGTGAAAATCAATAAGACAGAGCCACCCCAAAATTTAGGGCTGCACTGCTTACAAGAACCTCAACTTGGGTACACCTTAAGTATCCCAGGAAATATAAAAATGATTCAAAAAATTGGGGTACTTAAGTATGATGGAATATCCCTCAGCCATGAAATCAATGTCATAAGACCAGTAGCAGCAAAATGAGTGGATTCAGGTACGAAGATTCTAAGTGAAATAAGTCACACAGAAAAAGAAGCTTATCATAAGATATCCCTTATGAAGATCCTGTAAACATGGCTACACATGAACTGAGTTAGGAAAGAGAAGAGAGTCTCACATTTAGAAAACACTCTTATGCCTGCTTAAGGGGGAAGGAGAGGTGGGGTGATGCATAAAACCAGAGTTTGATAAAAGCATAGGTACCGTTCCAAAAACCAACTATGGAATAGACAAGACCTACCTAAAGCTTCCTCAGTGAAAGGGACTCAAAACCCCATATTTCCAGCAGAAGAATATATCTGACTAGTAAGAATCTTAAAACCCAAGTATTGATATGTCTCCGTAAGGGAATCAAGTGTGTCTAGACTGGCATACACATGGCAGCGAAAACCAGCTCAAACTCACTATAAAAAGGAATTTCAAAAACAAAACACAAAAACAGGGAAATTCTTTACAATTCCTTCAGGGTCTCTGATGAAACCTGGAATGACCCTGTCTAAAATGACAGCTGGATGTGGCATAAGGCTGGACACTTGGGACTGAGAGGATTGCTGAGATTGGGTGAGCAAATGCAGACCCTTTAAAGCAATAATACCTGGCACCAATTCCATGGGTCCCAACTCTCCAGATTGAAGGGAATATTACTACAGCTAAAACATGTATGGGAAACCTAGAGAATGGACACACTGTGAATACGAAATGTTTCTAAATCTCAACGAATATTCCCTCTCCTGGTGCTCCGGTTTGACTTACCAACTGCTTTACTATCAATCTCCCAACTTGTAAAGACAGCCCCTTTAACCTCGTGGTTCTAACACGTTGCCAATTTGGCAGAGGATGAAAGGGAAGAGGGAGAACCAATGAGAGAATAGCTGTTAGGCATTTGGACGGGCATATGTCACTCTAATTTCCCGGCAGGAAGAAGAATTACCAAAGTCTCAGCCACCCACCGGGAACTAGTATAGGTCCTGAACCAAAATTTTGGACATGCGTTCAGCTCACAAAAAACGAGTTGAAAAATGGAGCTCATGGACACAGCAATTCACAAACTGCTAGAGTAATAAAGGACAACTATCATCCAAAAATTTGTTGAGGGAAGGCAACGAGGCGGACTTGAAAGCGAGGCAGAATAGTAGGAAACAGATTTCAAGAGGTACGTTGGAGTCACTTGTAAAGCACAGGAAGAGGGGCACAACTTCGACAATGATGCACTTGGCCAAAAAGGGCGTATGCATTTTCTCCTGAATATATGCAGGAGAAAACACATACGCAATTTTTGGCCCAGCAAGCAAGTGGGCAATACAAATCTGCAATAAAAGGAAGTATCACTACCAACCGGTCAAAAGGGACATCCACAAAATGTGTAAAAACCAGAAAGGCAAGACAGGCCCTGGAGAACACGGAGCCTTGTTATGCTGATGGGCGGGATGTAAATTGCCAACTGCCTCACTGGAGGAGTGCATTGTGTTCCCTAAAACAAGTAAACAACAGAGCTACAGAGCCAAGGGCACTTCCAGTCTAGGGAATATACCATGGGAAAACTGAAAATCAATAAGACAGTGCCACCCCCAAATTTAGGGCTGCACTGCTTAGAAGAACCTCAACTTGGGTACACCTGAAATATCCCAGGAAAGATATAAATGGTTCAAAAAAATGTGGTACTTATGTACGATGGAATATCCCTCAGCCATGAAATCAATGTCATAAGACCAGTAGCAGCAAAATGAGTCGATTCAGGTACGATGATTCAAAGTGAATAAGTCACACAGAAAAAGAAGCTTATCATAAGATATCACTTATGAAGATCCTGTAAACATGGCTACACATGAACTGAGTTAGGAAAGAGATCAGAGTCTCACATTTAGAAATCACTCTTATGCCTGTTTAAGGGGGAAGAGAGGTGGGGTGATGCATAAAACCAGAGTTTGATATAAGCACAGGTACCATTCTAAAAACCAACTATGGAATAGACATGACCTACCTATACCTTCCTCAGTGAAAGGGACTCAAAATCCCATATTTCCTGCAGAGGAATATATCTGAGTAGTAAGAATCTTAAAACCTATGTATTGATATGTCTCTGTAAGGGAAACAAGTGTGTCTAGACTGGCATACACATGGCTGTGAGAATCAGCTCCAACACATTATAAAAAGGAATTTCAAAAACAAAACAAAATAACAGGGAAATTCTTTACAATTCCTTCAGGGTCTCTGATGAAACCTGGGATGACCCTGTCTACAATGACAGCTGGATGTGGCATAAGGCTGGACACTTGGGACTGAGAGGTTTGGTGAGATTGGGTCAGCAAATGCAGACCCTTTAAAGCAATAATGCATGGCACCCACTGCATGGGTCACAACTCTCCAGGTTGAAGGGAATATTACTACAGCTATAACATGTACGGGAAACATAGAGAATGGACACACTGTGAATACGAAAGGTATCTAAAACTCAACGAATACTCCCTCTCCTGGTGTTCCGGTTTAACTTTCCAACTGCTTTACTATCAATCTCCCAACTTGGAGAGAGAGCCCCTTTAAACTCCTGGTTCGCACAGGTTGCAAATTTGGCAGAGGATGAAAGGGAAGTGGGAGAACCAATGAGAGAGTAGCTGTTAGGCATTTAGACCGGCACATGTCACTCTAATTTCCTGTCAGGAAGAAGAATTAACCAAAGTCTCAACCACCTTCCGGTAACCAGTATAGGTCCTGAACCAAAATTTTGGACTTGCATTCAGCTCACAAAAAACGAGTAGAAAAATGGAGATCAGCGACAGAGCAATTCACAAACTGGCAGAGTAATAAAGGCCAACTATCGTCCAGAAATCTGTTGAGAGAAGACAACGAAGCGGACTTGAAAGTGAGGCCGAATAGCAGGAAACAGATTTCAAGAGGTACGTTGGAATCGTCTGTAAAGAACAGGAAGTGGGGCACAACTTCCACAATGATGCACTTGGCCAAAAATGCTTATGCATTTTCTCCTGAATATATGCAGGAGAAAACGCATACGCCATTTTGGCCAAGCAAGCAAGCGGGCAATGCAAATCTGCACTACAAAGGAGTATCACTTCCCACCGGTCAATAGGGACATCCACAAATGTGTAAATACCAGAAAGGCAAGACAGGCACTGGAGAACATGGAGCCTTGTTATGCTGATGGGCGGGATGTAAATTGCCAACTGCCTTACTGGAGGAGTTCATTGTGTTCCCTAATACAAGTAAACAACAGAGCTAGAGAGCCAAGGACACTTCCAGTGTAGGGAATATACCTTGGGAAAACTGAAAATCAATAAGACAGAGCCACCCCCCAAATTTAGGGCTGCACTGCTAACAAGAACGTCAACCTCGGTACCCTTTAAATATCACAGGAAAGATAAAAATGTTTTAAAAAATTGTGGTACTTACGTACGATGGAGTATCCCTCAGCCATGAAATCAATGTCATAAGACCAGTAGCAGCAAAATGAGTGGATTCAGGTACGATGATTCTAAGTGAAATAAGTCACACAGAAAAAGAAGCTTATCATAAGATATCACTTATGAAGATCCTGTAAACATGGCTTCACATGAACTGAGTTAGGAAAGAGATCAGAGTCTCACATTTAGAAAACACTCTTATGCCTGCTTAAGAGGGAAGGAGAGGTGGGGTGATGCATAAAACCAGAGTTTGATATAAGCACATGTATTGTTCCAAAAACCAAATATGGAATAGAGAAGACCTACACATTCCTCAGTGAAAGGGGTTCAAAACCCCATATTTCCAGCAGAGGAATATATCTGACTAGTAAGAATCTTAAAACCTATGTATTGATATTTCTCCATAAGGGAATCAAGTGTGTCTAGACTGGCATAAACATGGCAGTGAGAATCAGCTCAAACCCACTATAAAAAGGAATTTCAAAAACAAAACCAAAAAACAGGGAAATTCTTTACAATTCCTTCAGGGTCTCTGATGAAACATGGAATGACCCTATCTACAACGACAGCTGGATGTGGCATAAGCCTGGACACATGGGACTGAGAGGATTGGTGAGATTGGGTGAGCAAACGCAGACCCTTTAAAGCAATAATGCATGGCACCCATTCCATGGGTCCCAACTCTCCAGGTTGAAGGGAATATTACTATAGCTATAACATGTATGGGAAACCTAGAGAATGGACACATTGTGAATACGAAAGGTTTCTAAAACTCAACGAATAGTCCCTCTCCTGGTGCTCCAGTTTGACATTCCAACTGCTTTACTATCAATCTCCCAACTTGGAGAGACAGCCCCTTTAACCTCCTGGTTCTCACATGTTGCCAAATAAGCAGAGGATGAAAGGGAAGAGGGAGAACCAATGAGAGAGTAGCTATTAGGCATTAGGACGGGCATATGTCACTCTTATTTCCCGGGAGGAAGAAAAATTGACCAAAGTCTCAGCAACCCACTGGGAACAAGTATAGTTCCTGAACCAAAATAAAGGCCTGGCGTTCAGCTCACAAAAAAACGAGTTAAAAAAAGGAGTTATAGGGCAGAGCAATTCACAAACTGGCAGAGTAATAAAGGACAACTATCATCCAAAATCTGTTAAGGGAAAGCAACGAGGTGAAATTGAAAGTGAGGCAGAAGAGCAGGAAACAGATTCCAAGAGGTCCGTTGGAATCGCCTTTAAAGCACAGAAAGAGGGGCACAACTTCGACAATGATGCACTTGGCCAAAAAGGTCGTACGGGTTTTCTCCTGAGTATATTCAGGAGAAAACGCATACGCCCTTTTTGGCCAAGCAAGCAAGCGGACAATGAAAGTATGCACTACAAAGTAGTATCACTTCCCACCGGTCCAAAGGGACATCCACTAAAAGGGTAAAAACCAGAATTTTAAGACAAGCCAATGAGAACAGGGAGCCTTTTTATGCTGTTGGGCGGGATGTAAATTGCCAACTGCCTCTCTGGAGGAGTGCATTGTGTTCCCTAAACAAGTAAACAACAGAGCTACAGAGCCAAGGACACTTCCAGTCTAGGGAATATACCTTGGGAAACCTGAAAATCAATAAGGAAGAGCCACCCCAAAATTTAAAGCTGCACTGCTTACAAGAACCTCAACTTGGGTTCACCTTAAATATTCCAGGAAATATAAAAATGGTTCAAAAAATTGTGGTACTTACGTACGATGGAATATCCATCAGCCAAGAAATCAATGTCTTAAGACCAGTAGCAGCAAAATGACTGGATTCAGGTACGATGATTCTAAGTGAAATAAGTCACACAGAAAAAGAACCGTATCATAAGATATCACTTATGAAGATCCTGTAAACATGGCTACACATGAAATGAGTTAGGAAAGAGAACAGAGTCTCACATTTAGAAAACACTCTTATGCCTGCTTAAGGGGGAAGGAGAGGTGGGGTGATTCATAAAACCAGAGTTTGATATAAGCACAGGTACCGTTCCAAAAACCAACTATGGAATAGACAAGACCTACACCTTCCTCAGTGAATGGGACTCAAACCCCATATTTCCCGCAGAGGAATATATTTGACTAGTAAGAATCTTAAAACCTATGTATTGATATGTCTCTGTAAGGGAATCAAGTGTTTCTAGACTGGCATAATCATGGCAGCGAAAATCAGCTCAAATGCACTATAAAAAGGAATATCAAAAACAAAACAATAAAACATGGAAATTCTTTACAATTCCTTCAGGGTCTCTGATGAAACCTGGAATGACCCTATCTACAACGACAGCTGGATGTGGCATAAGGCTGGACACATGGGACTGAGAGGATTCGTGAGATTGGGTGAGCCAAGGCAGACCCTTTAAAGCAAAAATTCATGGCACCCATTCCATGGGTCCCAACTCTCCAGGGTGAAGGGAATATTACTACAGCTATAACATGTTTGGGAAACCTAGAGAATGGACACACTGTGAATACAAAGGGTCTCTAAAACTCAATGAATAGAACCTCTCGTGGTGCTACGCTTTGACTTTTCAACTGCTTTACTATCAATCTCCCAGCTTGGAGAGACTGCACTTTTAACCTCCTGGTTCTCACAGGTTGCCAATTTGGCAGAGGATGAAAGGGAAGTGGGAGAACCAATGAAAGAGTAGCTGTTAGGCATTTG
Source organism: Mesoplodon mirus (assembly GCF_964341445.2). NCBI lineage: Eukaryota > Metazoa > Chordata > Mammalia > Artiodactyla > Ziphiidae > Mesoplodon > Mesoplodon mirus. The sequence continues at coordinate 233,337 of NW_028295403.1, forward strand.
GATGGGCACATGTCACTCTTATTTCCCGGAGGAAGAAGAATTAACTAAAATCTCAGCCACCCACTGGGAACCAGTATAGGTCCTGAACCAAAATATTGGACTTGCGTTCAGCTCACAAAAACCAAGTTAAATAATTGAGCTCAGGGGCAAAGCATTTCACAAACTGGCAGAGTAATAAAGGAAAACTATCGTCCAAAAATCTGTAGAGGGAAGGCAACGAGGCGGACTTGAAAGCGAGGCAGAATAGCAGGAAACAGATTTCAAGAGGTACGTTGGAATCGCCTTTAAAGCACAGGAAGAGGGGCACAACTTCGACAATGATGCACTTGGCCAAAAAGGGCATATGCGTTTTCTCCTCAATATATTCAGGAGAAAACGCATACACCCTTTTTGTCCAAGCAAGCAAGCGGGCAATGCAAATCTGCACTACAAAGAAGTATCACTTCCCACCTGTCAAAAGGGACATCCACAAAATGGGTAAAATCCAGAAATTCAAGACAGGCCCTGGAGAACAGGGAGCATTGTTATGATGATGGGCGGGATGTAAATTTCCAACTGCCTCTCTTGTGGTGTGCCTTGTGTTCCCTAAATCAATAAATAACAGAGCTACAGAGCCAAGGGCACTTCCAGTCTAGGGAATATATCTTGGGGAAACTGAAAATCAATAAGACAGAGCCATTCCAAAATTTAGGGCTGCACTGCTTACAAGAACCTCAACTTGGGCACACCTTAAATATAACAGGAAAGATAAAAACGGTTCTAAAAATTATGTTACTTACATACAATGGAATATCCCTCAGCCATGAAATCAATGTCATAAGACCAGTAGCATCAATATGAGTGGATTCAGGTAGGGTGATTCTAAGTGAAATAAGTCACACAGAAAAAGAAACTTATCATAAGATATCACTTAGGAAGACCCTGTAAACATGGCTACACATGAACTGAGTTAGGAAAAAGAAGAGAGTCTCACATTTAGAAAACACTCTTATGCCTGCTTAACGGGGAAGGAGAGCTGGGGTGATGCATAAAACCAGAGTTTGATATAAGCACCGGTACTGTTCCAAAAACCAACTATGGAATAGACAAGACCTACACCTTCCTCAGTGAAAGGGACTCAATATCCCATATTTCCCACAGAGGAATATATCTGACTAGTAAGAATTTTAAATCCTATGTATTGATATGTCTCCGTTAGGGAATCAATTGTTTCTAGACTGGCATAAACATGGCAGCGAGAATCAGCTCAAACCCACTATAAAAAGGAATTTGAAAAACAACAAAAAAAAGGGATATTCTTTACATTTCCTTCAGTGTCTCTGATGAAACCTGGAATGACCCTATCTACAATGAGAGCTGGATGTGGCATAAGGCTGTACATATGGGACTCAGAGGATTGGTGAGATTGGGTGAGCAAATGCAGACCCTTTAAAGCAATAATGCGTGACACCATTTCCATGGGTCCCAACTCTCCAGGTTGAAGGGAATATTACTACAGCTATAATATTTACGGGAATCCTAGAGAATGGACACACTGTGAATACGAATGTTTTCTAAAACTCAATGAATACTCCCTCTCCTGGTGCTCCGGTTTGACTTTCCAACTGCTTTACTATCAATCTCCCACCTTGGAGAGACAGCCCCTTTAACCTCCTGTTTCACACAGGTTGCCAATTTGGCAGAGGATGAAAGGGAAGAGGGAGAACAAATGAGAGAGTAGCTGTTAGGCATTTGGACAGGCACATGTCACTCTTGTTTCCCGGCAGGAAGAAGAATTAACAAAAGTCGTAGCCACCAACCGGGAACCAATATAGTTCCTGAAACAAAATTTTGGACATGCGTTCAGCTCACAAAAAACGAGTTGATAAATGGAGCTCAAGGGCACAGCAATTCACAAACTGGCAGAGTAATAAAGGAAAACTATCATTCAAAAATCTGTTGAGGGAAGGCAACGAGGTGGACTTGAAAGCGAGGCAGAATAGCAGGAAACAAATTTCAAGAGGTACGTTGGAATCGCCTGTAAAGCACATGAAGAGGGGCACAACATCGAGAATGATGCACTTGGCCAAAAAGGGCGTATGCATTTTCTCTTGAATAAATGCAGGAGAAAACGCATACGCCATTTTTGGCCAAGCAAGCAAGCGGGCAATGCAGATATGCACTACAAAGAAGTATCACATCCCACCGGTCAAAAGGGACATCCACAAAATGGGTAAAAACCAGAAAGGCAAGACAGGCCCTGGAGAACAGGGAGTCGTGTTATGCTGATGGGTGGGATGTAAATGGCCAACTGACTCACTGGAGGAGTGCATTGTGTTCCCTAAAACAAGTAAACAACAGAGCTACAGAGCAAAAGGCACTTCCAGTCTAGGGAATATACCTTGGGAAAACTGAAAATCAATAAGACAGAGCCACCCCCAAATTTAGGGCTGCACTGCTTACAACAACCTCAACTTGTGTACACCTTAAATATCCCAGGAAATATAAAAATGGTTCAAAAAATTGTGGTACTTACGTACGATGGAATGTCCCTCAGCCATGAAATCAATGTCATAAGACCAGTAGCATCAATATGAGTGGATTCAGGTACGGTGATTCTAAGTGAAATATGTCACACAGAAAAAGAAGCTTATCATAAGATATCACTTATGAAGATCCTGTAAACATGGCTACACATGAACTGAGTTAGGAAAGAGGACAGAGTCTCACATTTAGAAATCACTCTTATGCCTGCTTAAGGGGGAAGGAGAGGTGGGGTGATGCAGAAAACCAGAGTTTGATATGAGGACAGGTACCATTCCAAAAACCAATTATGGAATAGACAAGACCTACCTATACCTTCCTCAGTGAAAGGGACTCAAAACCCCATATTTCCCGCAGAGGAATATATGTCACTAGTAAGAGTCTTCAAACCTATGTATTGATATGTCTCTGTAAGGGAATCAAGTGAGTCTGCACTGGCATAAACATGGCAGCGAGAATCAGTTCAAGCCCACTATAAAAAGGAATTTCAAAAACAAACAAACAAACAAAAAACAGGGAAATTCTTTACAATTCCTTCAGGGTCTCTGATGAAACGTGGAATGACACTGTCTACAATGACAGCTGGATGTGTCATAAGTCTGGACACTTGGGACTGAGAGGATTGGTGAGATTGGGTGAGCAAATGCAGACCCTTTAAAGCAATAATGCATGGCACCCATTCCATGGGTCCCAACTCTCCAGGTTGAAAGGAATATTACTACAGCTATAACATGTACGGGAAACCTAGAGAATGGACACACTGTGAATACGAAAGGTTTCTAAAACTCAACGGATAGTCCCACTCCTGGTGCTCCAGTTTGACTTTCCAACTGATTTACTATCAATCTCCCAACTTGGAGAGACAGCCCCTTTAACCTTCTGGTTCTCACACGTTGCCAATTTGGCAGAGGATGAAAGGGAAGAGGGAGAACCAATGAGATAGTAGCTGTTAGGCATTTGGATGGGCATATGTCACTCTAATTTCCCGGCCGGAAGAAGAATTAACCAAAGTTGCAACCACCCTCAGGGAACCAGTATAGGTCCTGAACCAAAATTTTGCACATGTGTTCAGCTCACAGAAAACGAGTTGAAAAATGGAGCTCAAGGGCACAGCAATTCACAAACTGGCGAAGTAATAAAGGACAACTATCATCCAAAAATCTGTTGAGGGAAGGCAACGAGGCAGTCTTGAAAGCGAAGCAGAATAGCAGGAAACAGATTTCAAGAGGTACGTTGGAATCACCTGTAAAGCACAGGAAGAGGGGCACATCTTTGACAATGATGCACTTGGCCAAAAAGGGCATATGCATTTTCTCCTTAATATATGCAGGAGAAAACGCTTATGCCCTTTTTGGCCAAGCAAGCAAGCGGGCAATGCAAATCTGCACTACAAAGAAGTATCACTTCCCACCGGTCAAAAGAGACATCCACAAAATGTGTAAAATCCAGAAAGGCAAGACAGGCCCTGGAGAACAGGGAGCCTTGTAATGCTGATGGGCGGGATGTAAATTGCCAACTGCCTCACTGGAGGAGTGCATTGAGTTCCCTAAAAGAAGTAATCAACAGAGCTACAGAGCCAAGGGCACTTCCAGTCTAGGGAATATACCTTGGGAAAACTGAAAATCAATAAGACAGAGCCACCCTCCAATTTAGGGCTGTACTGCTTACAAGAACCTCTACTTGGGTACACCTTAAATATCCCAGGAAATATAAAAATGGTACAAAACATAGTGGTACTTACGTTCGATGGAATATCCCTCAGCCGTGAAAACAATGTCATAAGACCAGTAGCAGCAAAATGACTGGATTCAGGTACGATGATTCTAAGTGAAATAAGTCACACAGAAAAAGAAGCTTATCATAAGATATCACTTATGAAGATCCTGTAAACATGGTTACACATGAACTGAGTTAAGAAAGAGAACAGAGTCTCACATTTAGAAAACACTCTTATGCCTGCTTAAGGGGGAAGGAGAGATGGGTGATGCATAAAAACAGAGTTTGATATGAGCACAGGAACCGTTCCAAAAACCAACTATGGAATAGACAAGACTTACCTATCCCTTCCTCAGTGAAAGGGACTCAAAACCCCATATTTCCCGCAGAGGAATATATCTGACTAGTAAGAATCTTAAAACCTATGTTTTGATATGTCTCCGTAAGGGAATCAAGTGAGTCTAGACTGGCATAAACATGGCAGCGAGAATCAGCTCAAACCGACTATAAAAAGGAATTTCAAAAACAAAACAAAAAAACAGGGACATTCTTTACAATTCCTTCAGGGTCTCTGATGAAACATGGAATGACCCTGTCTACAATGACAGCTGCATGTGGTATAAGGCTGGACACTTGGGACTGAGAGGATTGGTGAGATTGGGTCAGCAAATGCAGACCCTTGAAAGCAATAATGCATGGCACCCATTCCATGGGTCCCAACTCTCCAGGTTGAAGTCAATATTACTACAGCTATAACATGTACGGGAAACCTAGAGAATGGACACACTGTAAATACGAAAGGCTTCTAAAACTCAACGAATAGTCCCTCTCCTGGAGTTCCGGTTTTACTTTCCAACTGCTTTACTATCAATCTCCCAACTTGGAGAGACAGCCCCTTTAACCTCCTGGTTCGCACAGGTTGCCAATTTGGCAGAGGATGAAAGGGAAGAGGGAGAACCAATGAGAGAGTAGCTGTTAGGCATTTGGACGGGCATATGTCACTCTAATTTCCAGGCAAGAAGAAGGATTAACCAAAGTCTCAGCCACACCCCGGGATCCAGATTACGTCCTGAATCAAAATTGTGGACTTGCGTTGAGCTCACAAAAAACGAGTTGAAAAATGAAACTAAGGGGCACAGCAATTCACAAACTGGCAGAGTAATAAAGGACAACTATCGTCCAAAAATCTGTTGAGGGAAGGCAATGAGGGGGAATTGTAGGCGAGGCAGAATAGCAGGAAACAGATTTCAAGAGGTACGTTGGAATCATCTGTAAAGCACAAGAAGAGGGGCACAACTTCGACAATGATGCACTTGGCCAAAAACGGCGTATGTGTTTTCTCCTGTATATATTAAGGACAAAACGCATACGCACTTTTTGGCCAAGCAAGCAAGGGGGCAATGCAAATCTGCATTATAAAAAAGTATCACTCCCCACCATTCAAAAGGGACATCCACAAAATGTGTAAATACCAGAGAGGCAAGACAGGCCCTGGAGACCAGGGAGCCTTGTTATGCTGATGGGCGGGATGTAAATTGCCAACTGCCTCTATGGAGGAGTGCACTGTGTCCCCTAAAACAAGTAAACAACAGAGCTACAGAACCAAGGGCACTTCCAGTCTAGGGAATATACCTTGGGAAAACTGAAAATCAATAAGACAGAGCCACCCCCAAATTTAGGGCTGCACTGCTTACAAGAACTTCAACTTGGGTACACCTTAAATATCCCAGGAAATATAAAAATGGTTCAAAAAATTGTGGTACTTACGTACGATGGAATGTCCCTCAGCCATGAAATCAATGTCATAAGACCAGTAGCATCAATATGAGTGGATTCAGGTACGGTGATTCTAAGTGAAATAAGTCACAGAGAAAAAGAAGCTTATGATAAGATATCACTTATGAAGATCCTGTAAACATGGCTACACATGAACTGAGTTAGGAAAGAGATCAGAGTCTCACATTTAGAAATCACTCTTATGCCTGCTTAAGGGGGAAGGAGAGGTGGGGTGATGCAGAAAACCAGAGTTTGATATAAGCACAGGTACCATTCTAAAAACCAACTATGGAATAGACAAGACCTACCTATACCTTCTTCAGTGAAAGGGACTCAAAACCCCATATTTCCCGCAGAGGAATATATCTGACTAGTAAGAATCTTAAAACCTATGTATTGATATGTCTCTGTAAGGGAATCAAGTGTGTCTAGACTGGCATAAACATGGCAGAGAGAATCAGCTCAAACCCACTATAAAAAGGAATTTCTAAAACAAAACAAAAAAACAGGGAAATTCTTTACAATTCCTTCAGGGTCTCTGATGAAACATGGAATAACCCTGTCTACAATGACAGCTGGATGTGGCATAAGGCTGGACACTTGGGACTGAGAGGATTGGTGAGATTGGGTGAGCAAATGCAGACCCTTTAAAGCAATAATGCATGGCACCCACTCCATGGGTCACAACTCTCCAGGTTGAAGGGAATACTACTACAGCTATAACATGTACGGGAAACCTAGAGAATGGACACACTGTGAATACGAAAGGTTTCTAAAACTCAACGAATAGTCCCTCTCCTGGTGCTCCAGTTTGACATTCCAACTGCTTTACTATCAATCTCCCAACTTGGAGAGACAACCCCTTTAACCTCCTGGTTCTCACAGTTGGCCAATTTGGCAGAGGATGAAAGGGAAGAGGGAGAACCAATGAGAGAGTAGCTGTTAGGCATTTGGACGGTCATATGTCGCTCTAATGTCCCGGCAGGAAGAAGAATTAACCAAAGTTGCAACCACCCACCGGGAACCAATATAGGTCCTGAACCAAAATTTGGACATGCGTTCAGCTCACAAAAAGCGAGTTGAAAAATGGAGCTCAATGGCACAGCAATTCACAAACTGGCAAAGTAATAAAGGACAACTATCATACAAAAATCTGTTGAGGGAAGGCAACGAGGCGGACTTGTAAGCGAGGCAGAATAGCAGGAAACAGATTTCAAGAGGTACGTTGGAATCACCTGTAAAGCACAGGAAGAGGGGCACAACTTCGACAATGATGCACTTGGCCAAAAAGGGCGTATGCATTTTCTCCTGAATATATGCAGGAGAAAACGCATATGCCCGTTTTGGCCAAGCAAGCAAGCGGGCAATGCAAATCTGCACTACAAAGAAGTATCACTTCCCACCGGTCAAAAGGGACATCCACAAAATGTGTAAAAACCAGAAAGGCAAGACAGGCCCTGGAGAACATGGAGCCTTGTAATGCTGATGGGCGGGATGTAAATTGCCAACGGCCTCACTGGAGGAGTGCATTGTGTTCCCTAAAACAAGTAAACAACAGAGCTACAGAGCCAAGGGCACTTCCAGTCTAGGGAATATACCTTGGGAAAACTGAAAATCAATAAGACAGAGCCACCCTCAAATTTAGGGCTACACTGCTTACAAGAATCTCAACTTGGTTACACCTGAAATATCCCAGGAAATATAAAAATGGTTCAAAAATTTATGGTACATACGTACGATGGAATATCCCTCAGCCATGAAATCAATGTCATAAGACCAGTAGCAGCAAAATGAGTGGATTCAGGTACGATGATTCTAAGTGAAATAAGTCACACAGAAAAAGAAGCTTATCATAAGATATCACTTATGAAGATCCTCTAAACATGGCTACACATGAACTGAGTTAGGAAAGAGGACAGAGTCTCACATTTAGAAAACACTCTTATGCCTGCTTAAGGGGGAAGGAGAGGTGGGGTGGTGCAGAAAACCAGAGTTTGATATGAGGACAGGTACCGTTCCAAAAACCAATTATGGAATAGACAAGACCTACCTATACCTTCCTCAGTGAAAGGGACTCAAAACCCCATATTTCCCGCAGAGGAATATATGTCACTAGTAAGAGTCTTCAAACCTATGTATTGATATGTCTCTGTAAGGGAATCAAGTGAGTCTGCACTGGCATAAACATGGCAGCGAGAATCAGTTCAAGCCCACTATAAAAAGGAATTTCAAAAACAAACAAACAAACAAAAAACAGGGAAATTCTTTACAATTCCTTCAGGGTCTCTGATGAAACGTGGAATGACACTGTCTACAATGACAGCTGGATGTGTCATAAGTCTGGACACTTGGGACTGAGAGGATTGGTGAGATTGGGTGAGCAAATGCAGACCCTTTAAAGCAATAATGCATGGCACCCATTCCATGGGTCCCAACTCTCCAGGTTGAAGGGAATATTACTACAGCTATAACATGTACGGGAAACCTAGAGAATGGACACACTGTGAATACGAAAGGTTTCTAAAACTCAACGGATAGTCCCACTCCTGGTGCTCCAGTTTGACTTTCCAACTGATTTACTATCAATCTCCCAACTTGGAGAGACAGCCCCTTTAACCTTCTGGTTCTCACACGTTGCCAATTTGGCAGAGGATGAAAGGGAAGAGGGAGAACCAATGAGATAGTAGCTGTTAGGCATTTGGATGGGCATATGTCACTCTAATTTCCCGGCCGGAAGAAGAATTAACCAAAGTTGCAACCACCCTCAGGGAACCAGTATAGGTCCTGAACCAAAATTTTGCACATGTGTTCAGCTCACAGAAAACGAGTTGAGAAATGGAGCTCAAGGGCACAGCAATTCACAAACTGGCGAAGTAATAAAGGACAACTATCATCCAAAAATCTGTTGAGGGAAGGCAACGAGGCAGTCTTGAAAGCGAAGCAGAATAGCAGGAAACAGATTTCAAGAGGTACGTTGGAATCACCTGTAAAGCACAGGAAGAGGGGCACATCTTTGACAATGATGCACTTGGCCAAAAAGGGCATATGCATTTTCTCCTTAATATATGCAGGAGAAAACGCTTATGCCCTTTTTGGCCAAGCAAGCAAGCGGGCAATGCAAATCTGCACTACAAAGAAGTATCACTTCCCACCGGTCAAAAGAGACATCCACAAAATGTGTAAAATCCAGAAAGGCAAGACAGGCCCTGGAGAACAGGGAGCCTTGTAATGCTGATGGGCGGGATGTAAATTGCCAACTGCCTCACTGGAGGAGTGCATTGAGTTCCCTAAAAGAAGTAATCAACAGAGCTACAGAGCCAAGGGCACTTCCAGTCTAGGGAATATACCTTGGGAAAACTGAAAATCAATAAGACAGAGCCACCCTCCAATTTAGGGCTGTACTGCTTACAAGAACCTCTACTTGGGTACACCTTAAATATCCCAGGAAATATAAAAATGGTTCAAAACATAGTGGTACTTACGTTCGATGGAATATCCCTCAGCCGTGAAAACAATGTCATAAGACCAGTAGCAGCAAAATGACTGGATTCAGGTACGATGATTCTAAGTGAAATAAGTCACACAGGAAAAGAAGCTTATCATAAGATATCACTTATGAAGATCCTGTAAACATGGTTACACATGAACTGAGTTAGGAAAGAGAACAGAGTCTCACATTTAGAAAACACTCTTATGCCTGCTTAAGGGGGAAGGAGAGGTGGGTGATGCATAAAAACAGAGTTTGATATGAGCACAGGAACCGTTCCAAAAACCAACTATGGAATAGACAAGACTTAACTATCCCTTCCTCAGTGAAAGGGACTCAAAACCCCATATTTCCCGCAGAGGAATATATCTGACTAGTAAGAATCTTAAAACCTATGTTTTGATATGTCTCCGTAAGGGAATCAAGTGAGTCTAGACTGGCATAAACATGGCAGCGAGAATCAGCTCAAACCGACTATAAAAAGGAATTTCAAAAACAAAACAAAAAAACAGGGACATTCTTTACAATTCCTTCAGGGTCTCTGATGAAACATGGAATGACCCTGTCTACAATGACAGCTGCATGTGGTATAAGGCTGGACACTTGGGACTGAGAGGATTGGTGAGATTGGGTCAGCAAATGCAGACCCTTGAAAGCAATAATGCATGGCACCCATTCCATGGGTCTCAACTCTCCAGGTTGAAGTCAATATTACTACAGCTATAACATGTACGGGAAACCTAGAGAATGGACACACTGTAAATACGAAAGGCTTCTAAAACTCAACGAATAGTCCCTCTCCTGGAGTTCCGGTTTTACTTTCCAACTGCTTTACTATCAATCTCCCAACTTGGAGAGACAGCCCCTTTAACCTCCTGGTTCGCACAGGTTGCCAATTTGGCAGAGGATGAAAGGGAAGAGGGAGAACCAATGAGAGAGTAGCTGTTAGGCATTTGGACGGGCATATGTCACTCTAATTTCCCGGCAAGAAGAAGGATTAACCAAAGTCTCAGCCACACCCCGGGATCCAGATTACGTCCTGAATCAAAATTGTGGACTTGCGTTGAGCTCACAAAAAACGAGTTGAAAAATGAAACTAAGGGGCACAGCAATTCACAAACTGGCAGAATAATAAAGGACAACTATCGTCCAAAAATCTGTTGAGGGAAGGCAATGAGGGGGAATTGTAGGCGAGGCAGAATAGCAGGAAACAGATTTCAAGAGGTACGTTGGAATCATCTGTAAAGCACAAGAAGAGGGGCACAACTTCGACAATGATGCACTTGGCCAAAAACGGCGTATGTGTTTTCTCCTGTATATATTAAGGACAAAACGCATACGCACTTTTTGGCCAAGCAGGCAAGGGGGCAATGCAAATCTGCATTATAAAAAAGTATCACTCCCCACCGTTCAAAAGGGACATCCACAAAATGTGTAAATACCAGAGAGGCAAGACAGGCCCTGGAGACCAGGGAGCCTTGTTATGCTGATGGGCGGGATGTAAATTGCCAACTGCCTCTATGGAGGAGTGCACTGTGTCCCCTAAAACAAGTAAACAACAGAGCTACAGAACCAAGGGCACTTCCAGTCTAGGGAATATACCTTGGGAAAACTGAAAATCAATAAGACAGAGCCACCCCCAAATTTAGGGCTGCACTGCTTACAAGAACTTCAACTTGGGTACACCTTAAATATCCCAGGAAATATAAAAATGGTTCAAAAAATTGTGGTAGTTACGTACGATGGAATGTCCCTCAGCCATGAAATCAATGTCATAAGACCAGTAGCATCAATATGAGTGGATTCAGGTAGGGTGATTCTAAGTGAAATAAGTCACACAGAAAAAGAAGCTTATGATAAGATATCACTTATGAAGATCCTGTAAACATGGCTACACATGAACTGAGTTAGGAAAGAGATCAGAGTCTCACATTTAGAAATCACTCTTATGCCTGCTTAAGGGGGAAGGAGAGGTGGGGTGATGCAGAAAACCAGAGTTTGATATAAGCACAGGTACCATTCTAAAAACCAACTATGGAATAGACAAGACCTACCTATACCTTCTTCAGTGAAAGGGACTCAAAACCCCATATTTCCCGCAGAGGAATATATCTGACTAGTAAGAATCTTAAAACCTATGTATTGATATGTCTCTGTAAGGGAATCAAGTGTGTCTAGACTGGCATAAACATGGCAGAGAGAATCAGCTCAAACCCACTATAAAAAGGAATTTCTAAAACAAAACAAAAAAACAGGGAAATTCTTTACAATTCCTTCAGGGTCTCTGATGAAACGTGGAATAACCCTGTCTACAATGACAGCTGGATGTGGCATAAGGCTGGACACTTGGGACTGAGAGGATTGGTGAGATTGGGTGAGCAAATGCAGACCCTTTAAAGCAATAATGCATGGCACCCACTCCATGGGTCACAACTCTCCAGGTTGAAGGGAATACTACTACAGCTATAACAAGTACGGGAAACCTAGAGAATGGACACACTGTGAATACGAAAGGTTTCTAAAACTCAACGAATAGTCCCTCTCCTGGTGCTCCAGTTTGACATTCCAACTGCTTTACTATCAATCTCCCAACTTGGAGAGACAACCCCTTTAACCTCCTGGTTCTCACAGTTGGCCAATTTGGCAGAGGATGAAAGGGAAGAGGGAGAACCAATGAGAGAGTAGCTGTTAGGCATTTGGACGGTCATATGTCGCTCTAATGTCCCGGCAGGAAGAAGAATTAACCAAAGTTGCAACCACCCACCGGGAACCAATATAGGTCCTGAACCAAAATTTGGACATGCGTTCAGCTCACAAAAAGTGAGTTGAAAAATGGAGCTCAATGGCACAGCAATTCACAAACTGGCAAAGTAATAAAGGACAACTATCATACAAAAATCTGTTGAGGGAAGGCAACGAGGCGGACTTGTAAGCGAGGCAGAATAGCAGGAAACAGATTTCAAGAGGTACGTTGGAATCACCTGTAAAGCACAGGAAGAGGGGCACAACTTCGACAATGATGCACTTGGCCAAAAAGGGCGTATGCATTTTCTCCTGAATATATGCAGGAGAAAACGCATATGCCCTTTTTGGCCAAGCAAGCAAGCGGGCAATGCAAATCTGCACTACAAAGAAGTATCACTTCCCACCGGTCAAAAGGGACATCCACAAAATGTGTAAAAATCAGAAAGGCAAGACAGGCCCTGGAGAACATGGAGCCTTGTAATGCTGATGGGCGGGATGTAAATTGCCAACGGCCTCACTGGAGGAGTGCATTGTGTTCCCTAAAACAAGTAAACAACAGAGCTACAGAGCCAAGGGCACTTCCAGTCTAGGGAATATACCTTGGGAAAACTGAAAATCAATAAGACAGAGCCACCCTCAAATTTAGGGCTGCACTGCTTACAAGAACCTCAACTTGGTTACACCTGAAATATCCCAGGAAATATAAAAATGGTTCAAAAATTTATGGTACATACGTACGATGGAATATCCCTCAGCCATGAAATCAATGTCATAAGACCAGTAGCAGCAAAATGAGTGGATTCAGGTACGATGATTCTAAGTGAAATAAGTCACACAGAAAAAGAAGCTTATCATAAGATATCACTTATGAAGATCCTGTAAACATGGCTACACATGAACTGAGTTAGGAAAGAGAACAGAGTCTCACATTTAGAAAACACTCTTATGCCTGCTTAAGGGGGAAGGAGAGGTGGGGTGATGCAGAAAACCAGAGTTTGATATGAGGACAGGTACCGTTCCAAAAACCAATTATGGAATAGACAAGACCTACCTATACCTTCCTCAGTGAAAGGGACTCAAAACCCCATATTTCCCGCAGAGGAATATATGTCACTAGTAAGAGTCTTCAAACCTATGTATTGATATGTCTCTGTAAGGGAATCAAGTGAGTCTGCACTGGCATAAACATGGCAGCGAGAATCAGTTCAAGCCCACTATAAAAAGGAATTTCAAAAACAAACAATCAAAAAAAAACAGGGAAATTCTTTACTATTCCTTCAGGGTCTCTGATGAAACGTGGAATGACACTGTCTACAATGACAGCTGGATGTGTCATAAGTCTGGACACTTGGGACTGAGAGGATTGGTGAGATTGGGTGAGCAAATGCAGACCCTTTAAAGCAATAATGCATGGCACCCATTCCATGGGTCCCAACTCTCCAGGTTGAAGGGAATATTACTATAGCTATAACATGTACGGGAAACCTAGAGAATGGACACACTGTGAATACGAAAGGTTTCTAAAACTCAACGGATAGTCCCACTCCTGGTGCTCCAGTTTGACTTTCCAACTGATTTACTATCAATCTCCCAACTTGGAGAGACAGCCCCTTTAACCTTCTGGTTCTCACACGTTGCCAATTTGGCAGAGGATGAAAGGGAAGAGGGAGAACCAATGAGATAGTAGCTGTTAGGCATTTGGATGGGCATATGTCTCTCTAATTTCCCGGCCGGAAGAAGAATTAACCAAAGTTGCAACCACCCTCAGGGAACCAGTATAGGTCCTGAACCAAAATTTTGCACATGTGTTCAGCTCACAGAAAACGAGTTGAAAAATGGAGCTCAAGGGCACAGCAATTCACAAACTGGCGAAGTAATAAAGGACAACTATCATCCAAAAATCTGTTGAGGGAAGGCAACGAGGCAGTCTTGAAAGCGAAGCAGAATAGCAGGAAACAGATTTCAAGAGGTACGTTGGAATCACCTGTAAAGCACAGGAAGAGGGGCACATCTTTGACAATGATGCACTTGGCCAAAAAGGGCATATGCATTTTCTCCTTAATATATGCAGGAGAAAACGCTTATGCCCTTTTTGGCCAAGCAAGCAAGCGGGCAATGCAAATCTGCACTACAAAGAAGTATCACTTCCCACCGGTCAAAAGAGACATCCACAAAATGTGTAAAATCCAGAAAGGCAAGACAGGCCCTGGAGAACAGGGAGCCTTGTAATGCTGATGGGCGGGATGTAAATTGCCAACTGCCTCACTGGAGGAGTGCATTGAGTTCCCTAAAAGAAGTAATCAACAGAGCTACAGAGCCAAGGGCACTTCCAGTCTAGGGAATATACCTTGGGAAAACTGAAAATCAATAAGACAGAGCCACCCTCCAATTTAGGGCTGTACTGCTTACAAGAACCTCTACTTGGGTACACCTTAAATATCCCAGGAAATATAAAAATGGTTCAAAACATAGTGGTACTTACGTTCGATGGAATATCCCTCAGCCGTGAAAACAATGTCATAAGACCAGTAGCAGCAAAATGACTGGATTCAGGTACGATGATTCTAAGTGAAATAAGTCACACAGGAAAAGAAGCTTATCATAAGATATCACTTATGAAGATCCTGTAAACATGGTTACACATGAACTGAGTTAGGAAAGAGAACAGAGTCTCACATTTAGAAAACACTCTTATGCCTGCTTAAGGGGGAAGGAGAGGTGGGTGATGCATAAAAACAGAGTTTGATATGAGCACAGGAACCGTTCCAAAAACCAACTATGGAATAGACAAGACATACCTATCCCTTCCTCAGTGAAAGGGACTCAAAACCCCATATTTCCCGCAGAGGAATATATCTGACTAGTAAGAATCTTAAAACCTATGTTTTGATATGTCTCTGTAAGGGAATCAAGTGAGTCTAGACTGGCATAAACATGGCAGCGAGAATCAGCTCAAACCGACTATAAAAAGGAATTTCAAAAACAAAACAAAAAAACAGGGACATTCTTTACAATTCCTTCAGGGTCTCTGATGAAACATGGAATGACCCTGTCTACAATGACAGCTGCATGTGGTATAAGGCTGGACACTTGGGACTGAGAGGATTGGTGAGATTGGGTCAGCAAATGCAGACCCTTGAAAGCAATAATGCATGGCACCCATTCCATGGGTCCCAACTCTCCAGGTTGAAGTCAATATTACTTCAGCTATAACATGTACGGGAAACCTAGAGAATGGACACACTGTAAATACGAAAGGCTTCTAAAACTCAACGAATAGTCCCTCTCCTGGAGTTCCGGTTTTACTTTCCAACTGCTTTACTATCAATCTCCCAACTTGGAGAGACAGCCCCTTTAACCTCCTGGTTCGCACAGGTTGCCAATTTGGCAGAGGATGAAAGGGAAGAGGGAGAACCAATGAGAGAGTAGCTGTTAGGCATTTGGACGGGCATATGTCACTCTAATTTCCCGGCAAGAAGAAGGATTAACCAAAGTCTCAGCCACACCCCGGGATCCAGATTACGTCCTGAATCAAAATTGTGGACTTGCGTTGAGCTCACAAAAAACGAGTTGAAAAATGAAACTAAGGGGCACAGCAATTCACAAACTGGCAGAGTAATAAAGGACAACTATCGTCCAAAAATCTGTTGAGGGAAGGCAATGAGGGGGAATTGTAGGCGAGGCAGAATAGCAGGAAACAGATTTCAAGAGGTACGTTGGAATCATCTGTAAAGCACAGGAAGAGGGGCACAACTTCGACAATGATGCACTTGGCCAAAAAGGGCGTATGCATTTTCTCCTGAATATATGCAGGAGAAAACGCATATGCCCTTTTTGGCCAAGCAAGCAAGCGGGCAATGCAAATCTGCACTACAAAGAAGTATCACTTCCCACCGGTCAAAAGGGACATCCACAAAATGTGTAAAAATCAGAAAGGCAAGACAGGCCCTGGAGAACATGGAGCCTTGTAATGCTGATGGGCGGGATGTAAATTGCCAACGGCCTCACTGGAGGAGTGCATTGTGTTCCCTAAAACAAGTAAACAACAGAGCTACAGAGCCAAGGGCACTTCCAGTCTAGGGAATATACCTTGGGAAAACTGAAAATCAATAAGACAGAGCCACCCTCAAATTTAGGGCTGCACTGCTTACAAGAACCTCAACTTGGTTACACCTGAATTATCCCAGGAAATATAAAAATGGTTCAAAAATTTATGGTACATACGTACGATGGAATATCCCTCAGCCATGAAATCAATGTCATAAGACCAGTAGCAGCAAAATGAGTGGATTCAGGTACGATGATTCTAAGTGAAATAAGTCACACAGAAAAAGAAGCTTATCATAAGATATCACTTATGAAGATCCTGTAAACATGGCTACACATGAACTGAGTTAGGAAAGAGAACAGAGTCTCACATTTAGAAAACACTCTTATGCCTGCTTAAGGGGGAAGGAGAGGTGGGGTGATGCAGAAAACCAGAGTTTGATATGAGGACAGGTACCGTTCCAAAAACCAATTATGGAATAGACAAGACCTACCTATACCTTCCTCAGTGAAAGGGACTCAAAACCCCATATTTCCCGCAGAGGAATATATGTCACTAGTAAGAGTCTTCAAACCTATGTATTGATATGTCTCTGTAAGGGAATCAAGTGAGTCTGCACTGGCATAAACATGGCAGCGAGAATCAGTTCAAGCCCACTATAAAAAGGAATTTCAAAAACAAACAATCAAAAAAAAACAGGGAAATTCTTTACTATTCCTTCAGGGTCTCTGATGAAACGTGGAATGACACTGTCTACAATGACAGCTGGATGTGTCATAAGTCTGGACACTTGGGACTGAGAGGATTGGTGAGATTGGGTGAGCAAATGCAGACCCTTTAAAGCAATAATGCATGGCACCCATTCCATGGGTCCCAACTCTCCAGGTTGAAGGGAATATTACTATAGCTATAACATGTACGGGAAACCTAGAGAATGGACACACTGTGAATACGAAAGGTTTCTAAAACTCAACGGATAGTCCCACTCCTGGTGCTCCAGTTTGACTTTCCAACTGATTTACTATCAATCTCCCAACTTGGAGAGACAGCCCCTTTAACCTTCTGGTTCTCACACGTTGCCAATTTGGCAGAGGATGAAAGGGAAGAGGGAGAACCAATGAGATAGTAGCTGTTAGGCATTTGGATGGGCATATGTCACTCTAATTTCCCGGCCGGAAAAAGAATTAACCAAAGTTGCAACCACCCTCAGGGAACCAGTATAGGTCCTGAACCAAAATTTTGCACATGTGTTCAGCTCACAGAAAACGAGTTGAAAAATGGAGCTCAAGGGCACAGCAATTCACAAACTGGCAAAGTAATAAAGGACAACTATCATCCAAAAATCTGTTTAGGGAAGGCAACGAGGCAGTCTTGAAAGCGAAGCAGAATAGCAGGAAACAGATTTCAAGAGGTACGTTGGAATCACCTGTAAAGCACAGGAAGAGGGGCACATCTTTGACAATGATGCACTTGGCCAAAAAGGGCATATGCATTTTCTCCTTAATATATGCAGGAGAAAACGCTTATGCCCTTTTTGGCCAAGCAAGCAAGCGGGCAATGCAAATCTGCACTACAAAGAAGTATCACTTCCCACCGGTCAAAAGAGACATCCACAAAATGTGTAAAATCCAGAAAGGCAAGACAGGCCCTGGAGAACAGGGAGCCTTGTAATGCTGATGGGCGGGATGTAAATTGCCAACTGCCTCACTGGAGGAGTGCATTGAGTTCCCTAAAAGAAGTAATCAACAGAGCTACAGAGCCAAGGGCACTTCCAGTCTAGGGAATATACCTTGGGAAAACTGAAAATCAATAAGACAGAGCCACCCTCCAATTTAGGGCTGTACTGCTTACAAGAACCTCTACTTGGGTACACCTTAAATATCCCAGGAAATATAAAAATGGTTCAAAACATAGTGGTACTTACGTTCGATGGAATATCCCTCAGCCGTGAAAACAATGTCATAAGACCAGTAGCAGCAAAATGACTGGATTCAGGTACGATGATTCTAAGTGAAATAAGTCACACAGGAAAAGAAGCTTATCATAAGATATCACTTATGAAGATCCTGTAAACATGGTTACACATGAACTGAGTTAGGAAAGAGAACAGAGTCTCACATTTAGAAAACACTCTTATGCCTGCTTAAGGGGGAAGGAGAGGTGGGTGATGCATAAAAACAGAGTTTGATATGAGCACAGGAACCGTTCCAAAAACCAACTATGGAATAGACAAGACTTACCTATCCCTTCCTCAGTGAAAGGGACTCAAAACCCCATATTTCCCGCAGAGGAATATATCTGACTAGTAAGAATCTTAAAACCTATGTTTTGATATGTCTCTGTAAGGGAATCAAGTGAGTCTAGACTGGCATAAACATGGCAGCGAGAATCAGCTCAAACCGACTATAAAAAGGAATTTCAAAAACAAAACAAAAAAACAGGGACATTCTTTACAATTCCTTCAGGGTCTCTGATGAAACATGGAATGACCCTGTCTACAATGACAGCTGCATGTGGTATAAGGCTGGACACTTGGGACTGAGAGGATTGGTGAGATTGGGTCAGCAAATGCAGACCCTTGAAAGCAATAATGCATGGCACCCATTCCATGGGTCCCAACTCTCCAGGTTGAAGTCAATATTACTACAGCTATAACATGTACGGGAAACCTAGAGAATGGACACACTGTAAATACGAAAGGCTTCTAAAACTCAACGAATAGTCCCTCTCCTGGAGTTCCGGTTTTACTTTCCAACTGCTTTACTATCAATCTCCCAACTTGGAGAGACAGCCCCTTTAACCTCCTGGTTCGCACAGGTTGCCAATTTGGCAGAGGATGAAAGGGAAGAGGGAGAACCAATGAGAGAGTAGCTGTTAGGCATTTGGACGGGCATATGTCACTCTAATTTCCCGGCAAGAAGAAGGATTAACCAAAGTCTCAGCCACACCCCGGGATCCAGATTACGTCCTGAATCAAAATTGTGGACTTGCGTTGAGCTCACAAAAAACGAGTTGAAAAATGAAACTAAGGGGCACAGCAATTCACAAACTGGCAGAGTAATAAAGGACAACTATCGTCCAAAAATCTGTTGAGGGAAGGCAATGAGGGGGAATTGTAGGCGAGGCAGAATAGCAGGAAACAGATTTCAAGAGGTACGTTGGAATCATCTGTAAAGCACAGGAAGAGGGGCACAACTTCGACAATGATGCACTTGGCCAAAAAGGGCGTATGCATTTTCTCCTGAATATATGCAGGAGAAAACGCATATGCCCTTTTTGGCCAAGCAAGCAAGCGGGCAATGCAAATCTGCACTACAAAGAAGTATCACTTCCCACCGGTCAAAAGGGACATCCACAAAATGTGTAAAAATCAGAAAGGCAAGACAGGCCCTGGAGAACATGGAGCCTTGTAATGCTGATGGGCGGGATGTAAATTGCCAACGGCCTCACTGGAGGAGTGCATTGTGTTCCCTAAAACAAGTAAACAACAGAGCTACAGAGCCAAGGGCACTTCCAGTCTAGGGAATATACCTTGGGAAAACTGAAAATCAATAAGACAGAGCCACCCTCAAATTTAGGGCTGCACTGCTTACAAGAACCTCAACTTGGTTACACCTGAAATATCCCAGGAAATATAAAAATGGTTCAAAAATTTATGGTACATACGTACGATGGAATATCCCTCAGCCATGAAATCAATGTCATAAGACCAGTAGCAGCAAAATGAGTGGATTCAGGTACGATGATTCTAAGTGAAATAAGTCACACAGAAAAAGAAGCTTATCATAAGATATCACTTATGAAGATCCTGTAAACATGGCTACACATGAACTGAGTTAGGAAAGAGAACAGAGTCTCACATTTAGAAAACACTCTTATGCCTGCTTAAGGGGGAAGGAGAGGTGGGGTGATGCAGAAAACCAGAGTTTGATATGAGGACAGGTACCGTTCCAAAAACCAATTATGGAATAGACAAGACCTACCTATACCTTCCTCAGTGAAAGGGACTCAAAACCCCATATTTCCCGCAGAGGAATATATGTCACTAGTAAGAGTCTTCAAACCTATGTATTGATATGTCTCTGTAAGGGAATCAAGTGAGTCTGCACTGGCATAAACATGGCAGCGAGAATCAGTTCAAGCCCACTATAAAAAGGAATTTCAAAAACAAACAATCAAAAAAAAACAGGGAAATTCTTTACTATTCCTTCAGGGTCTCTGATGAAACGTGGAATGACACTGTCTACAATGACAGCTGGATGTGTCATAAGTCTGGACACTTGGGACTGAGAGGATTGGTGAGATTGGGTGAGCAAATGCAGACCCTTTAAAGCAATAATGCATGGCACCCATTCCATGGGTCCCAACTCTCCAGGTTGAAGGGAATATTACTATAGCTATAACATGTACGGGAAACCTAGAGAATGGACACACTGTGAATACGAAAGGTTTCTAAAACTCAACGGATAGTCCCACTCCTGGTGCTCCAGTTTGACTTTCCAACTGATTTACTATCAATCTCCCAACTTGGAGAGACAGCCCCTTTAACCTTCTGGTTCTCACACGTTGCCAATTTGGCAGAGGATGAAAGGGAAGAGGGAGAACCAATGAGATAGTAGCTGTTAGGCATTTGGATGGGCATATGTCACTCTAATTTCCCGGCCGGAAGAAGAATTAACCAAAGTTGCAACCACCCTCAGGGAACCAGTATAGGTCCTGAACCAAAATTTTGCACATGTGTTCAGCTCACAGAAAACGAGTTGAAAAATGGAGCTCAAGGGCACAGCAATTCACAAACTGGCAAAGTAATAAAGGACAACTATCATCCAAAAATCTGTTTAGGGAAGGCAACGAGGCAGTCTTGAAAGCGAAGCAGAATAGCAGGAAACAGATTTCAAGAGGTACGTTGGAATCACCTGTAAAGCACAGGAAGAGGGGCACATCTTTGACAATGATGCACTTGGCCAAAAAGGGCATATGCATTTTCTCCTTAATATCTGCAGGAGAAAACGCTTATGCCCTTTTTGGCCAAGCAAGCAAGCGGGCAATGCAAATCTGCACTACAAAGAAGTATCACTTCCCACCGGTCAAAAGAGACATCCACAAAATGTGTAAAATCCAGAAAGGCAAGACAGGCCCTGGAGAACAGGGAGCCTTGTAATGCTGATGGGCGGGATGTAAATTGCCAACTGCCTCACTGGAGGAGTGCATTGAGTTCCCTAAAAGAAGTAATCAACAGAGCTACAGAGCCAAGGGCACTTCCAGTCTAGGGAATATACCTTGGGAAAACTGAAAATCAATAAGACAGAGCCACCCTCCAATTTAGGGCTGTACTGCTTACAAGAACCTCTACTTGGGTACACCTTAAATATCCCAGGAAATATAAAAATGGTTCAAAACATAGTGGTACTTACGTTCGATGGAATATCCCTCAGCCGTGAAAACAATGTCATAAGACCAGTAGCAGCAAAATGACTGGATTCAGGTACGATGATTCTAAGTGAAATAAGTCACACAGGAAAAGAAGCTTATCATAAGATATCACTTATGAAGATCCTGTAAACATGGTTACACATGAACTGAGTTAGGAAAGAGAACAGAGTCTCACATTTAGAAAACACTCTTATGCCTGCTTAAGGGGGAAGGAGAGGTGGGTGATGCATAAAAACAGAGTTTGATATGAGCACAGGAACCGTTCCAAAAACCAACTATGGAATAGACAAGACTTACCTATCCCTTCCTCAGTGAAAGGGACTCAAAACCCCATATTTCCCGCAGAGGAATATATCTGACTAGTAAGAATCTTAAAACCTATGTTTTGATATGTCTCTGTAAGGGAATCAAGTGAGTCTAGACTGGCATAAACATGGCAGCGAGAATCAGCTCAAACCGACTATAAAAAGGAATTTCAAAAACAAAACAAAAAAACAGGGACATTCTTTACAATTCCTTCAGGGTCTCTGATGAAACATGGAATGACCCTGTCTACAATGACAGCTGCATGTGGTATAAGGCTGGACACTTGGGACTGAGAGGATTGGTGAGATTGGGTCAGCAAATGCAGACCCTTGAAAGCAATAATGCATGGCACCCATTCCATGGGTCCCAACTCTCCAGGTTGAAGTCAATATTACTACAGCTATAACATGTACGGGAAACCTAGAGAATGGACACACTGTAAATACGAAAGGCTTCTAAAACTCAACGAATAGTCCCTCTCCTGGAGTTCCGGTTTTACTTTCCAACTGCTTTACTATCAATCTCCCAACTTGGAGAGACAGCCCCTTTAACCTCCTGGTTCGCACAGGTTGCCAATTTGGCAGAGGATGAAAGGGAAGAGGGAGAACCAATGAGAGAGTAGCTGTTAGGCATTTGGACGGGCATATGTCACTCTAATTTCCCGGCAAGAAGAAGGATTAACCAAAGTCTCAGCCACACCCCGGGATCCAGATTACGTCCTGAATCAAAATTGTGGACTTGCGTTGAGCTCACAAAAAACGAGTTGAAAAATGAAACTAAGGGGCACAGCAATTCACAAACTGGCAGAGTAATAAAGGACAACTATCGTCCAAAAATCTGTTGAGGGAAGGCAATGAGGGGGAATTGTAGGCGAGGCAGAATAGCAGGAAACAGATTTCAAGAGGTACGTTGGAATCATCTGTAAAGCACAGGAAGAGGGGCACAACTTCGACAATGATGCACTTGGCCAAAAAGGGCGTATGCATTTTCTCCTGAATATATGCAGGAGAAAACGCATATGCCCTTTTTGGCCAAGCAAGCAAGCGGGCAATGCAAATCTGCACTACAAAGAAGTATCACTTCCCACCGGTCAAAAGGGACATCCACAAAATGTGTAAAAATCAGAAAGGCAAGACAGGCCCTGGAGAACATGGAGCCTTGTAATGCTGATGGGCGGGATGTAAATTGCCAACGGCCTCACTGGAGGAGTGCATTGTGTTCCCTAAAACAAGTAAACAACAGAGCTACAGAGCCAAGGGCACTTCCAGTCTAGGGAATATACCTTGGGAAAACTGAAAATCAATAAGACAGAGCCACCCTCAAATTTAGGGCTGCACTGCTTACAAGAACCTCAACTTGGTTACACCTGAAATATCCCAGGAAATATAAAAATGGTTCAAAAATTTATGGTACATACGTACGATGGAATATCCCTCAGCCATGAAATCAATGTCATAAGACCAGTAGCAGCAAAATGAGTGGATTCAGGTACGATGATTCTAAGTGAAATAAGTCACACAGAAAAAGAAGCTTATCATAAGATATCACTTATGAAGATCCTGTAAACATGGCTACACATGAACTGAGTTAGGAAAGAGAACAGAGTCTCACATTTAGAAAACACTCTTATGCCTGCTTAAGGGGGAAGGAGAGGTGGGGTGATGCAGAAAACCAGAGTTTGATATGAGGACAGGTACCGTTCCAAAAACCAATTATGGAATAGACAAGACCTACCTATACCTTCCTCAGTGAAAGGGACTCAAAACCCCATATTTCCCGCAGAGGAATATATGTCACTAGTAAGAGTCTTCAAACCTATGTATTGATATGTCTCTGTAAGGGAATCAAGTGAGTCTGCACTGGCATAAACATGGCAGCGAGAATCAGTTCAAGCCCACTATAAAAAGGAATTTCAAAAACAAACAATCAAAAAAAAACAGGGAAATTCTTTACTATTCCTTCAGGGTCTCTGATGAAACGTGGAATGACACTGTCTACAATGACAGCTGGATGTGTCATAAGTCTGGACACTTGGGACTGAGAGGATTGGTGAGATTGGGTGAGCAAATGCAGACCCTTTAAAGCAATAATGCATGGCACCCATTCCATGGGTCCCAACTCTCCAGGTTGAAGGGAATATTACTATAGCTATAACATGTACGGGAAACCTAGAGAATGGACACACTGTGAATACGAAAGGTTTCTAAAACTCAACGGATAGTCCCACTCCTGGTGCTCCAGTTTGACTTTCCAACTGATTTACTATCAATCTCCCAACTTGGAGAGACAGCCCCTTTAACCTTCTGGTTCTCACACGTTGCCAATTTGGCAGAGGATGAAAGGGAAGAGGGAGAACCAATGAGATAGTAGCTGTTAGGCATTTGGATGGGCATATGTCACTCTAATTTCCCGGCCGGAAGAAGAATTAACCAAAGTTGCAACCACCCTCAGGGAACCAGTATAGGTCCTGAACCAAAATTTTGCACATGTGTTCAGCTCACAGAAAACGAGTTGAAAAATGGAGCTCAAGGGCACAGCAATTCACAAACTGGCAAAGTAATAAAGGACAACTATCATCCAAAAATCTGTTTAGGGAAGGCAACGAGGCAGTCTTGAAAGCGAAGCAGAATAGCAGGAAACAGATTTCAAGAGGTACGTTGGAATCACCTGTAAAGCACAGGAAGAGGGGCACATCTTTGACAATGATGCACTTGGCCAAAAAGGGCATATGCATTTTCTCCTTAATATATGCAGGAGAAAACGCTTATGCCCTTTTTGGCCAAGCAAGCAAGCGGGCAATGCAAATCTGCACTACAAAGAAGTATCACTTCCCACCGGTCAAAAGAGACATCCACAAAATGTGTAAAATCCAGAAAGGCAAGACAGGCCCTGGAGAACAGGGAGCCTTGTAATGCTGATGGGCGGGATGTAAATTGCCAACTGCCTCACTGGAGGAGTGCATTGAGTTCCCTAAAAGAAGTAATCAACAGAGCTACAGAGCCAAGGGCACTTCCAGTCTAGGGAATATACCTTGGGAAAACTGAAAATCAATAAGACAGAGCCACCCTCCAATTTAGGGCTGTACTGCTTACAAGAACCTCTACTTGGGTACACCTTAAATATCCCAGGAAATATAAAAATGGTTCAAAACATAGTGGTACTTACGTTCGATGGAATATCCCTCAGCCGTGAAAACAATGTCATAAGACCAGTAGCAGCAAAATGACTGGATTCAGGTACGATGATTCTAAGTGAAATAAGTCACACAGGAAAAGAAGCTTATCATAAGATATCACTTATGAAGATCCTGTAAACATGGTTACACATGAACTGAGTTAGGAAAGAGAACAGAGTCTCACATTTAGAAAACACTCTTATGCCTGCTTAAGGGGGAAGGAGAGGTGGGTGATGCATAAAAACAGAGTTTGATATGAGCACAGGAACCGTTCCAAAAACCAACTATGGAATAGACAAGACTTACCTATCCCTTCCTCAGTGAAAGGGACTCAAAACCCCATATTTCCCGCAGAGGAATATATCTGACTAGTAAGAATCTTAAAACCTATGTTTTGATATGTCTCTGTAAGGGAATCAAGTGAGTCTAGACTGGCATAAACATGGCAGCGAGAATCAGCTCAAACCGACTATAAAAAGGAATTTCAAAAACAAAACAAAAAAACAGGGACATTCTTTACAATTCCTTCAGGGTCTCTGATGAAACATGGAATGACCCTGTCTACAATGACAGCTGCATGTGGTATAAGGCTGGACACTTGGGACTGAGAGGATTGGTGAGATTGGGTCAGCAAATGCAGACCCTTGAAAGCAATAATGCATGGCACCCATTCCATGGGTCCCAACTCTCCAGGTTGAAGTCAATATTACTACAGCTATAACATGTACGGGAAACCTAGAGAATGGACACACTGTAAATACGAAAGGCTTCTAAAACTCAACGAATAGTCCCTCTCCTGGAGTTCCGGTTTTACTTTCCAACTGCTTTACTATCAATCTCCCAACTTGGAGAGACAGCCCCTTTAACCTCCTGGTTCGCACAGGTTGCCAATTTGGCAGAGGATGAAAGGGAAGAGGGAGAACCAATGAGAGAGTAGCTGTTAGGCATTTGGACGGGCATATGTCACTCTAATTTCCCGGCAAGAAGAAGGATTAACCAAAGTCTCAGCCACACCCCGGGATCCAGATTACGTCCTGAATCAAAATTGTGGACTTGCGTTGAGCTCACAAAAAACGAGTTGAAAAATGAAACTAAGGGGCACAGCAATTCACAAACTGGCAGAGTAATAAAGGACAACTATCGTCCAAAAATCTGTTGAGGGAAGGCAATGAGGGGGAATTGTAGGCGAGGCAGAATAGCAGGAAACAGATTTCAAGAGGTACGTTGGAATCATCTGTAAAGCACAGGAAGAGGGGCACAACTTCGACAATGATGCACTTGGCCAAAAAGGGCGTATGCATTTTCTCCTGAATATATGCAGGAGAAAACGCATATGCCCTTTTTGGCCAAGCAAGCAAGCGGGCAATGCAAATCTGCACTACAAAGAAGTATCACTTCCCACCGGTCAAAAGGGACATCCACAAAATGTGTAAAAATCAGAAAGGCAAGACAGGCCCTGGAGAACATGGAGCCTTGTAATGCTGATGGGCGGGATGTAAATTGCCAACGGCCTCACTGGAGGAGTGCATTGTGTTCCCTAAAACAAGTAAACAACAGAGCTACAGAGCCAAGGGCACTTCCAGTCTAGGGAATATACCTTGGGAAAACTGAAAATCAATAAGACAGAGCCACCCTCAAATTTAGGGCTGCACTGCTTACAAGAACCTCAACTTGGTTACACCTGAAATATCCCAGGAAATATAAAAATGGTTCAAAAATTTATGGTACATACGTACGATGGAATATCCCTCAGCCATGAAATCAATGTCATAAGACCAGTAGCAGCAAAATGAGTGGATTCAGGTACGATGATTCTAAGTGAAATAAGTCACACAGAAAAAGAAGCTTATCATAAGATATCACTTATGAAGATCCTGTAAACATGGCTACACATGAACTGAGTTAGGAAAGAGAACAGAGTCTCACATTTAGAAAACACTCTTTTGCCTGCTTAAGGGGGAAGGAGAGGTGGGGTGATGCAGAAAACCAGAGTTTGATATGAGGACAGGTACCGTTCCAAAAACCAATTACGGAATAGACAAGACCTACCTATACCTTCCTCAGTGAAAGGGACTCAAAACCCCATATTTCCCACAGAGGAATATATGTCACTAGTAAGAGTCTTCAAACCTATGTATTGATATGTCTCTGTAAGGGAATCAAGTGAGTCTGCACTGGCATAAACATGGCAGCGAGAATCAGTTCAAGCCCACTATAAAAAGGAATTTCAAAAACAAACAATCAAAAAAAAACAGGGAAATTCTTTACTATTCCTTCAGGGTCTCTGATGAAACGTGGAATGACACTGTCTACAATGACAGCTGGATGTGTCATAAGTCTGGACACTTGGGACTGAGAGGATTGGTGAGATTGGGTGAGCAAATGCAGACCCTTTAAAGCAATAATGCATGGCACCCATTCCATGGGTCCCAACTCTCCAGGTTGAAGGGAATATTACTATAGCTATAACATGTACGGGAAACCTAGAGAATGGACACACTGTGAATACGAAAGGTTTCTAAAACTCAACGGATAGTCCCACTCCTGGTGCTCCAGTTTGACTTTCCAACTGATTTACTATCAATCTCCCAACTTGGAGAGACAGCCCCTTTAACCTTCTGGTTCTCACACGTTGCCAATTTGGCAGAGGATGAAAGGGAAGAGGGAGAACCAATGAGATAGTAGCTGTTAGGCATTTGGATGGGCATATGTCACTCTAATTTCCTGGCCGGAAGAAGAATTAACCAAAGTTGCAACCACCCTCAGGGAACCAGTATAGGTCCTGAACCAAAATTTTGCACATGTGTTCAGCTCACAGAAAACGAGTTGAAAAATGGAGCTCAAGGGCACAGCAATTCACAAACTGGCAAAGTAATAAAGGACAACTATCATCCAAAAATCTGTTTAGGGAAGGCAACGAGGCAGTCTTGAAAGCGAAGCAGAATAGCAGGAAACAGATTTCAAGAGGTACGTTGGAATCACCTGTAAAGCACAGGAAGAGGGGCACATCTTTGACAATGATGCACTTGGCCAAAAAGGGCATATGCATTTTCTCCTTAATATATGCAGGAGAAAACGCTTATGCCCTTTTTGGCCAAGCAAGCAAGCGGGCAATGCAAATCTGCACTACAAAGAAGTATCACTTCCCACCGGTCAAAAGAGACATCCACAAAATGTGTAAAATCCAGAAAGGCAAGACAGGCCCTGGAGAACAGGGAGCCTTGTAATGCTGATGGGCGGGATGTAAATTGCCAACTGCCTCACTGGAGGAGTGCATTGAGTTCCCTAAAAGAAGTAATCAACAGAGCTACAGAGCCAAGGGCACTTCCAGTCTAGGGAATATACCTTGGGAAAACTGAAAATCAATAAGACAGAGCCACCCTCCAATTTAGGGCTGTACTGCTTACAAGAACCTCTACTTGGGTACACCTTAAATATCCCAGGAAATATAAAAATGGTTCAAAACATAGTGGTACTTACGTTCGATGGAATATCCCTCAGCCGTGAAAACAATGTCATAAGACCAGTAGCAGCAAAATGACTGGATTCAGGTACGATGATTCTAAGTGAAATAAGTCACACAGGAAAAGAAGCTTATCATAAGATATCACTTATGAAGATCCTGTAAACATGGTTACACATGAACTGAGTTAGGAAAGAGAACAGAGTCTCACATTTAGAAAACACTCTTATGCCTGCTTAAGGGGGAAGGAGAGGTGGGTGATGCATAAAAACAGAGTTTGATATGAGCACAGGAACCGTTCCAAAAACCAACTATGGAATAGACAAGACTTACCTATCCCTTCCTCAGTGAAAGGGACTCAAAACCCCATATTTCCTGCAGAGGAATATATCTGACTAGAAAGAATCTTAAAACCTATGTTTTGATATGTCTCTGTAAGGGAATCAAGTGAGTCTAGACTGGCATAAACATGGCAGCGAGAATCAGCTCAAACCGACTATAAAAAGGAATTTCAAAAACAAAACAAAAAAAACAGGGACATTCTTTACAATTCCTTCAGGGTCTCTGATGAAACATGGAATGACCCTGTCTACAATGACAGCTGCATGTGGTATAAGGCTGGACACTTGGGACTGAGAGGATTGGTGAGATTGGGTCAGCAAATGCAGACCCTTGAAAGCAATAATGCATGGCACCCATTCCATGGGTCCCAACTCTCCAGGTTGAAGTCAATATTACTACAGCTATAACATGTACGGGAAACCTAGAGAATGGACACACTGTAAATACGAAAGGCTTCTAAAACTCAACGAATAGTCCCTCTCCTGGAGTTCCGGTTTTACTTTCCAACTGCTTTACTATCAATCTCCCAACTTGGAGAGACAGCCCCTTTAACCTCCTGGTTCGCACAGGTTGCCAATTTGGCAGAGGATGAAAGGGAAGAGGGAGAACCAATGAGAGAGTAGCTGTTAGGCATTTGGACGGGCATATGTCACTCTAATTTCCCGGCAAGAAGAAGGATTAACCAAAGTCTCAGCCACACCCCGGGATCCAGATTACGTCCTGAATCAAAATTGTGGACTTGCGTTGAGCTCACAAAAAACGAGTTGAAAAATGAAACTAAGGGGCACAGCAATTCACAAACTGGCAGAGTAATAAAGGACAACTATCGTCCAAAAATCTGTTGAGGGAAGGCAATGAGGGGGAATTGTAGGCGAGGCAGAATAGCAGGAAACAGATTTCAAGAGGTACGTTGGAATCATCTGTAAAGCACAAGAAGAGGGGCACAACTTCGACAATGATGCACTTGGCCAAAAACGGCGTATGTGTCTTCTCCTGTATATATTAAGCACAAAACGCATACGCACTTTTTGGCCAAGCAAGCAAGGGGGCAATGCAAATCTGCATTATAAAAAAGTATCACTCCCCACCGTTCAAAAGGGACATCCACAAAATGTGTAAATACCAGAGAGGCAAGACAGGCCCTGGAGACCAGGGAGCATTGTTATGCTGATGGGCGGGATGTAAATTGCCAACTGCCTCTCTGGAGGAGTGCACTGTGTCCCCTAAAACAAGTAAACAACAGAGCTACAGAACCAAGGGCACTTCCAGTCTAGGGAATATACCTTGGGAAAACTGAAAATCAATAAGACAGAGCCACCCCCAAATTTAGGGCTGCACTGCTTACAAGAACTTCAACTTGGGTACACCTTAAATATCCCAGGAAATATAAAAATGGTTCCAAAAATTGTGGTACTTACGTACGATGGAATGTCCCTCAGCCATGAAATCAATGTCATAAGACCAGTAGCATCAATATGAGTGGATTCAGGTAGGGTGATTCTAAGTGAAATAAGTCACACAGAAAAAGAAGCTTATGATAAGATATCACTTATGAAGATCCTGTAAACATGGCTACACATGAACTGAGTTAGGAAAGAGATCAGAGTCTCACATTTAGAAATCACTCTTATGCCTGCTTAAGGGGGAAGGAGAGGTGGGGTGATGCAGAAAACCAGAGTTTGATATAAGCACAGGTACCATTCTAAAAACCAACTATGGAATAGACAAGACCTACCTATACCTTCTTCAGTGAAAGGGACTCAAAACCCCATATTTCCCGCAGAGGAATATATCTGACTAGTAAGAATCTTAAAACCTATGTATTGATATGTCTCTGTAAGGGAATCAAGTGTGTCTAGACTGGCATAAACATGGCAGAGAGAATCAGCTCAAACCCACTATAAAAAGGAATTTCTAAAACAAAACAAAAAAACAGGGAAATTCTTTACAATTCCTTCAGGGTCTCTGATGAAACGTGGAATAACCCTGTCTACAATGACAGCTGGATGTGGCATAAGGCTGGACACTTGGGACTGAGAGGATTGGTGAGATTGGGTGAGCAAATGCAGACCCTTTAAAGCAATAATGCATGGCACCCACTCCATGGGTCACAACTCTCCAGGTTGAAGGGAATACTACTACAGCTATAACATGTACGGGAAACCTAGAGAATGGACACACTGTGAATACGAAAGGTTTCTAAAACTCAACGAATAGTCCCTCTCCTGGTGCTCCAGTTTGACATTCCAACTGCTTTACTATCAATCTCCCAACTTGGAGAGACAACCCCTTTAACCTCCTGGTTCTCACAGTTGGCCAATTTGGCAGAGGATGAAAGGGAAGAGGGAGAACCAATGAGAGAGTAGCTGTTAGGCATTTGGACGGTCATATGTCGCTCTAATGTCCCGGCAGGAAGAAGAATTAACCAAAGTTGCAACCACCCACCGGGAACCAATATAGGTCCTGAACCAAAATTTGGACATGCGTTCAGCTCACAAAAAGCGAGTTGAAAAATGGAGCTCAATGGCACAGCAATTCACAAACTGGCAAAGTAATAAAGGACAACTATCATACAAAAATCTGTTGAGGGAAGGCAACGAGGCGGACTTGTAAGCGAGGCAGAATAGCAGGAAACAGATTTCAAGAGGTACGTTGGAATCACCTGTAAAGCACAGGAAGAGGGGCACAACTTCGACAATGATGCACTTGGCCAAAAAGGGCGTATACATTTTCTCCTGAATATATGCAGGAGAAAACGCATATGCCCTTTTTGGCCAAGCAAGCAAGCGGGCAATGCAAATCTGCACTACAAAGAAGTATCACTTCCCACCGGTCAAATGGGACATCCACAAAATGTGTAAAAACCAGAAAGTCAAGACAGGCCCTGGAGAACATGGAGCCTTGTAATGCTGATGGGCGGGATGTAAATTGCCAACGGCCTCACTGGAGGAGTGCATTGTGTTCCCTAAAACAAGTAAACAACAGAGCTACAGAGCCAAGGGCACTTCCAGTCTAGGGAATATACCTTGGGAAAACTGAAAATCAATAAGACAGAGCCACCCTCAAATTTAGGGCTGCACTGCTCACAAGAATCTCAACTTGGTTACACCTGAAATATCCCAGGAAATATAAAAATGGTTCAAAAATTTATGGTACATACGTACGATGGAATATCCCTCAGCCATGAAATCAATGTCATAAGACCAGTAGCAGCAAAATGAGTGGATTCAGGTACGATGATTCTAAGTGAAATAAGTCACACAGAAAAAGAAGCTTATCATAAGATATCACTTATGAAGATCCTGTAAACATGGCTACACATGAACTGAGTTAGGAAAGAGGACAGAGTCTCACATTTAGAAAACACTCTTATGCCTGCTTAAGGGGGAAGGAGAGGTGGGGTGATGCAGAAAACCAGAGTTTGATATGAGGACAGGTACCGTTCCAAAAACCAATTATGGAATAGACAAGACCTACCTATACCTTCCTCAGTGAAAGGGACTCAAAACCCCATATTTCCCGCAGAGGAATATATGTCACTAGTAAGAGTCTTCAAACCTATGTATTGATATGTCTCTGTAAGGGAATCAAGTGAGTCTGCACTGGCATAAACATGGCAGCGAGAATCAGTTCAAGCCCACTATAAAAAGGAATTTCAAAAACAAACAAACAAACAAAAAACAGGGAAATTCTTTACAATTCCTTCAGGGTCTCTGATGAAACGTGGAATGACACTGTCTACAATGACAGCTGGATGTTTCATAAGTCTGGACACTTGGGACTGAGAGGATTGGTGAGATTGGGTGAGCAAATGCAGACCCTTTAAAGCAATAATGCATGGCACCCATTCCATGGGTCCCAACTCTCCAGGTTGAAGGGAATATTACTACAGCTATAACATGTACGGGAAACCTAGAGAATGGACACACTGTGAATACGAAAGGTTTCTAAAACTCAACGGATAGTCCCACTCCTGGTGCTCCAGTTTGACTTTCCAACTGATTTACTATCAATCTCCCAACTTGGAGAGACAGCCCCTTTAACCTTCTGGTTCTCACACGTTGCCAATTTGGCAGAGGATGAAAGGGAAGAGGGAGAACCAATGAGATAGTAGCTGTTAGGCATTTGGATGGGCATATGTCACTCTAATTTCCCGGCCGGAAGAAGAATTAACCAAAGTTGCAACCACCCTCAGGGAACCAGTATAGGTCCTGAACCAAAATTTTGCACATGTGTTCAGCTCACAGAAAACGAGTTGAAAAATGGAGCTCAAGGGCACAGCAATTCACAAACTGGCGAAGTAATAAAGGACAACTATCATCCAAAAATCTGTTGAGGGAAGGCAACGAGGCAGTCTTGAAAGCGAAGCAGAATAGCAGGAAACAGATTTCAAGAGGTACGTTGGAATCACCTGTAAAGCACAGGAAGAGGGGCACATCTTTGACAATGATGCACTTGGCCAAAAAGGGCATATGCATTTTCTCCTTAATATATGCAGGAGAAAACGCTTATGCCCTTTTTGGCCAAGCAAGCAAGCGGGCAATGCATATCTGCACTACAAAGAAGTATCACTTCCCACCGGTCAAAAGAGACATCCACAAAATGTGTAAAATCCAGAAAGGCAAGACAGGCCCTGGAGAACAGGGAGCCTTGTAATGCTGATGGGCGGGATGTAAATTGCCAACTGCCTCACTGGAGGAGTGCATTGAGTTCCCTAAAAGAAGTAATCAACAGAGCTACAGAGCCAAGGGCACTTCCAGTCTAGGGAATATACCTTGGGAAAACTGAAAATCAATAAGACAGAGCCACCCTCCAATTTAGGGCTGTACTGCTTACAAGAACCTCTACTTGGGTACACCTTAAATATCCCAGGAAATATAAAAATGGTTCAAAACATAGTGGTACTTACGTTCGATGGAATATCCCTCAGCCGTGAAAACAATGTCATAAGACCAGTAGCAGCAAAATGACTGGATTCAGGTACGATGATTCTAAGTGAAATAAGTCACACAGGAAAAGAAGCTTATCATAAGATATCACTTATGAAGATCCTGTAAACATGGTTACACATGAACTGAGTTAGGAAAGAGAACAGAGTCTCACATTTAGAAAACACTCTTATGCCTGCTTAAGGGGGAAGGAGAGGTGGGTGATGCATAAAAACAGAGTTTGATATGAGCACAGGAACCGTTCCAAAAACCAACTATGGAATAGACAAGACTTACCTATCCCTTCCTCAGTGAAAGGGACTCAAAACCCCATATTTCCCGCAGAGGAATATATCTGACTAGTAAGAATCTTAAAACCTATGTTTTGATATGTCTCTGTAAGGGAATCAAGTGAGTCTAGACTGGCATAAACATGGCAGCGAGAATCAGCTCAAACCGACTATAAAAAGGAATTTCAAAAACAAAACAAAAAAACAGGGACATTCTTTACAATTCCTTCAGGGTCTCTGATGAAACATGGAATGACCCTGTCTACAATGACAGCTGCATGTGGTATAAGGCTGGACACTTGGGACTGAGAGGATTGGTGAGATTGGGTCAGCAAATGCAGACCCTTGAAAGCAATAATGCATGGCACCCATTCCATGGGTCCCAACTCTCCAGGTTGAAGTCAATATTACTACAGCTATAACATGTACGGGAAACCTAGAGAATGGACACACTGTAAATACGAAAGGCTTCTAAAACTCAACGAATAGTCCCTCTCCTGGAGTTCCGGTTTTACTTTCCAACTGCTTTACTATCAATCTCCCAACTTGGAGAGACAGCCCCTTTAACCTCCTGGTTCGCACAGGTTGCCAATTTGGCAGAGGATGAAAGGGAAGAGGGAGAACCAATGAGAGAGTAGCTGTTAGGCATTTGGACGGGCATATGTCACTCTAATTTCCCGGCAAGAAGAAGGATTAACCAAAGTCTCAGCCACACCCCGGGATCCAGATTACGTCCTGAATCAAAATTGTGGACTTGCGTTGAGCTCACAAAAAACGAGTTGAAAAATGAAACTAAGGGGCACAGCAATTCACAAACTGGCAGAGTAATAAAGGACAACTATCGTCCAAAAATCTGTTGAGGGAAGGCAATGAGGGGGAATTGTAGGCGAGGCAGAATAGCAGGAAACAGATTTCAAGAGGTACGTTGGAATCATCTGTAAAGCACAAGAAGAGGGGCACAACTTCGACAATGATGCACTTGGCCAAAAACGGCGTATGTGTCTTCTCCTGTATATATTAAGCACAAAACGCATACGCACTTTTTGGCCAAGCAAGCAAGGGGGCAATGCAAATCTGCATTATAAAAAAGTATCACTCCCCACCGTTCAAAAGGGACATCCACAAAATGTGTAAATACCAGAGAGGCAAGACAGGCCCTGGAGACCAGGGAGCATTGTTATGCTGATGGGCGGGATGTAAATTGCCAACTGCCTCTCTGGAGGAGTGCACTGTGTCCCCTAAAACAAGTAAACAACAGAGCTACAGAACCAAGGGCACTTCCAGTCTAGGGAATATACCTTGGGAAAACTGAAAATCAATAAGACAGAGCCACCCCCAAATTTAGGGCTGCACTGCTTACAAGAACTTCAACTTGGGAACACCTTAAATATCCCAGGAAATATAAAAATGGTTCCAAAAATTGTGGTACTTACGTACAATGGAATGTCCCTCAGCCATGAAATCAATGTCATAAGACCAGTAGCATCAATATGAGTGGATTCAGGTAGGGTGATTCTAAGTGAAATAAGTCACACAGAAAAAGAAGCTTATGATAAGATATCACTTATGAAGATCCTGTAAACATGGCTCCACATGAACTGAGTTAGGAAAGAGATCAGAGTCTCACATTTAGAAATCACTCTTATGCCTGCTTAAGGGGGAAGGAGAGGTGGGGTGATGCAGAAAACCAGAGTTTGATATAAGCACAGGTACCATTCTAAAAACCAACTATGGAATAGACAAGACCTACCTATACCTTCTTCAGTGAAAGGGACTCAAAACCCCATATTTCCCGCAGAGGAATATATCTGACTAGTAAGAATCTTAAAACCTATGTATTGATATGTCTCTGTAAGGGAATCAAGTGTGTCTAGACTGGCATAAACATGGCAGAGAGAATCAGCTCAAACCCACTATAAAAAGGAATTTCTAAAACAAAACAAAAAAACAGGGAAATTCTTTACAATTCCTTCAGGGTCTCTGATGAAACGTGGAATAACCCTGTCTACAATGACAGCTGGATGTGGCATAAGGCTGGACACTTGGGACTGAGAGGATTGGTGAGATTGGGTGAGCAAATGCAGACCCTTTAAAGCAATAATGCATGACACCCACTCCATGTGTCACAACTCTCCA
The DNA here is from genome assembly GCF_964341445.2 of Mesoplodon mirus. Classification (NCBI taxonomy): domain Eukaryota; kingdom Metazoa; phylum Chordata; class Mammalia; order Artiodactyla; family Ziphiidae; genus Mesoplodon; species Mesoplodon mirus. Next base: position 269,705 of record NW_028295403.1, read on the forward strand.
GGTTGAAGGGAATACTACTACAGCTATAACATGTACGGGAAACCTAGAGAATGGACACACTGTGAATACGAAAGGTTTCTAAAACTCAACGAATAGTCCCTCTCCTGGTGCTCCAGTTTGACATTCCAACTGCTTTACTATCAATCTCCCAACTTGGAGAGACAACCCCTTTAACCTCCTGGTTCTCACAGTTGGCCAATTTGGCAGAGGATGAAAGGGAAGAGGGAGAACCAATGAGAGAGTAGCTGTTAGGCATTTGGACGGTCATATGTCGCTCTAATGTCCCGGCAGGAAGAAGAATTAACCAAAGTTGCCACCACCCACCGGGAACCAATATAGGTCCTGAACCAAAATTTGGACATGCGTTCAGCTCACAAAAAGCGAGTTGAAAAATGGAGCTCAATGGCACAGCAATTCACAAACTGGCAAAGTAATAAAGGACAACTATCATACAAAAATCTGTTGAGGGAAGGCAACGAGGCGGACTTGTAATCGAGGCAGAATAGCAGGAAACAGATTTCAAGAGGTACGTTGGAATCACCTGTAAAGCACAGGAAGAGGGGCACAACTTCGACAATGATGCACTTGGCCAAAAAGGGCGTATGCATTTTCTCCTGAATATATGCAGGAGAAAACGCATATGCCCTTTTTGGCCAAGCAAGCAAGCGGGCAATGCAAATCTGCACTACAAAGAAGTATCACTTCCCACCGGTCAAAAGGGACATCCACAAAATGTGTAAAAACCAGAAAGTCAAGACAGGCCCTGGAGAACATGGAGCCTTGTAATGCTGATGGGCGGGATGTAAATTGCCAACGGCCTCACTGGAGGAGTGCATTGTGTTCCCTAAAACAAGTAAACAACAGAGCTACAGAGCCAAGGGCACTTCCAGTCTAGGGAATATACCTTGGGAAAACTGAAAATCAATAAGACAGAGCCACCCTCAAATTTAGGGCTGCACTGCTCACAAGAACCTCAACTTGGTTACACCTGAAATATCCCAGGAAATATAAAAATGGTTCAAAAATTTATGGTACATACGTACGATGGAATATCCCTCAGCCATGAAATCAATGTCATAAGACCAGTAGCAGCAAAATGAGTGGATTCAGGTACGATGATTCTAAGTGAAATAAGTCACACAGAAAAAGAAGCTTATCATAAGATATCACTTATGAAGATCCTGTAAACATGGCTACACATGAACTGAGTTAGGAAAGAGGACAGAGTCTCACATTTAGAAAACACTCTTATGCCTGCTTAAGGGGGAAGGAGAGGTGGGGTGATGCAGAAAACCAGAGTTTGATATGAGGACAGGTACCGTTCCAAAAACCAATTATGGAATAGACAAGACCTACCTATACCTTCCTCAGTGAAAGGGACTCAAAACCCCATATTTCCCGCAGAGGAATATATGTCACTAGTAAGAGTCTTCAAACCTATGTATTGATATGTCTCTGTAAGGGAATCAAGTGAGTCTGCACTGGCATAAACATGGCAGCGAGAATCAGTTCAAGCCCACTATAAAAAGGAATTTCAAAAACAAACAAACAAACAAAAAACAGGGAAATTCTTTACAATTCCTTCAGGGTCTCTGATGAAACGTGGAATGACACTGTCTACAATGACAGCTGGATGTGTCATAAGTCTGGACACTTGGGACTGAGAGGATTGGTGAGATTGGGTGAGCAAATGCAGACCCTTTAAAGCAATAATGCATGGCACCCATTCCATGGGTCCCAACTCTCCAGGTTGAAGGGAATATTACTACAGCTATAACATGTACGGGAAACCTAGAGAATGGACACACTGTGAATACGAAAGGTTTCTAAAACTCAACGGATAGTCCCACTCCTGGTGCTCCAGTTTGACTTTCCAACTGATTTACTATCAATCTCCCAACTTGGAGAGACAGCCCCTTTAACCTTCTGGTTCTCACACGTTGCCAATTTGGCAGAGGATGAAAGGGAAGAGGGAGAACCAATGAGATAGTAGCTGTTAGGCATTTGGATGGGCATATGTCACTCTAATTTCCCGGCCGGAAGAAGAATTAACCAAAGTTGCAACCACCCTCAGGGAACCAGTATAGGTCCTGAACCAAAATTTTGCACATGTGTTCAGCTCACAGAAAACGAGTTGAAAAATGGAGCTCAAGGGCACAGCAATTCACAAACTGGAGAAGTAATAAAGGACAACTATCATCCAAAAATCTGTTGAGGGAAGGCAACGAGGCAGTCTTGAAAGCGAAGCAGAATAGCAGGAAACAGATTTCAAGAGGTACGTTGGAATCACCTGTAAAGCACAGGAAGAGGGGCACATCTTTGACAATGATGCACTTGGCCAAAAAGGGCATATGCATTTTCTCCTTAATATATGCAGGAGAAAACGCTTATGCCCTTTTTGGCCAAGCAAGCAAGCGGGCAATGCAAATCTGCACTACAAAGAAGTATCACTTCCCACCGGTCAAAAGAGACATCCACAAAATGTGTAAAATCCAGAAAGGCAAGACAGGCCCTGGAGAACAGGGAGCCTTGTAATGCTGATGGGCGGGATGTAAATTGCCAACTGCCTCACTGGAGGAGTGCATTGAGTTCCCTAAAAGAAGTAATCAACAGAGCTACAGAGCCAAGGGCACTTCCAGTCTAGGGAATATACCTTGGGAAAACTGAAAATCAATAAGACAGAGCCACCCTCCAATTTAGGGCTGTACTGCTTACAAGAACCTCTACTTGGGTACACCTTAAATATCCCAGGAAATATAAAAATGGTACAAAACATAGTGGTATTTACGTTCGATGGAATATCCCTCAGCCGTGAAAACAATGTCATAAGACCAGTAGCAGCAAAATGACCTGATTCAGGTACGATGATTCTAAGTGAAATAAGTCACACAGAAATAGAAGCTTATCATAAGATATCACTTATGAAGATCCTGTAAATATGGTTACACATGAACAGAGTTAGGAAAGAGAACAGAGTCTCACATTTAGAAAACACTCTTATGCCTGCTTAAGGGGGAAGGAGAGGTGGGGTGATGCAGAAAACCAGAGTTTGATATAAGCACAGGTACCGTTCCAAAATCCAACTATGGAATAGACAAGACCTACCTATACCGTCCTCAGTAAAAGGGACTCAAAACCCCATATTTCCCGCAGAGGAATATATCTGACTAGTAAGTATCTTAAAACCTATGTATTGTTATGTCTCCGTAAGGCAATCAAGTGTGCCTAGACTGGCATAAACATGACAGCGAGAATCAGCTCAAACCGACTATAAAAAGGAATTTCAATAACAAAACAAAAAAACAGGGAAATTCTTTACAATTCCTTCAGGGTCTCTGATGAAACCTGGAATGACCCTGTCTACAATGACAGCTCGATGTGGCATAAGGCTGGACACTTGGAACTGAGGCGAACGGTGCGATTGGGTGAGCAAATGCAGACCCTTTAAAGCAATAATGCGTGGCACCCATTCCATGGGTCCCAACTCTCCAAGTTGAAGGGAATATTACTACAGCTATAACATGTACGGGAAACCTAGAGAATGGACACATTGTGAATACGAAAGGTCTCTAAAACTCAACGAATATTCCCTCTGCTGGTGCTCCGGTTTGACTTTCCAACTTCTTTACTATCAATCTCCCAACTTGGAGAGACAGCCCCTTAACCTCCTGGATCTCACAGGTTGCCAATTTGGCAGAAGATGAAACGGAAGAGGGAGAACCAATGAGAGAGTAGCTGTTAGGCAATTGGACGGGCATATGTCACTCTAAATTCCCGGGAGGAAGAAGAATTAACCAAAGTTGCAGCCACCCACCGGGAAACAACATAGTTCCTGAACCAAAATTTTGGACATGCATTCAGCTCACAAAAAAAGAGTTGAAAAATGGAGCTCAAGGGCACAGCAATTCACAAACTGGCAGAGTAATAAAGGACAACTATCATCCCAAAATCTGTTGAGGGAAGGCAAAGAGGCGGAATTGCAAGCGAGGCAGAATAGCAGGTAACAGATTTCAAGAGGTACGTTGGAATCACCTGTAAAGCACAGGAAGCGGGACACAACATCGACAATGATGCACTTCGCCCAAAAGTGCATATGCATTTTCCCCTGAATATATGCAGGAAAAAACGCATACACCCTTTTTGGCCAAGCAAGCAAGCGGGCAATGCAAATCTGCACTACAAAGAATTATCTCTTCCCACCGGTCAAAAGGGACAACCACAAAATATGTAAATACCAGAAAGGTAAGACAGGCCCTGGAGAACAGGGAGCCTGGTTATGATGATGGGCGGGATGTAAATTGCCAACTGCCTCACTGGAGGAGTGCATTGTGTTCCCTAAAACATGTAAACAACAGAGCTACAGAGCCAAGGGCACTTTCAGTCTAGGGAATATACCTTGGGAAAACTGAAAATCAATAAGACAGTGCCACCCTCAAATTTAGGGCTACACTGCTTACAAGAACCTCAACTTGGGTTCACCGGAAATATCCCAGGAAAGATAAAAATGGTTCAAAAAACTGTGGTACTTACGTACGATGGAATATCCCTCAGCCATGAAATCAATGTCATAAGACCAGTAGCAGCAAAATGAGTGGATTCAGGTACGATGATTGTAAGTGAAATAAGTCACACAGAAAACGAAGCTTATCATAAGATATCACTTATGAAGATCCTGTAAACATGGCTACACATGAACTGAGTGAGGAAAGAGAACAGAGTCTCACATTTAGAAAAAAATCTTATGCCTGCTTAAGGGTGATGGAGAGGTGGGCTGATGCATAAAACCAGAGTTTGATATAAGCACATGTACCATTCCAAAAACCTAATACGGAATAGACAAGACCTACACCTTCCTCAGTGAAAGGGACTCAACACCCCATATTCCCCGCAGAGGAATATATCTGACTAGTAAGAATCTTAAAACCTATGTATTGATATGTTTCCATAAGGGAAACAAGTGTGTCTAGACTGGCATAAACATGGCAGTGAGAATCAGCTCAAACCCACTATAAAAAGGAATTTCAAAAACAAAACAACAAAACAGGGAAATTCTTTAAAATACCTTCAGGGTCTCTAATGAAATCTGGAATGACCCTATCTACAACGAGAGCTGGATGTGGCATAATGCTGGACACTTGGGTGTGAGACGATAGGTGAGATTGTGTAAGGAAATGCAGACCCTTTAAAGCAATAATGTGTGGCACCCATTCCATGGGTCCCAACTCTCCAGGTTGAAGGTAATATTACTACAGCTGTAACATGTACGGGAAACCTTGAGAATGGACACACTGTGAATACGAAATGTTTTTAAACCTCAACTAATAGTCCCTCTCCTGTTGCTCCGGTTTTAGTTTCCAACTGCTTTACTATCCATCTCCCAACTTGGAGAGACAGCCCCTTTAACCTGCTGTTTCACACAAGTTGCCAATTTGGCAGAGGATGAAAGGGAAGAGGGAGAACCAATGAGAGAGTAGTTGTTAGACATTTGGAGGGGCATATGTCACTCTGATTTCCTGGCAAGAAGAACAATTAACCAAAGTCTCAGCCACACACCAGGAAACAGTATAGTTCCTGAACCAAAATTTTGGACTTGCATTCAGCTCACAAAAATCGAGTTGAAAAATGGACCTCAGGGGCACAGCAATTCACAAACTGGCAGAGTAATAAAGGACAACTAGCATCCAAAAATCTGGTGAGGAAACGCAATGAGGCGGCCATCAATGCGAGGCAGAATATCAAAAAACAGATTTCAAGAGGTGCGTTGGAATCATCTTTAAACACAGGAGGAGGGTCACAACTTCTACAATAATGCACTTGGCCAAAAAGGGCGTATGCGTTTTATCCTGAATATATATTCAGGAGAAAACGCATACGCCCTTTTTGGCCAAGCAAGCAAGCAGGCAATGCAAATCTGCACTAATAAGAAGTATCACTTCCCACCTGTGAAAAGGGACATCCGCAAAATATTTAAAAATCAGAAAGGCAAGACAGTTCCTGGAGAACAGGGAGCCTTGTTATGCTGATGGGCGGGATGTAAATTGCCAACTGCCTCTCTGAAGGAGTGCATTGTGTTCCCTAAAACAAGTAAACAACAGAGCTACAGAGCCAAGGGCACTTCCAGTCTAGGGAATATACCTTGGGAAAATTGAAAATCAATAAGACAGAGACACCCCAATATTTAGGGCTGCACTGCTTACAAGAAGCTCAACTTGGGTACACCTTAAATATCCCATGAAATATAAAAATAGTTCAAAAAATTGTGGTACTTACGTACGATGGAATATCCCTCAGCCATGAAATCAATGTCTTAAGACCAGTAGGAGCAAAATGAGTGGATTCAGGTACGATGATTATAAGTGAAATAAGTCACACAAAAAAAGAAACTTATCATAAGATATCAGTTATGTAGAACCTGTAAACATGGCTACACATGAACTGAGTTAGGAAAGAGAAGAGTCTCACATTTAGAAAACACTTATGCCTGCTCAAGGGGGAAGGAGATGTGCGGTGATGCATAAAACTAGAGTTTGATATTAGTACAGGTACCAATCCAAAACCCTAATAGGGAATAGACAAGACCTACACCTTCCTCAGTGAAATGGACTCAACACCCCATATTCCCTCCAGAGGAATATATGTGATTAGTAAAATCTTAAAACCTATGTATTGAAATGTGTCCTTAATGGATTCAAGTGTGTCTCGACTGGCATAAACATGGCCGTGAGAATCAGCTCAAACCCACTATAAAAAGGAATTTCAAAAACAAAACAAAAACAGGGAAATTCTTTACAATTCCTTCAGGGGCTCTGATGAAACCTGAAATTACCATATCTACAATGACAGCTGGATGTGTCTTATGGCTGGATACTTGTGATTGAGAGGATTGGTGAGATTGGGTGAGCAAATGAAGACCCTTTAAAGCAATAATGCGTGGCACATATTGCATTGGTCCCAACTCTCCAGGGTGAAGGGAATATTACTACAGCTATAACATGTACGGGAATCCTAGAGAATGGACACACTGTGGATACGAATGGTATCTAAAACTCAACGAATAGTCCCTCTTCTGGTGCTCCGGTTTGACCTTTTAACTGCTTTACTATCAATATCCCTACTTGGAGAGACATCCCCTTTAACATCCTGGTTCGCACAGGTTACCAATTTGGCAGAGGATGAAAGGGAAGAGGGAGAACCAATGAGAGAGTAGTTTTTAGGCATTTGGACGGGCACATGTCACTCTAATTTCCCATCAGGAAGAAGAATTTACCAAAGTCTCAGCCAGCCTGTAGGAACGAGTATAAGTCCTGAACCAAAATTGTGGATTTGCGGTCAGATCACAAAAAAGCGAGCTGAAAAATGGAGCTCAGGGGCACAGCAATTCACAAATTGGCAGAGTAATAAAGGACAACTCTCCTCCAAAAATCTATTGAGGGAAGGCAATGAGGCGGATTTGAAAATGAGGCAGAATAACAGGAAACAGATTTCATGAAGTACATTGGAATCGACTTTGAAGCACATGAAGAGGGGCACAACTTCGACAGTGATGCACTTGGCCAAAAAGGGCGTATGTGTTTTATCCTGAATATATTCAGGAAAGAAAGCATATGCCCTTTTTGGCCAAGCAAGCAAGCGGGCAATGCAAATCTTCACTAAAAGAACGATCACTTCCCACAGGTCAAAAGGGATATCCGAAAAATGTGTAGAAACCAGAAAGTCAAGATAGGCCCTGGAGATACGTGAACCTTGTTAGTCTAAAGGGCAGGATATAAATTGCCAACTACCTCTCTGGAGGAGTGCATTGTGTTCCCTATATCAAATAAACAACAGAGCTAAAAATCCAAGGGCAGTTCCCGTCTAGGGAATATACCTTTGGAAAACTGAAAATCGATAAGACACATCCATGCCCAAATTTAGGGCTGCACTGCTTACAAGAACCTCAACTTGGTTACACCTTAAATATCCCAGGAAAGACAAAAATGATTAAAGAAATTGTGGTACTTACGTACGATGGAATATCCCTCAGCCATGACAATAATGTCATAAGGCCAGTAGCAGTAAAATGAGTGGTCTCAGGTACGATGATTCTAAGTGAAATAAGTCACACAGAAAAAGAAACTTATCATAAGATATCACTTATGAAGGTCCTGTAAACATGGCTACACATGAACTGATTTAGGAAAGATAACAGAGTAACAAGTCTTATCATAAGATATCACTCATAGTGTGAGTGTACACATGACTACACATGAACTGAATTAGAAACACAACAGAGTCACACATTTAGAAAAGAATCTTCTTCCTGCTTAATGGGAAAGGCGAGGTGAGGTGATGCATAAAACCACAGTTTTAAATTAGCACACATACCGTTACATAAACCAAGTATTTAATAGACCGCACCTACTCCCGGCATAATGAACTGGACTCAAAAACCCTTATTCATTTCTGAGGAATATATATGACTCTAAGAATTTTAAAACATATGTATTCTCATGTCTCCATAAAGGAATCATGTCTGTGTATAACTGCATGAACACAGCACTGAAATTCAGTTAAACCCACTTATAAAAATAAATTTCAAAAGCAAAATGCAAAAACAGAGAGAAAGTCTTAAAAATTACGTTCAGGGCCTGTGATGCAAGCTAGATTGACCACCTTTACACCCACAGCTGGATGAGACATAAGACTGGACACGTGGGGCGGACAAGATTGCTGAGGTTGTGTGAACAAAAGAACACCACTTAGAGCAATACTGTGTGCTACCCATTCTCGTGGTCCCAACTCTCCAGGTGTAAGGGAATCCTCATACAGTTAAATCATGCATGGGAAACCCAGTGGATGGTACACTGTGTAATTGGGAAAGTTTTCTAAAAGGTACCTCATTTTTCCTTTTGTCGTGCTCGGCTTCGCCATTCCATCTGCATTACTCAAAATCTCCCGACTTGGAGTGTCAGCGTCTTTACCATCCTGTTATGCACAGTTTGCAAATTGTGCAGCGGATGAACAGGAAGTGGTGAAATAAATGAGAGATAAGCTGTAGGTGTTTGGATGGGCACATGTCACTCTAGTTTCCCATCAGGAAGAATAATTAACCAAAGGCTCAGCCTGACACCCCAGAACCAGACTAGGGCCTACAGCCATGCTGCAGTATTGCAGCCAGCTCACAAATAGGCGAGTTGAAAAATGAAAATCAGGGGCACAGCAATTCACAAACTTGCAGAGTTATAAAGGACAACTATCATCCAGAAATATATTGAGGTAAGGCAGTGAAGAGGATTTGAATGCAAGGCAGAATTGAAGGAAACGGATTTCAAGAGGTAGATTGGAGTCGTCTTTAAAGCACATGAAAAGCGACAGAATTTCGACAATGTTGCCCTTGGCTGAAAAGGGACTATGTGTATTTTCTTGAATATATTCGGGAAAAAATGCATATGCCCTTCTTGGCCAAGCAAGCCATCAGGCATTGGAAATACACACTACAGAGAAGTGTCCCTTACCTCCAGTCAAAAGGGCCATCCACAAATAGTGTAAAAACCACAAATACAGGACAGGCCATGGAGAAAAGGGAGCCTGGTTACGCCGATGGACAGGATGTAAATTGCCAACAGCCTCTCTGGAGAACTGTATGTTGTTTTCTAAAACAGAGCTACAGAGCATAGCACACTTCCACTCATGGACGTGTATTTTGAGAAAACTAAAAATCCACAACACACAGACAGCCCAATCTTTAGGGCTGCTCTGTTTACAAGAACCTCGACTTCAGTACACTTTAAATATCCCAGTAAAGGAAAAAAAAATGGATATAGATGTTGTGGTACTTATATACAATGGAATGTCACTCAGACATAAAATCAATGTCATAAGGCCAATAGCAGCATATTGAGTGGCTTTAGGTACGATGATGCTAAGTGAAATGAGCCACAAAGGAAAAGAAACTTATTGTAATATATGACTTATAGAGGAAATGTAAACATGGCCACACATGAACTGAATTTCAAAAGAGAACAGAGTTACACATTTAGAAAACACAATTATGCCTCCTTAAGGGGAAAGGTGCCGTGGGGTGATGTGTAAAAGCAGAGTTTGAAATTAGCACAGATCCCATTCCATATACCAAATATGTAATAGACAAGACCTACTCCTTTCTCAATGAACTGGACACAAAACACCCTATTCACTGAAGAGGAATATATCTGACTGGTAATAACCTTGAAACCTATGTATTTATATGTCTCCATAATGGAATCAAGTGTATGTAGATTGGCATAAACACAGATCAATGGAACAGGACAGAAAGCCCAGAGATAAACCTACATACCTATGGCTATCTCATCTATGACAAAGGAGCTAAGGATATACAATGGAGCAAAGACAGTCTCTTCAGTAATTGGTGCTGGAAAAACTGGACCCCTACACATAAAAGAATGAAAGTAGAACACTCCATAACACCATACACAAATATAAACTCTAAATTGATTAGAGATCTAAATATAAGACCAGACACTATAAAACACTTAGAGGAAACCATAGGCAGAACACTCTATGACATAAATCACAGCAAGATCCTTTTTGACCCACCACTTAGAGAAATGGAAATAAAAACAGAAATCAACAAATGGGACCTAATGAAACTTAAAAGCTTTTATGCAGTACAGGAAAACATAAACAAGATGCAAAAACAACCCTCAGAATGGGAGAAAATATTTTCAAATGAAGCAATTGACAAAGGATTAATCTCCAAACTTTACAAGCACCTCATGTAGCTCAATATCACAAAAACAAACAACCCAATCCAAAAACGGGCAGAAGACCTAAATAGACATTTCTCCAAAGAAGATATACAGATTACCAAGAAACACATGAAAGGATGCTGAACATCACTAATCATTAGAGAAATGCAAATCAAAACTACCCTGAGGTATCACCTCACAGCAGTCAGAGTGGCAATCATCAAAAAAATCTACAAAACAATAAACGCTGGAGAGGCCTTTATTGGAGAAAAGGGAACACACTTGCACTGTGGGTGGGAATGTAAACTGATATGGCCACTAGGGAGAACAGTACGGAGGTTCCTTTAAATAACTAACAATAGAAGTACCATATGACACAACAATCCAACTACTGGGCATTTGCATTTTGAAAACCATAATTCAAAAAGAGTTATGTAGAAAATTGTTCATTGCAGCTCTATTTGCAATAGCCAGGACATGGAAGCAACCTAAGTGTCCATCGACAGATGAATGGATAAAGAAGATCTGGCACATATATACAATGGAATATTACTCAGCCATAAAAAGAAACAAAACTGAGATATTTGTACTGAGCTGGATGGACTTAGAATCTGTCCTACACAGTGAAGTAAGTCAGAAAGGGAAAAACAAATACTGTATGTTAACAGAGATATACAGAATCTAATGAAGAAAAAAAAAGATTTTGAAGAACCTAGTGGCAGGAGAGGATTAAGGACACAGACATAGAGAAAGACTTGAGGACACCGGAAGGGGGATGGGTAAGCTGGGACGAAGTGAGAGAGTGGCATGGACATAAATACATTACCAAATGTAACACCGATAGCTACTGGGAAGCAGCCACATAGAACAGGGAGATCAGCTCGGTGCTTTGTGACCACATAAGGGTGTGGGATATGGAGTGTGGGAGGGAGATGCAAGAGGGAGGGGATCTGGTGATATTTGTATATGTATAGCAGATTCACTTTGTTATACAGCAGAAACGAACACTCCATTGTAAATCAATTATACTCCAATAAACATGTAAAAGGAAAAAAATAAAAAGGAAGAAGGCCCAGGGATAAACCTACACACCTATGATCAACTAATCTATGACAAACGAGGCAAGACTATACAATGGAGATAAGACAGTCTCTTCAATCATTGGTGCTGGGAAATATGGACAGCTACATGTAAAAGAATGAAATTAGAACACTCCCCAACACCATACATAAAAATATATTCAAAATGGATTAGAGACCTTAATGTAAGACCAGACAGTATAAAACTCTGAGAGGAAAACTTACGAAGGATACTCTGACGTAAATCCCAGCAAGAACTTTTTTGATCCACCTCCTATAGTAATGAAGTAAAAAAGAAAACTATACAGATGGGACATAATGAAACTTAAAAACTTTTGCAAAGCAAAGGAAACCACAAACAAGGTGAAAAGACAACCCTCAGAATGGCAGAGAATAATTGCAAACGAATCAATGGACAAATGATTAATCTCCAATATATATAAACAGCTCATGCAGCTCAATATTAATAAAACAACCCAATACAAAAATGGAAGAAGATCTAAATAGATATTTCTTCCAAGAAGACATAGAGATGGCCAGTACGCACATGAAAATCTGCTCAACATCACTAATTATTAGAGAAATGGAAATTGAAATTACAATGAGGCATCACATCACATCATCAGAAAATCTACAAACAACAAATGCTGGAGAGGGTGTGGAGAAAAGGAACCTTCTTCCACTATTGTTGGGTATGTAAATCGATACAGTCTCTATGGAGAACAGTATGGAGGTTCCTTAGAAAACTAAAAATAGAATTACCATATAATCCAGCAATCCCACTACTGGGCATATACCCAGAGAAAACCATAAATCAAAAAGACACATTCACCACAATGTTCATTGCAGCACTATTTACAATAGCCAGGTAATGAAAGCAACCTAAGTGACCACAGACAGACGAATGGATAAAGACGTGGTACATATATACAATGGAATGTTACTCAGCCATACATAGGAATGAAATTGGGTCATCTGTAGAGACCTTGATGGATCTAGAGACTGTCATACGGAGTGAAGTAAGTCAGAAAAAGAAAAACAAATATTGTATATTAATGCATATATGTGGAACCTAGAAAAATGGTACAGATGAACCGGTTTGCAGAGCAGAGATAGAGACACAGATGTAGAGAACAAACATATGGACACCAAGGGGGGAACACCATGTGAGGGTGGTGGTGGGATGAATTGGGAGACTAGGATTCACATGTGCACACTTATATGTATAAAATAGATATCCAATAAGAACCTGCTGTATAAAAGAAATAAATAAATTTAAAAAAAATAAAAATAAATAAATAACATTTAATAAAATAAAACAGAAAAAAAGTTTTTCCCTTCACATAGACGTCTTTACATTAATGCATTATTGCCATGTTTATATCTCCAAAATTAAAAAAAAAAGAGGAATAAATAAAATCTACCTTGAACCAAAAAGAAAAAATAAAAATAAAAAAAAAAAACAGAACCCACCAGTGATACAGAGGAAAATCGTATCAGGGCACTTGCTCCAGTGGTAAAAAATTCTTAAGTTGGTCAGAGGTGGGAAATCGTCTCCCATGCAGTCAGCAGCACTACCCCCCACAAGGAGCATCCTCATTGCAAAGCTGGGGGACTGTTTTGAGGCGTCTGTGAGTAAATGTAAGCTGAGCCCCAGTTCTGCTGCAGCTGAATTCTTCCCACCCTTTCCAGGTAAAACACCTGGATATGTACAAGTACTTGCAAGCCTAGAGGAAGGGCTGTGGAGCCACACCAGCGACAGCACGCAGGCCGACTTGGTGCCTGCAGGCCAGCCAGGATGGTCCTGGCCCCAGATGCCCTTCTGGAAGCTTTCCATTTCCCTGCCTGAGATACCCCTCCTGCCATGGCCCACACTGCTTTTTTACTTCCTCACCTCTGCCTGGGGAGAAAATCCAGCGGCAGGTATGGATGACACATCCTCTTCTTTAGCAGGTGGCAGCCTAGCATCTCCTGCGAAAAGTCCAGCAGAGCCCCACTCACATTGGGCCACCCATAAAGCCAGGGCCCCTCACTCCCTACCACCACCCCAGCCCCGACACTGCTGACGGGGCAGAGAATATGGCATCAGGCACAGCTACAGGGGCTCTTGCTGACTGGTGAGGTGTTTATATTGACCTCAAACCAGGCACACCTGGGGAGGGTTGGCAGGCAGTGTCAGGCTGCCCAAATCAGCCAATCCTCACCCCTCAGGGGCTCACATTTGCAGAAAATGAATCTTGCTAAACGGGCCAGGCCCAAGGAACAGGTGTGGGCCCTTGAGAGTCAGGATAGACAAGGGGCTGCAGCTGCGGCTTGTTTTCTTATCATTTTATCTGGTCCATGAGTGGAAAAGAACTTCAAGAAGACCCTATCCTAATGAGAGGAACCCAGGAGTCAGGGAGAGGAGTGATGGTGGGTGGAGACAGAGGCCTGGTGCCCTGGCTGCAGTGGAAGTGTCTGGAAGACCAGGCAGAGAGAGGCTGCACAGAGTGATAGCCAGGGTCACAGACCTGTCAGAGCTGCTGTTTGTTAGTTCAAGTCCTGCTCTGAGGTGTTCTGTGTCAGCTATGAGCGACAGGTGACCTGGGGGTTCTCTGCAAGGTGGGCTATGTGCACAGTTCCTGTGTGTCCAGCCCTGCTGGGGTACCTGCCCAGGGGAGTTCTGTATCCTGGGAAGGGCCTGACTAGGAGAGCCCCATGGGCTGCTGGGTAGCTGCACAGGTGAGCTCCATACCCTGGGAGGGACTTGAACACGAGAGCCCCGTGGGCTGTTGGGATGGGTGGTGCAGCCCAGGTGAGCTCCATATCCTGGGATTGGCCTGACCACGAGAGCCCCATGGGCTGCTGGAGACCTGGTAAAGGATATCAGGACAGTCAGTGAAGCCACCGAGGATATACATCCTGTTGCTCCTATTTCCTACACCCTGCTGCTCATTCTACCATCCACCAGGCCATGACATTCTGTATTACACTTCAATGATGCCTTCTTCTGTATTCCATTCATCTCAGAGTCACAAGAATTTTTGGCTTGTGAGTGGCAGGACACAACATGCAACACGAGCAATAATGCTGGGCCGTCCTGCCCCAATGGTTCAAAAATCCCCACACCATCATTGGGGAAATGTCCTCTAAAGACCTAAAAGTTCTACCTCTGTAAAAGGGAACCCTCCTTCAATATGCAGATGACATTCTGATCGCCAGGCCTACTAAAGACGCCTCTGAACTACCTAGCCAAGAAAGGATAGAAGGTGTCCAAGAAAAAGGCTCAAATATCCCAGGCTCAGGTGACATGCCTGGGCTTCATTCTCACAGATATTCGGAGAAACGCATCCCAGGATAGGGAAGAAGCCATTTGCAGCCTTACCTCTTCTAAAACTAGAAGACAGCTTAGGGGTTCCTGGGGAGGCCAAGGTTTTCTGCATCTGGATCCCTAACTACAGTCTGATAGCTGGGCCTCTACCTGAAACACTGACACGAAAAGATGATGATCTTTTTGAATAGAATCCAGAAGCAGCCTTTCAAGAATGGAAAGAGCAGTCAATTTAGACCCTTGCCCAGGAACTCCCTAATTTAACTAAACCCTTTGACCTTTACATACCCGGTCAAAGGTTAATTGCCCTTGGAGCCTTAGTGCAAAAACTGGGACCACTTGAAATGGAGCAACACAAGAATGCCCTTCAGGTATGATAAACTATGGTCACCAAGGGCTTTGCCCACCAACTCATCAGGCCAGGATACTGGGGTATCTAAAAAGCTAGAAATCAGCAGCCCACAAGGCCATCTCCCTCCTAAGGGAAAAGGACCCCACGTCGTGATCCTAACCACCCATCATGCCATGAAGTTGCAGGTGTCGCTCTGTGGACACACTGACATCGAGTGAGGAGGCCCTCCAATTCCACCTCCAGAGAGACAAACGGGGGCCACGGGGCCCCAAGATGACTGGTGTGACCATCACTTGACCTGGAGTTTCTCTCAGAAAACAACAAGACTGTGCCCCGGAAGAGCAGACTACTGCTTGCAGGACTTACTGCACCCAGAGGGGAGCTAATAAGCTTGGCGGGGGAAACGTGTATCACGCTTTCACCATAGAAAACCCTACAGACACCGCAGTGATGGTGGCCAATATGACCGGCTGGACTGCTGGCTACTTCTAAATGCCGTTGACTCAGTGGAGGTCATGGTCCTGGATCACCACTGACACTGGACTGTCTGGGAGTTGCGCGGGCAGGGTTCTGACACATGGTGCTGTTTGTACATTAATTCAGGGACCTAATTAAAGAAAGCACAGACTACTGGTCAGAGCATCTAGGCTGGCAAAAACCGTCAGCCTAAGGTCTCTGAACAAATGTGGGGTGGGGTGAAACCTGCCACCTCAGCATCTCTGCGCATCTCTTTCCTGGACACTTAAAGGTCATTAGAATCTACAACACATCCAATGCTGGTGATCAGGCATACGGGAAGTGAGGCAGGAGGCCTTGGGACAATCAACCTCACCTGGAGGCTGGTGGGGAGACGTTTTGCCCCTCCCCCCAGGTATCAGGTCTGCCACCACAGCATGAAGCAGTTACAAAAGAGGGGTCTGCACCCTCAACACCCCAAGAATGAGGAACGGAACAAAAAGCAGAGGAGGTGTTCGTCTCTGGCAACGTTCATTAAAAATTCCTGTGAGATAAAAAGAGAACCTGGGCAATAAAATAAAGTCTAATCTGTTTTTCCTTTGTGCTTTGTCTAATTTCACGTGCTCCTAGGGTTCCGCATGCAGAGGTCCCACACCCGGCACTTCAGACCCGATTTCCTAGTGCAGAATGGCTGGGTCGACACCTCAGCTAGAGGGGTCCCATGCAGACTCCACGGCATAGAGCCTGAGCTGCAGCCAACCCAGCCCTCGAGAGCTCCATCCCCTCCCTCCCACTGACGCTCCCGGGATCCCTACACAGCAGCCCAGCCCACAGCCCGTGGGAGACTGCACGCTCTCACCTCTCCATTCTGTTTTCAAAATAATGTTTCCTTTGCTTCTGAACCAAACTCAGTCTTGATCTGTTGGCTCCAATGACACTGGGCACGGGGACTCCTGTTGGGGTCCACTCTGGAGGATCAGTAACAGAAATTGAGATCATTGTAACTTCAAAGAACAGATGTGTGAGCCAAACTGTAGTTAACATAGAGCAGTGTATAATGCTCGGGTAAAATAAGATGTTTCTAAGACTTACCTTTGATATTTCCATCACTTTACTATAAGCAAGTTCAGTGAAGACGTCTGTCTTATTTGTCAGGTCAACATTAGAGAAATGAAGTGATTTATTTCCATGGATGTACATCAAATACTCCTGGCTGAAGCTTCAATCTTGTTTTGAATGCTTTTCCATTGAAAAGGATACCTCTCTTTCAGCTCCCCCATTTCTGAGAAGTATAAAATCTTATAATTTATTATTACCAAAGGGGAAAGTTAGGACAAGGGATAAATTAACAGTTTGGGATTAACACATACACACTGCTATGTATAAAATAGATCATTCACAAGGAACAACTGTATAGCACAGGGAACTACACTGAATATTTTGCAATAACCTATAAGGGGAAATAATCTGAAAAAAGAATAGATATTTTTATTGACATCATCTATCAATGACAGATAAAATGTAACCTAAGCAAGGCCGATGGTGAACGCTTCTGACCCTGAAGATTTCAATCATCTAAAGTTTGGGCTCTGCCTATTTCCCAAGGCCCTTAATGGACATATGTGTAGCTGTAGCTTAAAAATTCCCCAGTTTGGGGTACGGGGAGGCACTGATTTGGAAAAATCCCTGGTGTTCTCCTTCCATGCACGGGACCCTTCCTACAGCTAAAACATGCCTGTCACACCTAGAGGATGGTACACCGTTTGATCGGAAAGAGTTTGGAAAAGGCACCTCATCTCCTCATCGCCTGGTGCTCGGGTTCACCCCTCCAGCATCTTTCCTGACAATCTCCTCACTTGGGGATATCAGCACCGTCAACATCCTGTTGCACACAGTTTGGAATTTGTCCAGAGGATGAAGCGGAAGGATGAGAAAAATTTAGAGACAAGTCTTAGGTGTTCGGACAGGCACATGCCACTCTAATTTCCAATCTGGAAGACAAATTCATCAAAGGCTAGAATTGCCCACGGAAACAGAATAGGTCTAGAGGAAATCCCGCTGTTTTGTGTCCAGTTTCCAAAAACACAAGTTGAAAAATGGAACTCAGGGGCACTAAAATTCATGAAACTGCAGAGTTGAAAATATCTATCGTCGAAAAATGTCTTAAGGTAAGTCACAGAAAAGGACTTGTAAGCAAGGGAGAGTGGCAGGAAACAGATTTGAAGAGGTAGAAAGGACTCCCCATTAAAGCACAAGAAAAGGGGCTCAGTATCGCCAATGATGCAGTTGGCACAAAAGGGCGTATGCATTTTTTCTGAATATATTCAAGTAAAGGCCATACACACGTTTTATCCAACAAAACAGGTGGGCACTGGAAATCAATACTACAAAATGTATCACTTCACATCAGTCAGAAGGGCCATCCATATAAAGTGTAAACACCAGAAATGCAGGACAGGGTGAGGAGAAAAGGGAGCCCTGTGAGGCTGATAGTGGAAATGTAATTTGCCAACGGCCACTCTGGAGAAGTGTATTGTGTTTGCTAAAACATCTAAAAGATGAGCTACAGAGCATAGGGCACTTGCACTCATGGGCGTATACCTTGGGAAAAACAAAAATGGACAGTAAACAGGCACCACAAAGTTTACCACCTCTCTGTTAAAAAGGGCCTCCACTTGGATATAACCTAAATGTCCCTGGAAGGATAAAATGGATAAAAGAGATGGTTACTTATGTAGAGTGGAATATTACTCATCCCGAAATCAATGAAATAAGGCCAGTTGGAACAACTCTGGAGGAGTTACATACGATCATTCTAAGGGACATATGTCAGAAAGAAAAAGAAACATATCATAAGATGTCACTTAAAGGTGGAATCAAAAATGGCTACACATGAAATAAACTACAAAACAGAAACATAGTCAAATATGTAGAAAATAGACATAAGGCTGCTAAATGGGAAAGGTGGGGAATGGTGAGGTATTATCCAGGAGGTTGAAATTAGCAAATATACCATTCCAAGTACCAAATTGAATAACTGACAAGGCCTACACGGTACCTCAAAGAACAGCACTCAGCCCACTCAAGTCACTGGACAATAATACATATGACTCGTAAGCATCTGAAAAAGAATGTATTGTTGTCTCACAGTACATGAATCAAGTGGATGTACAGCAGCAAAAAACAGAGCTTTGAAAATCAGCTGTAACCAATATAAAAATAAATTTAAAAATATTTATAAAAACAGTGAGACAGACAAAAATTCTTACAACTTTTGTTGAAGGGCTACGATGTAACATGGATTGAACACATGTAGACCCACAGCAGGATGATATATAAGGCTGGAAGCTATGCAGGCTAAGAGATTTTAGAGAGGCTGGGTGAGGAAATGCAGACCTTTTAAAGTAATACTGCCTGGTACCCATTCCATGGGTCCCAAATCGGCAGGTTCAAGGGAATCTTCTGACAGCGAAAACATGCCTGCGAAACCGAGATGAATGTACACCGTGTGCTCAGGAAAGGTGTCTAAAGTGCACCTCATTTTTGATCTCCTGGTGCTGGGGTTCGCCATTCCAGCAACATTACTAAAATTCTCCCCACTTTGAGAATCAGCACCTTTAACCTCCTGTTTCACACAGTTTGCAATTTGTGCAGAGGATAAATGGGAAGGGGGGAACCAATGAGAGATTAGCTGTAGGATTTTTGACAGGCACATGTCACTCTAATTTCCCATTAGAAGAAGAATTAACCAAAGGCTCAGCCTGCCTCCTCAGAACCAGAATAGGGCCAGAATCAATCCAATGGTTTGGCGGCCAGCTCACAAAAAAGCGAGTTGCAAAATGGAACTCAGGAGCAGACAATTCAAAGACCTGCAAAGATATAAATGATAACCAACGTCCAAAAATATATTCAGGTAAGGCAACGAAGAGGATCTGAATGAGAGGCAGAATTGCAGGAAACAGATTTCAAAAGGTAGATTGTACTCACATTTAAAGCATATGAAAAACAGCAGAATTTCTAAAATGATGTAGTTGGGCAAAAGGGTGTATGCCTTTTTTCGTGAATATCTTCAGGCAAAAAACACATACAGAGTTTTTGGCCAACCAACCAAGCGGGAAATGCAAATCCGCACAACAAAGAAGTCTCAATTTCCACTGCTCAGAAAGGCCATCCGAAAAATGTGTACAAACCAGAAATGCTGGAGAGGCCATGGAGAACAGGGAGCCTAGTCACGCTGATGGGTGGGGTATAAATATCCAAGAGCCACTCTGAAGAAATGTATGCTGTTTCCTAAAACATTTGAATACAAAGCCCCCGAGCAAAGGGGACTTCAACTCATGGACATATAACTTGGGAAGACTAAATATCAACAACACATTGGCACCCCAAAGTTTAGGGCTGCTCTGCATACAAGAACCTCAACTTCGGTACACCTAAAATATCCCAGGAAAAACAGAAATGCATAAATTACTTGTGGTAATTTTGTACAACGGAATATCACTCAGACGTGGAATCAATGTCATAAGGCCAGTAGCAGCATAAAGAGTGGATTTAGGT
This sequence comes from Mesoplodon mirus, assembly GCF_964341445.2. Classification (NCBI taxonomy): domain Eukaryota; kingdom Metazoa; phylum Chordata; class Mammalia; order Artiodactyla; family Ziphiidae; genus Mesoplodon; species Mesoplodon mirus. The sequence goes on from NW_028295403.1 coordinate 290,186, forward strand.
ATGATGATTCTAAGTGAAATTAGTCACACAGAAAAAGAATCTATTCATAAGATATCACTTACAGAGGGAATGTCAACATCACAACACATGAACTGAATTAAGAAAGAGAACAGAGTCTCACATTTAGAAAACACTCTTATACCTGTTTAATGGTATAGGAGAGGTGGGGTGATGCATAAAACCAGAGTTTGATATTAGCACAGGTACCATTCCATAAACCAAATAGAGAATAGACGAGACCTACCCCTTACTCAGTGAACGGGACTCAAACCCCCTATTCCACACAGAGGAATATATCTGACTAGTGAGAATCTTAAAACCTATGTATTGATTTGTCTACATAAGGGAATCAATGTGTCTAGACTGGCATAAACACGTCAGTGAAAATCAGCTCAACGGCAGTATAAAAATGAATTACAAAAACAAAACAAAAAACAGCGAAATTCTTACACAATTCCTTCAGGGGTTCTGATGAAACCGGGAATGACCGTATCTGCAAAGACAGCTGGATGAGACATAAGGCTGGACACTTGGGACTGAGAGGACTGGTGAGATTGGGAGAGAAAATGCAGACCCTTTAAAGTAGTAATGCATGCCACGATTCCATGGATCCCAAATCTCCAGGTAGTAGGGAATATCACTACAGTTATAACATGTATGGGAAACCTAGAGAATGGACACCCTGTGATGGTGAAAGATTTCTGAAAGTCTCCTAATTTTTACGCTCCTTGTGCTCCAGTTTGGCATTCCAACTGCTTTACTATCAATCTCCCAACTTAGGAGAGCCAGCCCCTATAACCTCCTTGTTCACACAGTTTGCTAATTGTGCAGAGGATGAAAGGGAAGAGGGAGAACCAATCAGAGAGTAGATGTAGGCATTTGGACGGGCACATGTCACTCTAAATTCCCGTCAGGAAGAAGAATTAACCAAAGCCTCAGCCACCCGCAGGGAACAGTATATCCACCCCTGGAACAAGTATAGGTCCTGAAGCAAAATTGTGGATTTGCAGTCAGCTCCCAAAAATGGGATTTGAAAATTGTAGCTCACGGGGACAGCAATTCACAACCCTACAGTTATAAAGGACTACTGTCTTCCAAAAATCAGTTGAGGGAAGGCCACGAAGCTGACTTGAAAATGAAGCAGAATTGCACAAAACATATTTCAAGAGGTAAATAGGAATCGCCTTTAAAGCACAGGAAAAGCATCACAACTTCAACAATGATGCACTTGGCCAAAAAGGGCGTATGCGTTTTCTCCTGAATATATTCAGGAGAAAACGCATACGACCTTTTTGGACAATCAAGCAAGCGCACAATGCAAATCCACACTACAAAGAATTGTCATTTCCCACGGGTCAAAAGGGACATCTGAAAATCTGTAAAAACCAGAAAGGCAAGAGGGAGATGACAAGGGCATTAAGCAATATGATCCAAAGTGTCATGAAGGATTGTGATGACAAGCGCATGGAGCATTTTGATGACAAGATTATGTAGCATATTGCTGACAAAGGCATGGAGCATTGTGATGACAAGTTTCATGGAGCACTCTGATGACAAGTGTCACGGAGCATTGTGATTACAGGGGTCATGGAGCATTGGGATGACAAGGGCATGGAGCATTTTGATGACAAGAGTCCCGGATCATTGTGTTGTCAGGTTTCATGGATCATTGTGATGATAGGAGTCATGGAGAATTGTGATGACAGGGGTCATGGAGCATTGTGATGAGAAGGTCAAGGAGCATTGGGCTGAAAACTTTCATGGAGTATTGTGATGACAGGGGCCATGGAGGCTTGTGATGACAAGGTACTGGAGCATTGTGATGAGAAGACCATGGAGACATGTGATGACAAGTCTCATGGAATATTCTGATGAAAAGGGGCATGGAGCATTGTGATTACAGGGGTCTTGGGGCATAGTGATGACAACGGCATGGGGCATTGGGATGAGATGGCCATGGAGCGTTTGGATGACATGCATCATGGAGCTTTTGAAGACAAGGGCATGGAACATTGTGATGAAAAATGCATGGAGCCTTGTCATGACAGGGTTAAGGGAGCATACTGACGACAAGTGTCAGGGAGCATTGTGATGACAAGTGTATTGAGCATTGTGATGACAAAGGTCATGGAGCATTGTGATGTGAAGACCATGGATAACTGTGATGACGAGCGTCATGGGGCGTTGTGATGATAAGTGTTATGGAACATTTTGATCACAAGGATTTGTAGCATTGTGATGACAGAGGTCATGGAGCATTTTGATTTCATTGAAATGACAATAGCATGAAGCATTTTGATGATGGGCATGGTGTATTGTGATGACAGGGTTCATGTAGCATTGAGATGAAAAGGGGCATGGAGCATTTTGATTACAGGGGTCTTGGAGCATTGTGATGACAAGGGCATGGAGCCTTGTGATGACAAGGCCATGAAACATCATGATGGCAGGGGTCATGGAGCATTGTTATGACAGGGGTTATTTTGAATTGTGATGGCAAGGGCATGGAACATTGTGATGAGAAGGCCATGGAGCATTCTGATGACATGCGTCATGGAGCTTTGTGATGACAAGGTCATGGAGCAATGTGATGAGAGCGTTCATGGAGCATTGTGATGACAATGACATTGAGCATTGTGATGAAAAGTTCATGGAGCATTGTGGTGACACATTTCACAGAGCCTTGTGATGATGAGGACATTGACATTTGTGGTGACACAGGTCATGGAGCCTTGTGATGACGGGACACACAGAGCATTGTGATGACAGGGGTCATGTAGCATTGTGATGATAGGAGCATGAAGCATTGGTCTGACAAGTTTCATGGATAATTGTGTTGACAGTGGGCATGGCACATTGTGATGACAAGGGAATGGAGCATTGTGATGACAAGGTCATGGAGTATTGTGAAGACAGGTGTCAGGGAGCATTGTGATGGCATATTTCATGTTCCATTGTGATGACAATGACATGGAGCATTGTGATGCCAAGTGTTATGGAGGATTGTGATGACAAAGGTAATGGAGCACTGTGACGACAAGGGCTTGGAGCATTGAGATGACAAGGGTCATGGAGCATTGTGATGACAAGGGCATGGAGCATTGTGATGACAACGGCCTTTGAGAATTTTGATGAAAAATTTGTGAAGCATTGTGATGACAAAGGAATGGAGCTTGCTATGACAGGGGTCATGGGGCATTGCGATGACAAGTGCATGGAGAATTGTGATGACAAGGGCATGTAACATTGTGATGAGAACTGTTATGGAGCACTGTGATGACAAGGACTTGGAGAATTGTTATGACAAGGGACATGGAGCATTGTGATGACCAGGGCATGGAGCATTGTTATGGCAAGACCGTGGAGCACTGTGATGAGAAGACCATGGATAATTCTGGTGACGAGCATCATGGAGCACTGTAATGAGAAAGGGCATGTAGCATTGTGATGATACGTCTCATGGAGCATTGTGATGACAGGGGTCATGGATCATTGTGATGACAAGTGTCATGGAGTATTCTGATGACAAGCTTGTGGAGTATTGTGATGACAAAGCATTTAACACTGTGATGGGAAGTGTCATGGAACATAGTGATGCCAAGAACGTGGAGAATTGTGATGACAGGGAACATAGAGCATTGTGATGACCAGGGCATGGAGCACTGTGATGGCAAGACCGTGGAGCACTGTGATGAGAAGACCATGGATAATTGTGATGACGAGCGTCATGGAGTGCTATAATGACAAGCGGCATGGAGCATTGTGATTACAGGGGTCTTGGAGCATTGTGATGACAAGGGCATGGAGCATTGTGAAGAGAAGGCCATGGAGCATTCTGATGAATGCGTCATGGAGCACTGTGATGACAAGTGCATGGAGCATTGTGATTACAGGTGTCTTGGAGCATTGTGATGAAAAGGGCATGGATCATTGTGATGAAAAAGGCATGGAGCCTTGTCATGACAGTGTTCAAGGAGCATACTGACGACAAGTGTCAGGGAGCATTGTGATGACAAGTGTATTGAGCATTGTGATGACAAAGTTTATGGAGCATAGTGATGAGAAGACCATGGATAATTGTGATTATGAGCATCATGGGTTGTTGTGATGAGAAGTGTTATGGAACATTGTGATCCCAACGGTTTGGAGCATTGTGATGACAGAGGTCATGGAGCATTTGGATTTCATTGTGATGAAAATATCCTGAAGCATTATGATAATGGGCATGGTGCATTGTGATGATAGGATTCATGGAGCTTTGAGATGAAAAGGGGGATGGAGCATTGTGATAAAAAGTGTCTTGGAGCATTGTGATGACAAGGGCATGGAGCATTGTGATGAGAAATCCATGGAACATTCTAATGACATGCGTCATGGAGCTTTGTGATGACAAGGGCATGGAGCATTGTGATTACAGGGGTCTTGTAACATTGTGATGACAAGTGTCATGAAGCCTTGTGAATGACAAGGCCGTGGAACATTGTGATGGCAGGGGTCATGGAACATTGTTATGAAAGGTGTAATGGAGCATTGTGATGAGAAGGACAGGAAACATCGGTGTGAAATGTTTCATGGATTATTGTGATGAGAGTGGGCATGGAGCATTGTGATGACAAGAGCACGGAACACTGTGATACAATGATCATAGAGGATTTTAATGACAAGGGCATGGAGCATTGTGATGAGAAGGGCATCGAGCATTGTGAAGACAAGTGTCATGGAGCTTTGTGATGACAAGTGCAAGAGCAATATGATGAGAGGGTTCATGGAGCATTGTGATGACAATGACATGGAGCATTGTGATGTCAAGGGTCATGGAGCTTTGTGATGACAAAAGTCACGGAGCATTTTGATGACAAGGGCGTGGTGCATTGTTATGAGAAGGGCAGGGATAATTTTGATGAGAGTGTCATGCAGCAATTTGATGAAAATTGTAATGGAACATTTTGATGACAGGGGTTATAGAACATTGTGATGCCAGGGATCATGGAGCTTTGGGTTGAAAAGGGTCATGGAGCATTTTGATGACAGGGGTTATGGAATATTGTGATGATAAGGGGATGGAGCTTTGTGATGACAGGGGTCATGGATCATTGTGATTACCGGGGTGAGGGAGTATTGTGATGACTAGGGATGGAACATTGTGATATGTCTGGTGAGAGAGCATTTGGATGAAAAGTGCATGGAGCATTGTGATTTCAAGTTATATGGAGCATAGCAATGACAAGGTTGTGGACCGTAGTGATGAAAAGAATGTGGCACAGTGTGATGACAAGGGTCATTGAGTATTGTTCTTACAAAGGCATGGAGCACTGTGATGACAAGGGTCACGGAGCATTGTCATGAAATGTTCATGGAGCATTGTGGTTACAAAGGTCACAGAGCCTTGTGATGACGCGGGCATGGACCATTGTGATGACAAACATTATGAAGCTTTGTGATGACTGGAGTCACAGAGCATTGTGATGACATGGGTCATGGAGCATTGTGATGACAAGGGCATGGAGTATTGTGATGACAGGGTCATGGAGCATTGGTCTGACAAGTTTCATAGATTATTGTGATGACAGTGGACATGGTGCATTGTGATGGCAAGGGCATGGAGCATTGTGAAGAGAAGGCCATGGAGCATTCTGATGACATGTTTCATGGATCTTTGTGATGAAAAGTGCATGGAGCAATGTGATGAGAGCGTTCATGGAGCATTGTGATGAGAATGACATGGAACATTGTTCTGCCAAGGGTCATGGATCTTTGTGATGACAAAGGTCATGGAGCATTTTGATGACAAGGGCGTTGTGCATTGTGATGAGAAGGGCAGGGAGCATAGCGATGACAGGGTCATGGAGCAATTTGATGAAAAGGGTCATGGAACATTTTGATGACAGGGGATTTGGAACATTGTGATGTCAAGGGTCATGGAACATTTTGATGAAAAGGGTCACGGAGCAATTTGATGACGGGGTTATGGAATATTGTGATGTCAGGGGTCATCGTATATTGTGATGATAAGTGCATGTAGCATTGTGATGACAGGAGTCATGGAACATTGTGATGACAGGGGTGAGGGAGTATTGTGATGAATAGTGATGTAACATTGTGATATCTGTGGTGAGAGAGCATTTCGATGAGAATTGCATGGATCATTGTGATGACAAGGTTTATGGAGCATTGTGATGACAAGATTGTGGAGCACTGTGATGACAAGCCCATGGTGAATTGTGATGGCATGTGTCATGGAGCATCGTGCTGACAAGCACATGGAGCATTGTGATGACAAGGGTCATGGAGCATTGTGCTGAGAAAGGCATAGAGCATTGTGATAACAAGGGTCAAAGAGCATTGTGATGAAAAGTTCATGGAGCATTGTGGTTAAAAATGTCACAGAGACTGTTGATGACGAGGGCATGGACCATTGTGATGACAAATGTCATGAATCATTGTGATGACTGGAGTCACGGAGCATTGTGATGACAGGGGTCATGGAGCATTGTGATAAAAAGGGCATGGAGCATTGTGATGACAATGGCATGAAGCATTGGTCTAATAAATTTCATGGATTATTGTGATGACAGTTGGAATGGCGCATTGTGATGACAAGGGCATGGAGAATTGTGATGACCAGGTCATGCAGTATTGTGAAGCCAGGTGTCAGGGAGCATGGTGATGACATATGTAATGGCCCATTGTGATGACAATGGCATGGAGCATTGTGATGCCAAGTGTCGTGGAGGATTCTGATGACAAATGTAATGGAGCATTGTGATGGCAATGGCTTGGAGCATTGTGATGACAAGGGTCAGGGAGCATTGTGCTGACAAGTGCATGGATAACTGTGATGACAAGGGTCATGGAGCATTCTGATGACAAGCTTGTGGAGTATTTTGATCACAATGGCATGGGGCATTGTGATGAAAACGGCATGGGACATTGTGATGAACAAGGCATGGAGCCTTTTCGTGACAGGGTTCAAGGAGCATTCTGACGACAAGTGTCAGGGAGCATTGTGATGAGAAGTGTATTGAGAATTGTGATGACAAAGGTCATGAGGCATTGTGATGAAAAGGGCATGGAGTATTGTGATGACAGGCATCATGGAGCGTTGTGATGACAAGTTTTATGGAACATTGTGATCACAAGGGTTTGGAGCATTGTGATGACAGAGGTCATGGATCATTTTGATTTCTAGGAGCATGGATCATTGTGATGACAAAGGCATGAAACAATGTGATCCCAAGGTTCATGGAGGATTGTGATGACAATGGAAATGGAGTATTGTGAAGACAAGTGCATAGAGCATTGTAATGACAAGGTCATGTAGCATTTTGCTGACAAAGCCTTGGATCATTGTGATGACAGGTGTCATGGAGCACTGTGATGACAAGCGTCACGGAGCATTGTGAATACAGGGGTCATGGAGCATTGGGATGACAAGGGCATGGATCATTTTGAGGAAAAGTGTCATGGAGCATTGGGCTGAAAATGTTCATGGAGTATTGTGATGACAGGGGTCATGGAGCATTGTGATGACAGAGGTCATGTAGAATTTTGATTTCATTGTGCTGACAATAGCTGGAAGCATTATGATGAAGGGTATGATGCATTGTGATGACAGGGTTCATGGAGCATTGAGATGAAAAGGGGCATGGAGCATTGTGATTAAAGGGGTCTTGGAGCACTGTAATGAAAAGGGCATGGAGCATTTTGATGAGAAGGCCATGGAACATTCTGATGACATGTGTCATGGAGCTTTGTGATGACAAGCGCATGGAGCATTGTGATGACAACGGCCATTGAGAATTTTGATGAAAAGGTCGTGAAGCATTGTGATGACAAATGAATGGAGCTTGCTATGACAGGGGTCACAGGGCATTGCAATAACAAGTGCATGGAGAATTGTGATGACAAGAGCATGTAACATTGTGATGAGAACTGTCATGGAGCATTGTGATGACAAGGACGTGGAGAATTGTGATGACAAGGGACATGGAGCATTGTGATGACCAGGTCATGGAGCATTGTTATGGCAAGACCGTGGAGCACTGTGATGAGAAGACCACGGATAATTGTGATGACGAGCGTCGTGGAGCGCTATAATGACAAGCGGCATGGAGCATTGTGATTACAGGGGTCTTGGAGCATTGTGATGACAAGGGCATGGAGCATTGTGAAGAGAAGGCCATGGAGCATTCTGATGAATGCGTCATGGAGCACTGTGATGACAAGTGCATGGAGCATTGTGATTACAGATGTCTTGGCGCATTGTGATGAAAAGGGCATGGAACATTGTGATGAAAAAGGCATGGAGCCTTGTCATGACAGTGTTCAAGGAGCATACTGACGACAGTGTCAGGGAGCATTGTGATGACAAGTGTATTGAGCATTGTGATGACAAAGTTTATGGAGCATAGTGATGAGAAGACCATGGATAATTGTGATTATGAGCATCATGGGTTGTTGTGATGAGAAGTGTTATGGAACATTGTGATCCCAACGGTTTGGAGCATTGTGATGAAAGAGGTTATGGAGCATTTTGATTTCATTATGATGAAAATACCCTGAAGCATTATGATAATGGGCATGGTGCACTGTGATGATAGGATTCATGGAGCTTTGAGATGAAAAGGGGCATGGAGCATTGTGAAAAAATGTGTCTTGGAGCATTGTGATGACAAGGGCATGGAGCATTGTGATGAGAAGTCCATGGAACATTCTAATGACATGCGTCATGGAGCTTTGTGATGACAAGGGCATGGAGCATTGTGATTACAGGGGTCTTGGAACATTGTGATGACAAGTGTCATGGAGCCTTGTGAATGACAAAGCCATGGAACATTGTGATGTCAGGGGTCATGGAACATTGTTATGACAGTTGTAATGGAGCATTGTGATGAGAAGGACAGGAAGCATTGGTGTGAAATGTTTCATGGATTATTGTGATGAGAGTGGGCATGGAGCATTGTGATGACAAGAGCACGGAACACTGTGATACAATGATCATAGAGGATTGTAATGACAAGGGCATGGAGCATAGTGATGAGAAGGGCATCAAGCACTGTGATGACAAGTGTCATGGAGCTTTGTGATGACAAGGGCATGGAGCAATGTGATGAGAGGGTTCATGGAGCATTGTGATGACAATGACATGGAGCATTGTGATGTCAAGGGTCATGGAGCTTTGTGATGACAAAAGTCACGGAGCATTTTGATGACAAGGGCGTGGTGCATTGTGATGAGAAGGGCAGGGAGCATTTTGATGACAGTGTCATGGAGCAATTTGATGAAAATTGTAATGGAACATTTTGATGACAGGGGTTATAGAACATTGTGATGATAAGGGGATGTAGCATTGTGATGACAGGGGTCATGGAACATTATGATGATAAGGGGATGTAGCATTGTGATGACAGGGGTCATGGAACATTATGATTACAGGGGTCTAGGAGCATTGTGATGAGAATCGTCATGGAGCCTTGTGATGACAAGGCCATGGAACATCGTGATGGCAGGGGTCATGGAGCATTGTTATGACAGGGGTAATGGAACATTGTGATGTCAATGGCATGGAGGATTGTGATGAGAAAGCCATGGAGCATTCTGATGACATGTGTCATGGAGCTTTGTGATGACAATGGCATTGAGCAATGTGATGAATGCGTTCATGGAGCATTGTGATGACAATGACATGGAGCATAGTGATGCCAAGGGTCATGGATCTTTGTGATGACAAAGGTCATGGAGGATTTTGAAGACAAGGGCGTTGTGCATTGTGAGGACAAGTGCAGGGAGCATTGTGATGACAGGGTCATGGAGCAATTTGATGAAAATGGTCATGGAATATTTTGATGAGAGGTGTTATGGAACATTGTGATGCCAGGGGTGATGGAGCATTTTGATGAAAAGATTTTGGGAGCATTTTGATGGCAGGGTTTATGGAACATTGTGATGTCAGGGGCCATCGAACATTGTGATGATATGTGCATGTAGCATTGTGATGACAGGAGTCATGGAACATTTTGATGACAGGGGTGAGTGAGTATTGTGACGAATAGTGCTGTAACATTGTGATATCAGTGGTGAGAGAGCATTTTTTTGAGAAGTGCATGGAGCATTGTGATGACAAGTTTTATGGAGCATTGTGAGGACAAGATTGTGGAGCACTGTGATGACAAGCGCATGGTGCATTTTGATGACATGTGTCATGGAGCATCGTGCTGACAAGCGCATGGAGCATTGTGATGACAAGTGTCATGGAGCATTGTGCTGAGAAAGGCATATAGGATTGTGATGACAAGGGTCAAAGAGCATTGTGATGAAAAGTTCATGGAGCATTGTGGTTAAAATGGTCACAGAGACTGTTGATGACGAGGGCATGGACCATTGAGATGATAAAGGTCATGAATCATTGTGATGAATGAAGTCACGGATCACTGTGATGACAGGGGTCATGGAACAATGTGATAATAAGGGATTGCAGCATTGTGATGACAAGGGCATGGAGCATTGGAATAATAAGTTTCATGGATTATTGCGATGAGAGTTGGAATGGCGCATTGGAATGACAAGGGCATGGAGCATTGTGAAGACCAGGACATACAGTATTGTGAAGACAGGTGTCACGGAGCATTGTGATGACATATGTAATGGCCCATTGTGATGACAATGGCATGGAGCATTGTGATGCAATGTGTCATAGAGGATTCTGATGACAAAGGTAATGGAGCATTGTGATGAGAAGACCATGGAAAATTGTGAGGATGAGTGTCATGGTGTGTTGTGATGATAAGTGTTAAGGAACATTGTGATCACAAGGGTTTGGAGCATTATGATGACAGAGGTCATGGAGAATTTTGATTTCATTGTGATGACAATAGCCTGAAGCATCATGATGATGGGCATTGTTCATTGTGATGACAGGGTTCATGGAGCATTGAGATGAAAAGGCTCATGGAACACTGTGATTACAGGGGTCTTGGAGCATTGTGATGACAAGTGCATGGAGCATTGTGAGGAGAAGGCCATGGAACATTCTGATGACATGCGTCACGGAGCTTTGTGATGACAAGCGCATGGAGCCTTGTGATTACATGGGTCTTGGTGCATTGTGATGACAAGCGTCATGGAGCCTTGTGATGACAAGGCCGGGGAACATTGTGATGGCACGGGTCATGGAGCATTGTTATGACAGAGGTAATGGAGCATTGTGATGAGAAGGGCATTGAGCATTGGTGTGAAATATTTCATGGATTATTGTGATGAGAGTGGGCATGGAGCATTGTGATGACAAGGGCATGGAACACTGTGATATATGGGTCATGGAGGATTGTAATGACAAGGGCATGAAACACTGTGATTAGAAGGGCCTCGAGCATTGTGATGACAAGTGTCATGGAGCTTTGTGATGACAAGGGCTTGGAGCAATGTGATGAGAGTGTTCATGTAGAATTCTGATGACAATGACATGGAGCATTGTGATGCCAAGGGTCATGGAGCTTTGTGATGACAAAGGTCATGGAGCATTTTGATGACAAGTGTGTGGTGCATTGTGATGAGAAAGGCAGGGAGCATTTTGATGACAGGGTCATGCAGAAATTTGATGAAAAGTGTAAAGGAACATTTTGATGACAGGGGATATAGAACATTGTGATGCCAGGTGTCATAGAGCATTGGGATGAAAAGGGTCATGGAGCATTTTGATGACAGGGGTTATGGAATATTGTGATGATAAGGGGATGTAGCATTGTGATGACAGGGGTCATGGAGGATTCTGATGAGAAAGCTAAAGGAGCATTGTGATGACAATGGCTTGGAGCATTGTGATGACAAGGGTCAGGGAGCAATGTGCTGACAGTTGCATGGAGAATTGTGATGAAAAGGGTCATGGAGTATTCTGATGAAAAACTTGTGGAGAATTTTGATGACAATGGCATGGAGCATTTTGATGAAAAAGGCATGAGGCATTGTGATGACAAGTGTATTGAGAATTGTGATGACAAAGGTCATGGAGCATTGTGATGAAAAGGGCATGGAGTATTGTGATGACAGGCATCATGGAGCGTTGTGATGACAAGTGTTATGGAACATTGTGATCACAAGGGTTTGGAGCATTGTGATGACAGAGGTCATGGATCATTTTGATTTCAAGGAGCATGGAGCATTGTGATGACAAGGGCATGAAGCAATGTGATCCCAATGTTCATGGAGGACTGTGATGACAATGGTAATGGAGTATTGTGATGACAAGCGAATAGAGCATTGCAATGACAAGGTCAGGTAGCATTTTGCTGACAAAGGCATGGAACATTGTTATGACAGGTGTCATGGAGCACTGTGATGACAGGCGTCACGGAGCATTGTGAATACAGGTGTCATGGAGCATTGTGATGACAAGGGCATGGATCATTGTGATGACAAATGTTATGGAACATTGGGCTGAAAATGTTCATGGAGTATTGTGCTGACAGGGGTGATGGAGCATTTTGATGAGAAGGTCATAGGGCATTGGGCTGAAAATATTCATGGAGTATTGTGATGACAGGGATCATGGAGCATTTTGATGACAAGTTCCTTTAGCACTCTGATGAGAGGACAATGGAGACTTGTGATGACAAGTCTCATGGAGCATTCTGATGAAAAGGGACATGGAGCATTGTGATTATAGGCGTCTAGGAGCATTGTGATGACAAGGGCATGGAGCATTGTGAGGAGAAGGCCATGGAGAATTCTGATGACATGCGTCATTGAGCTTTGTGATGACAAGTTCATGGAGCATTGTGATTTCAGGGGTCTTGGAGCATTATGATTAAAAGGGCATGGATCATTGTGATGAAAAAGGCATGGAGAAGTGTCATGACAGGGTAAATGGAGCATACTGATGACAAGTGTCTGGGAGCATTGTGATGACAAGTGTATTGACCATTGTGATGACAAAGGTCATGGAGCATTGTGATGAGAAGACCATGGATAATTGTTATGATGAGCGTCATGGGGTGTTGTGATGATAAGTGTTATGGAACATTCTGACCACAAGGGATTGGAGCTTTATGAGGACAGAGGTTATGGAGAATATTGATTTCATTGTGATGACAATAGCCTGAAGCATTATGATGATGGGCATGGTCCATTGTGATGGCAGGGTTCATGGAGCTTTGAGATGAATACACGCATGGAGCATTTTGATTACAAGGGTCTTGGAGCATTGTGATGACAAGGGCATGGATCATAGTGATGAAAGGGCCATGGAACATTCTGATGACATGCGTCATGGAGCTTTTTGATGACAAGGGCATGGAGCATTTTGATTAGAGGGGTCGTGGAGCACTGTGATGACAAGTGTCTTCGAGCCTTCTGATGACAAGGCCGTGGAACATTGTGATGGCAGGTGTCATGGAGCATTGTTATCACAGAGGTAAAGGAGCATTGTGATGAGAAGGGCATGGAGCATTGGTCTGAATTGTTTCATGGATTATTGTGATGAGAGTGGGCATAGAGCATTGGGATGATTAGGGCATGGAACACTGTTATACATGGGTCATGGAGGATTGTAATGACAAGGGCATGTGGCATTGTGATGAGAAGGGCATCGAGCATTGTGATGACAAGTGTCATGGAGCTTTGTGATGACAAGGGCATGGAGCAATATGATGCCAAGGGTCATGGCGCTTTGTGATGACAAAGGTATTGGAGGATTTTGTTGACAAGTGCATGGTGCATTGTGATGAGAAGGGCAGGGGGTATTTTGATGACAGTGACATGCAGCAATATGATGAAAAGTGTATTGGAACATTTTGATGACAGGGGTTATAGAATATTGTGATGTCAGGGGTCATGGAACATTGTGATGATAAAGGGATGTAGCATTGTGATGACAGAGGTCATGGGATATTGTGATTACAGGGGTGAGGGAGTATTGTGATGACTAGTGATGGAACACTGTGATATCTCTGGTGGGAGAGCATTTTGATGAGAAGTTTATGGAGCATTGTGATTACAAAGATTATGGAGCATTGCAATGACAAGTTTCTGGACCGTTTTGATGAAAAGCGAATGGCACATTGTGATGACAAGGGTCATGGAACATTTTTCAGACAAAGGAATGGAGCATTTTGATGACAATGGTCACAGAGCATTGTGATTAAAATGGCATGGGGAATTGTGATGAAAAAGGCATGTAGCCTTTTCGTGACAGGGTTCAAGGAGCATTCTGATGACAATGGTCATGGAGCATTGTGATGAAAAGGGCATGGAGTATTGTGATGACAGGCATCATGGAGCATTGTGATGACAAGTGTTATGGAACATTGTGATCACAAGGGTTTGGAGCATTGTGATGAGAGAGGTCATGGATCATTTTGATTTCAAGGCACATGGAGCACTGTGATGACAAGGGCATGAAGCAATGTGATCCCAAGGTTCAAGGAGGATTGTGATGACAATGGTAATGGAGTATTGTGATGACAAGCGCATAGAGCATTGTAATGACAAGGTAATGTAGCATTTTGCTGACAAAGGCATGGAGCATTGTGATGACAGGTGTCATGGAGCACTGTGATGACAAGAGTCATGGAGCATTGTGAATAAAGGGGTCATGGAGCATTGGGATGACAAGGGCATGGATCATTGTGATGACAAGTGTCATGGAGCAATGGGCTGAAAATGTTCATGGAGTATTGTGATGACAGGGGCCATGGAGCATTGTGATGACACAGGTCAAGGAGAATTCTGATTTCATTGTGCAGAAAATAGCCGGAAGCATTATGATGATGGGCATTATGCATTGTGCTGACAGGGTTCATGGAGCATTGAGATGAAAAGGGGCATGGAGCATTGTGATTACAGAGGTCTTGGAGCACTGTGATGACAAGGGCATGGAACATTTTGATGAGAAGGCCATGGAACTTTCTGATGGCATGTGTCATGGAGCTTTTGATGACAAGGGCATGGAGAATTGTGATTACAGGGGTCTTGTAGCATTGTGATGACAAGTGTCATGGAGCCTTGTGCTGACAAGGCCGTGGAATATTGTGATGGCAGGGGTCATGTACCATTGTTATGACAGGGGAATGGAGCATTGTGATGAGAAGGGCATGGAGCGTTGTAATTACAAAGTTTATGGAGCAATACCATGACTAATTTGTGGACCGTTGTGATGAAAAGTGCGTAGAACATTGTGATGACAAGGGTCATGGAGCATTTTTCTGACAAAGGCATGGAACATTTTGATGACAAGTGTCACGGAGCATTGTGATGAAAAGTTCATGGAGCATTGTGGTTATAAAGATCACAGAGCCTTGTGATGACGCGGGCATGGACCATTGTGATGACAAATGTTATGAAGCATTGTGATGACTGGAGTCACGGAGCACTGTGATGACTGGGGTCATGGAGCATTGTGATGACAAGGGCATGGAGCATTGTGGTGACAGGGGCATGGAGCATTGGTCTGACAAGTTTCATAGATTATTGTGATGACAGTGGACATGGTGCATTGTGATGACAAGGGCATGGATCATTGTGATGAGAAGGTCATGGAGTATTGTGAAGACTGGTGTCAGGGAGCATTGTGATGACATATGTCATGGTCCATTGCAATGACAATGGCAGGGAGCATTGTGATGCCAAATGTAATGGAGGATTGTGATGACAAATATAATGGAGCATTGTGATGACTAGGGCCTGGAGCATTATGAGAACAAGGCCCATTGAGAATTTTCAGAACAAGGTCGTGAAGCATTGTGATGACAGGGTCCTGGAGCATTGTGATGAGAAATCTATAGAGACTTGTGATAACAAATCTCATGGAGCATACTGATGAAAAAGTTCATGGACCACTGTGATTACAGGGGTCTTGGAACATTGTGATGACATGGGCATGGAGCATTGTGAGGAGAAGGCCAAGGAGCATTCTGAAGACATGTTTCATTGAGCTTTGTGATGACAAGGCCATGCAGCATTGTGTTTAAAGGGGTCTTGGAGCATTGTGATGAAAAGGGCATGGATCATTGTGATGAAAAAGGCATGGAGCCTTGTCATGAGATGGTTCAAGGAGCATACAGACAACAAGTGTCAGGGAGCATTTTGATGACAAATGTATTGAGCATTGTGATGACAAAGGTCATGGAGCATTGTGATGAGAAGACCATGGATAATTGTGATGACGAGCGTCATGGGGCACTGTGATGACAAGTGTTATGGAAGATTGTGATCAAAAGGGTTTGGAGCATTGTTATGACAGAGGTCATGGAGCAGTTTGATTTCATTGTGATGACAATAGCATGAAGCATTATGATGATGGGCATGGTGCATTGTAATGACAGGGTTCATGGATCATTGAGATGGAAAGGGTCATGGAGCATTGTGATTACAGGGGTCTTGGAGCATTGTGATGAGAAGGGTCATGGAGCCTTGTGATGACAAGTCCATGGAACATCGTGATGGGAGGGGTCATGGAGAATTTTTATGACTGGGGTAATGGAGCATTGTGACAGCAAGGGCATGGAACATTGTGATGAGAAGGCCATGGAGCATTCTGAGGACATGTGTCATGGAGCTTTGTGATGAGAAGTGCATGGAGCAATGTGATGAGAGTGATCATGGAGCATTGTGATGACAATGACATGGAGCATGGTGATGCCAAGGGTCAAGGATCTTTGTGATGACAAATGTCATGGAGCATTTTGATGACAAGGGCGTTGTGCATTGTGATGAGGAGGGCAGGGAGCATTGTGATGAGAGGGTCATGGAGCAATTTGAGGAAAAGAGTCATGGAACATTTTGATGACAGTTGTTATGGAACATTGTGATGTCAGGGTTCATGGAGCATTATGATAAAAAGGGTCATGGAGAATTTTGATGACAGGGGTTATGGAGCATTGTGATGTCAGGGGTCATCGAACATTGTGATGATAAGTGCATGTAGCATTGTGCTGACAGGAGTCATGGAACATTGTGATAACATGGGTGAGGGAGTATTGTGACGAACAGTGATGTAACATTGTGATAACTGTGTTGAGAGAGCCTTTTGATGAGAAGTGCATGGAGCATTGTAATGACAAGTTTTATGGAGCATTGTGATGACAAGATTGTGGAGCACTGTGATGAAAAGTGCATGGTGCATTGTGATGACATGTGTCATGGAGCATCGTGCTGACATGCGCATGGAGCATTGTGATGACAATGGTCATGGAGCATTGTGCTGAGAAAGGCATAGAGCATTGTGATGACAAGGATCAAAGAGCATTGTGATGAAAAGTTCATGGAGCATTGTGATGACAAGGGTCATGGAGCATTGTGATGACAAGGGCATGGAGCATTGGTCTAATAAGTTTCATGGATTATTGTGATGACTGTTGGAATGGTGCATTGTGGTGACAATGGCATGGAGCATTGTGATGCCAGGTGTCATGGAGGATTCTGATGACAAAGGTAATGGTGCATTGTGATGACAGTGGCTTGGAGCTTTGAGATGACAAGGGTCAGGGAGCATTGTGCTGACAAGTGCATGGAGAATTGTGGTGACAAGGGTCATGGAACTTTCTCATGACAAGCTTGTGGAGTATTTTGATGACAGTGGCGTGGAGCATTGTGATGAAAACGGCATGGGGCATTGTGTTGAAAAATGCATGGAGCCTTTTCGTGACAGGGTTCAAGGAGCATTCTGACGACAAGTGTCAGGGAGCATTGTGATTTCAAGTGTATTGAGAATTGTGATGACAAAGGTCATGGAGCATTGTGATGAAAAGTGCATGGAGTATTGTGATGACAGGCACCATGGAGCGTTGTGATGACAAGTGTTATGGAACATTGTGATCAAAAGGGTTTGGAGCATTGTGATGACAGAGGTCATGGATCATTTTGATTTCAAGGAGCATGGAGCATTGTGATGACAAGTGTCATGGAGCTTTTTGAAGAGAAGGGCATGGAGCAATGTGATGAGAGCGTTCATGGAGCATTGTAATGACAATGACATGGAGCATTGTGATGCCAAATGTCAAGGATCTTTGTGATGACAAAGGTCATTGAGCATTTTGAAGGCAAGGGCGTTGTGCATTGTGATGAGAAGTGCATGGAGCATTGTGATGACAAATTTTAAGGAGCATTGTGATGGCAAGATTGTGGAGCACTGTGATGACAAGTGCATGGTGCACTGTGATGACATGTGTCATGGAGCATTGTGCTGACAAGCACAAGGAGCATTGTGATGACAAGAGTCAAAGAGCATTGTGATGAAAATTTCATGGAGCATTGTGGTTAAAAAGGTCACAGAGACTGTTGATGACGAGGGCCTGGACCATTGTGATGACAAAGGTTATGAAGCATTGTGATGACTGGAATCACGGAGCATTGTGATGACAGGGGTCATGGAGCATTGTGATAACAAGGGCATGGAGCATTGTGATGACAAGGGCATGCAACATTGGTCTAATAAGTTTCATGGATTATTGCAATGACAGTTGGAATGGCGCATTGTGATGACAAGGGCATGGAGCATTGAGATGACCAGGTCATGCAGTATTGTGAAGACAGGTGTTAGGGAGCATTGTGATGACATATGTTATGGCCCATTGTGATGACAATGGCATGGAGCATTGTGATGCCAAGTGTCATGAAGGATTCTGATGACAAAGGTTATGGAGCATTGTGATGACAATGGCTTGGAGCATTGTGATGACAAGGGTCAGGGAGCATTGTGCTGACAAGTGCATGGAGAATTGTGATGACAAGGGTCATGGAGCATTCTGAGGACAAGCTTGTGGAGTATTTTGATGACAATGGCATGGAGCATTGTGATGAAAACGGCATGGGGCATTGTGATGAAAAACGCATGGAGCCTTTTTGTGACAGGTTTCAAGGAGCATTCTGATGACAAGTGTCAGGGAGCATTGTGATGACTAGTGTATTGAGAAATGGGATGAGAAAGGTCATGGAGCATTGTGATGAAAAGGGCATGGAGTATTGTGATGACAGGCATCATGGAGCGTTGTGATGACACGTGTTATGGAACACTGTGATCACAAGTGTTTTGAGCATTGTGATGACAGAGGTCATGGATAATTTTGATTTCTAGGAGCATGGAGCATTGTGATGAAAAGGGCATGAAGCAATGTGATTCCAAGGTTCATGGAGGATTGTGTTGACAATTGAAATGGAGTATTGTGATGACAAGCGCATAGAGCATTGTAATGACTGGGTCATGTAGCATTTTTCTGACAAAGGCATGGAGCATTGTGATGACAGGTGTCATGGAGCACTTTGATGACAAGCGTCACGGAGCATTGAGAATACAGGGGTCATGGAGCATTGGGATGACAAGGGCATGGATCATTGTGATGACAAGTGTCATGGAGCACTGGGCTGACAATGTTCATGGAGTGTTGTGATGACATGTGTCATGGAGCACTGTGATGACTAGGGAATGGAGCAATATGATGACAAGAGTCCCGGATCATTGTGTTGTCAGTTGCCATGGAGTGTTGTGATGACAGCGGTCAAGGAGAATTGTGATGATATTGGCCATGATGAGTAGGTCGTGGAGCACTGTGCTGAAAATGTTCATGGATTATTGTGATGACTGCAGTCATGGAACATTGTGATGACAACGGAATGGAGCATGATGATGACAAGGTCCTGGAGCATTGTGATGAGAAGAGCATGGAGACTTGTGATGACAAGTGTTATGGAGCATTCTGCTGAAAAGGGGCATGGAGCATTGTGATTACAGGGGTCTTGGAGCATTGTGATGACTAGGGCATGGAGCATTGTGATGAGAAGGCCACGGAGCATTCTGATGACATGCATCATGGAGTTTTGTGATGACAAGTGCAAGGAGCATTGTTATTACAGGGATCTTGGAGCATTGTGATGAAAAGGGCATGGATCATTGTGATGAAAAAAGCATGGAGCCTTGTCATAACAGGGTTCAAGGAGCATACTGACGACAAGTGTCAGTGAGCATTGTGATTTCAAGTGTATTGAGCATTGTGATGACAAAGATCATGGAGCATTGTTATGAGGAGACCATGGATAATTGTGATGATGATCGTCATGGGGTGTTGTGATGATAAGTGTTATGGAACATTGTGATCACAAGGGTTTGGAGCATTTTGATGACAGAGGTCATGGAGAATATTGATTCCATTGTGATGACAATAGCCTGAAGCATTATGATGATGGGCATGGTGCACTGTGATGACAGGGTTCATGGAGCATTGAGATGAAAAGGGGCATGGAACATTGTGATTACAAGGGTCTTGGAGCATTGTGATGACAAGGGCATGTAGCATGGTGATGAGAAGGCGATGGAACATTCTGATGACATGCGTCATGGAGCATTGTGATGACAAGGGCATGGAGCATTGTGATTTCTGTGGTACTGAGCATTGTGATGACAAGTGTCATGGAACCTTGTGATGACTAGGCCGTGGAACATTGTGATGGCAGGGGTCATGGTGCATTGCTATGACAGGTGTAATGGAGCATTTTGATGAGAAGGGCATGGAACATTGGTCTGAAATGTTTCATGGATTATTGTGATGAGAGTTGGCATGAAGCATTGTCAGGATAAGGGCACAGAACACTATGATACATGGGTCATGCAGGATTGTAATGACAAGTGCATGGAGCATTGTGATGAGAAGGGCATCGAGCATTATGATGACAAGTGTCATGGAGCCTTCTGATGACAAGGGCATTGAGTAATGTGATGAGAGGTTTCATGGAGCATTGTGATGACAATGACATGGAGCATTGTGATGCCAAGGGTCATGGAGCTTTGTGATGACAAGTCATGGAGCATTTTGATGACAAGGGCATGATGCATTGTGATGAGAAGGACAGGGAGCATTTTGATGACCGGGTCATGCAGCAATTTGATGAAAAGTGTAATGGAATATTTTGATGGCAGGGGTTATAGAACATTGTGATGTCAGTGGTCTTGGAGCTTTGGGACGAAAAGGGTCATGGAGCATTTTGATGACAGGGGTTATGGAACATTGTGATGTCAGGTGTCATGGAGCATTTTGATGACAAGTGTTATGGAACATTGTGATCACAAGGGATTGGAGCATTGTGATGACAGAGGTCATGAATCATTTTGCTTTGAAGGAGCATGGAGCATTGTGATGACAAGGGCATGAAGCAATGTGATCCCAATGTTCATGGAGGAATGTGATGACAATGGTAATGTAGTATTTTGATGACAAGCGCATAGAGCATTGTAATGACAAGGCCATGTAGCATTTTGCTGACAAAGGCATGGAGCATTGTGATGACAGGGGTCATGGAGCACTGTGATGATAAGCGTCACGGAGCATTGTGAAAACAGTGGTCATGGAGCATACTGATGACAAGGAAATGGATCATTGTGATGACAAGGTTCATGGAACATTGGGCTGAAAATGTTCATGGAGTATTTTGATGACAGGTGTCATAGAGCATTGTGATGACTAGGGAATGGAACATTATGATGACAAGAGTCCCGAATCATTGTGTTATCAGGTGTCAGGGAGTGTTGTGATGACAGTGGTCATGGAGCATTGTGATGATATTGGCCAATGAGCATTGTGATTAGAAGACCTTGGGTAATTGTGATGTCGAGCATCATGGATTACTGAAATGACAAGGGGAATGAAGCATTGTGATGACGGGTGTCACGGAGTATTGTGATGACACGGGTCATGGAGCATTGTGCTGACAAGGGCATGGAGCTTTGTGATGACATGTGCATGGAGCATTGTGATGACAAGTGCATGGAGCATTGCAATGTCAAGTGGATGGAGAATTGTGATGACAAGAGCATGTAACATTTTGATGAGAAGTGTCATGTAGCCTTGTGATTACAAGGACGTGGAGAATTGTGATGACAAGGGACATGGAGCATTGTGATAACAAGGGCATGGTGCATTGTTATGACATGGGACATGGAGCATTATTATGAGAACGGCCATGGTGCATTCTGACATAAGATATCACTTATGAAGGGAATGTAAACATGGCTACATATGAACTGATTTAGGGAAGAGAACAGAGTATCAGATTTAGAAAACACTCTAACGCTTGCTTAAGGGGAAAGAGAGGTGGGGAGATGCACAAAACATAAGATTGATATTAGCACAGGTACCATTCCATAATCCAAAAACAAAAGAAACAAGCCCTACTCCTTCCTCAGTGAACGGAACTCAACATCCCTATTCCCCGCAGAGAAATATATCTGACTAGTAAGAATTTTAAAACCTATGTATTGATATGTCTCTGTAAGGGAACCAAGTGTGTCTAGAACGATATAAACATGGCAGTGAGAATCAGCTCAAACCCACTATAAAAATGAATTTCAAAACAAAACATAAAAACAGTAAAATTCTTACACAATACATTCAGGGGTTCTGATGAAACCTGGAATGACCCTATCTACAATGACAGCTGGATGTGGCATAAGGCTGGTCACTTGGGACTGAGAGGATTGGTGAGATTGGTTGAAAAAATGCAGACCCTTTAAAGCAATAATGCCTGCCACCCATTCCATGGTTCCCAACTCTCCAGGTAGAAGGGAATATCACTACAGTTATAACGTGTATGGGAACCTAGAGAATGGAAACCAGCTGATGGTGAAAGGTTTCTAAAACTCTATTACTTTTTTCTCTCCTTGTGATCCAGTTTGACATTCCAACTGCTTTACTATCAATCACCCAACTTGGAAAGTCAGCCCCTATAACCTCCTGGTTCGCACAGTTGGCAAATTGTGCAGAGGATATAAGGGAAGACAGAGAACCAATGAGAGAGTTGCTGTAGGCATTTGGACGGCCACATGTCTCTCTAAATTCCCGTCACAAAGAGGAATTAACCAAAGTATCAGCCTGCCCCCCAGAACCAGTATAAGTCCAGAAGCAAAACGGTTGATTTGCAGTCATCTCACAAAAACGCGAGTTGAAAAATGGAGCTCAGGGACACAGCAATTCACTAACCTGCAGATTTATAAAGGACTACTCTCTTCGAAAAATCTGTTGAGGGAAAGCCACGAGGTGGAAGGGAAAATGAGGCAGAATGGCATGAAACAGATTTCAAGAGGTACATTGGAATCGCCTTTAAACACAGGAAAAGCATTACAATTTTGAAAATTATGGAAATGGCCATAAAGGGCATATGGGTTTTCACGTGAATATATTCAGGAGAAAACGCATATGCCATTTTTGGACAAGCAAACAAACGGGTAATGCAAATCGGCACTACAAAGAAGTATCACTTCCCACCGGTCAAAAGGGACACCCAAAAAATGGGTAAAAACAAGACAGGCAAGACAGGCCCTGGAGAACAGGGAGCCTTGTTATGCTGATGGGCGGGATGTAAATTGCCAACTGCCTCTCTGGAGGAGTGAATCGTGTTCCCTAAAACAAGTACACAACAGAGCTACAGAGCCAAGGGCACTTCAAGTCTAGGGAATATACCTTGGGAAAACTGAAAATCAATAAGACAGAGCCACCCCAAAATTTAGGGCTGCACTGCTTACAAAAACCTCAACTTTCCTACACCTTAAATACCCAAGGAAAGACAAAAATGGTTCAAGAAATTGTGGTACTTACGTAAGATGGAATGTCCCTCAGCCATGAAATCAATGTCATAAGACAAGTAGCAGCAAAATGAGTGGATTCAGGTATGATGATTCTAAGTGAAATAAGTCACACAGAAAAAGAAACTTATCATAAGATATCACTTATGAAGATCCTGTAAATATGGCTACACATCAACTGAGTTAAAAAAGAGAACAGAGTCTCACATTTAGAAAACACGCTTATGCCTGCTTAAGGTGGAAGGAGAGGTGGGGTGATGCATAAAACCAGAGTGTGATATTAGTATACGTACCGTTCCAAAAATCAAATATGGAATAGACAAGACCTACACCTTCCTCAGTTAAAGGGACTCAAAAGCCCATATTCCCCGCAGAGGAATATATCTTACTAGTAAGAATTTTAAAACCTATGTATTGATATGTCTCCGTAAGGGAATCAAGTGTGTCTAGACTGGCATAAACATGGCAGTGAGAATCAGCTCAAACCCACTATAAAAAGGACTTTCAAAAAAAAACAAAAAAAAAGGAAATTCCTTACAATTCCTTCAAGGTCTATGATGAAACCTGGAATGACCCTATCTACAGCAACAGCTGGAACTGGCATAAGGCTGGACACCTGGGACTGAGAGGATTGGTGAGATTGGGTGAGCAAATGCACACCCTTTAATGCAATAATACGTGGCACCCATTCCATGGGTTCCAACTCTCCAGGTTGAAGGGAATATTGCAACAGCTATAACATGTACCGGAAACCAAGAGAATGTACATTTCCAAAAACCTAATACGGAATAGACAAGACCTACACCTTCCTCAGGGAAAGGGACTCAACAACCCATATTCCCCGCAGAGGATTTTATCATACTATTAAGAACGTTAAAACCTATGTATTGATATATCTCCGTAAGGGAATCACGTATATCTAAACTGGCATAAACATGGCTGTGAGAGTCAGCTCAAACCCAATATAAAAAGGAATTTCAAAATCAAACCAAAAACACCGGGAAATTCTATACAAGTCCTTCAGGGTCTCTGATGAAACCTGGTATGACTCTACCTACAATGACAGCAGGATGTGGCATAATGCTGGACACTTGGGACTGAGAGGATTGGTGAGATTGTGTGAGCAATTGCAGACCCTTTAAAGCAATAATGCATGGCACCCATTCCATGTGTCCCAAGTCTGCAGGTTGAAGGGAATATTACTACAGCTATAACATGTACGGGAAACCTAGAGAATGGACACACTGTGAATACGAAAGGTCTCTAAAACTCAACGAATAGTCCCTCTCCTGGTGCTCCGGTTTGAATTCCAACTGCTTTACTATCAATCGCCCAACTTGCAGAGACAGCCTCTTTAACCTCCTGGTTCGCACAGGTTGCCAATTTGGCAGAGCATGAAAGGGAATAGGGAGAACCAATGAGAGAGTAGCTGTTAGGCATTTGGACGGGCATATGTCACTCTTATTTCCTGGGAGGAAAAAGAATTAACCGACGTCTCAGCCTGCCGCCGGGAACCAGTATAGGTCCTGAACCAAAATTTTGGACTTGCATTCAGCACACAAAAAACGAGTTGAAAAATGGAGCTCAGGGGCAGAATAATTCACAAACTGGCAGAGGAGTAATGGACCGCTATCGTGCAAAAATCTGTTGAGGGAAGGCAACGAGGCGGACTTGAAAGCGAGGCAGAATAGGCGGAAACAGATTTCAAGAGGTATGTTGGAAGTGCCGTTAAAGCACAGGAAGAGGGGCAAAACTTCGACAATGATGCACTTGGCCAAAAAGGGCGTATGAGTTTTCTCCTGAATATATCCAGGAGAAAACACATAGAACCTTTTTGGCCAGGCAAGCAAACGGGCAAAGCGAATCTACACTACAAAGAAGTATCACTTCCCTCCGGTCAAAAGGGACATCCGCAAAATGTGTAAAAACCAGAAACGCAAGACAGGCCCTGGAAAACAGGGAGCCTTGTTATGATGATGGTGGGGACGTAAGTTGCCAACTGCCTCTCTGGAGGAGTGCATTGTGTTCCCTAAAAAAATAAACAACAGAGCTACAGACCCAAGGGCACTTCCAGGCTAAGGAATATACCTTGGGAAAATTGAAAATCAATAAGCCAGAGACACCCCAAAATTTAGGTTTGCACTGCTTAAAAGATCCTCAACTTGGGACCACCTTAAATATCCCAGGAAATAAAAAAAGGGTTTAAGAAATTGTGTAACTTAAGTACGATGGAATATCCCTCAGCCATGAAATCAATGTCTTAAGGCCAGTAGCAGCCAAATGAGTGGATTCAGGTACGATGATTCTAAGTGAAATAAGTCACACAGAAAAAGAAACTTATCATAAGATATCACTTATGAAGATCCTTAAACATTGCTACACATGAACTGAGTTAGGAAAGAGAACAGAGTCTCACATTTAGAAAACACTCTTATGCCTGATTAAGTGGGAAGGAGAGGTGGGGTGATGCATAAAACCAGAGTTTGATATAAACACAGGTACCGTTCCAAAAACCAACGATGGTATAGACAAGGCCTAAACCTTCCACAGTGAAAGGGACCCAAAACCCCATATTTCCCGCAGAGGAATATATCTGACTAGTAAGAATATTAAAATCTATGTATTGATATGTCCCCATAAGGGAATCATGTGTGTCTAGACTGGTATAAACATAGCAGTGAGAATCAGCTCAAACCCACTATATAATGGAATTTCAAAAACAAAAAAAAATACAGGGAAATTCTTTACAATACCTTCAGGGTCTCTGATGAAACCTGGAATGACCCTATCTACAACGACAGCTGGATGTGGCATAAGGCTGGACAGTTGGGACTGAGAGGATTGGTGAGACTGGATGAGCAAATGCAGACCCTTTAAAGCAATAATTTGTAGCACCCATTCCATGGGTCCAACTCTCCATGTTGAAGGGAGTATTACTACAGCTATAACATGTACGGGAAACTTAGAGAATGGACACACTGTGAATACGAAAGGTTTCTATAAGTCAAGTATTAGTCCCTCTCCTGGTGCTCTGTTTTGATTTTCCAACTGCTTTACTATCAATCTCCCTACTTGGACAGAAGCCCCTTTATCCTCCTGGTTCACACAGGTTGCCAATTTGGCAGAGTAAGAAAGGGAAGAGGAAGAACCAATGAGAGAGTAGCTGTTAGGCATTTGGACAGGTACATGTCACTCTAATTTCCCGAGAGGAAGAAGAATTAACCAAAGTCTCAGCCACCCCCTTGGAACAAGTATAGGTCGTGAACCAAAATTTTGGACTTGCTGTCAGCTCCCAAATGACGAGTTGAAAAATGGAGCTCAGGGACACAGCAATTCTCAAACTGGCAAAGGAGTAAAAGACCACTATCGTGCAAAAATCTGTTGAGGAAAGGCACCGAGGTGGACTTCAAAACGAGGCAGAATAGCCGGAAACAGATTTCAAGAGGTACGTACGAAGTGCCTTTAAAGCACAGGAAGAGGGGCACAACTTCGACAATGATGCACTTGGCCAAAAAGGGCGTATAAGTTTTCTCCTGAATATATTCAGGCGAAAACACATACGCCCTTTTTGGCCATGCAAGCAAGCGGGCTATGCAAATCTGCACTACAAAGAAGTATCACTTCCCTCCAGTCAAAAGGGACATCCGCAAAATATGTAAAAACCAGAAAGGCTAGACAGGCCCTGGAGAACAGGGTGCCTTGTTATGCTGATTGGTGGGAATAAGTTGCCAACTGTCTCTCTGGAGGAGGGCATTGTGTTCCATAAAACAAATAAACAACAGAGCTACAGAGCCAAGGGCACTTCCAGTCTAGGGAATATACCTTTAGAAAACTGGAAATCAGTAAGACAGAGTCTCCCCTAAATTTAGGGTTGCACTTCTTTCAAGAACATCAACTTGGGTACACCTTAAATATCCCAGGAAAGACAAAAATGGTTCAAGAAATTGTGGTACTTATGTACAAGGAATATCCCTCCGCCATGTAATCAATGTCATAAGGCCATTAGCAGCAAAATGAGTGGATTCAGGTACGATGATTCTAAGTGAAATAAGTCACACAGAAAAAGAAAATAATCATAAGATATCACTTATGAAGATCCTGTAAACATGGCTACACATGAACTTTGTTAGGAAAGAGAAGAGAGACTCACATTTAGAAAACATTCTTATGCCTACTTAAGGGGGATTGTGAGGTGGTGTGGTGCATAAAACCAGAGTTTGAATTAGTACAGGTACCTTTCCAAAAACCTAATACGGAAGAGACAAGACCTACATCTTCCTCAGGGAAAGGGACTCAACAACCCATATTCCCCTCAGAGGAATATATCTAACTAATAAGAATCTTAAAACCTATGTATTGATATATCCCCGTAAGGGCATCATGTATGTCTAGACTGGCATAAACATGGCAGTGAGAATCAGCTCAAACCCACTATAAAAAGGAATTTGAAAATCAAACCAAAAAAACAGGGAAGTTCTTTACAATTCCTTCAGGGTCTCTGATGAAACCTGGTATGACTCTATCTACAATGACAGCAGGATGTGGCATATGGCTGGACACTTGGGAATCAGAGGATTGGTGAGATTGGGTGGGCAAATGCAGAACCTTTAAAGCAATAATGTGTGGCACCCATTCCATGGGTCCGAACTCTCCATGTTGAAGGAAATATTACTACAGCTATAACATGTACGGGAAACCAAGAGAATGGACCCACTGTGAACACAAAAGGTTTCTAAAACTCAACTAATAGTCCCTCCCCTGGTGCTCCGGTTTGACTTTCCAATGGCTTTACTATCAATCTCCCAATTTGGAGAGACAGCACGTTTAACCTCCTGGTTTGCACAGGTTGCCAATTTGGCAGAGGATGAAAGGGAAGAGGAAGAACCAATAGGAGAGTAGCTGTTAGGCATTTGGAGGGGCACATATCACACTAATTTCCCAGCAGGAAGAAGAATTAACCAAAGTCTCAGCCACCCGCCAAGAACCAGTATAGGTCCTGAACCAAAATTTTGGACTTGCATTCAGCTCACAAAAAACGAGTTGAAAAATGGAGCTCAGGGGCGCAGCAATTCACAAATTGGCAGAGTAGTAAAGGACGACTATCTTGCAAAAATCTGTTGAGGGAAGGCAACGAGGCAGACTTGAAAGCGAGGCAGAATAGCCAGAAAGAGATTTCAAGAGGTACGTTGGAAGTGCCTTTAAATGACAGGAAGAGGGGCACAACTTCGACAATGATGCACTTGGCAAAATAAGGCGTATGAGTTTTCTCCTGAATATATTCAGGAGAAAACACATACACCCATTTTGGCCAAGCAAGCAAGAGGGCAATGCAAATCTGCACTACAAAGAAGTATCACGTCTCACAGGTCAAAAGGGGCATCCGCAAAATCTGTATAAACCAGAAAGGCAAGACAGGCACTGGAGAACAGGGAGCCTTGTTATGCTGATTGGCGGGATTAAGTTGCCAACTGCCTCTCTGGAGGAGTGCATTGTGTTCCGTAAAACAAATAAACAACAGAGCTACAGAGCCAAGGGCACTTCCAGTCTAGGGAATAAACCATTGGAAAACTGGAAATCAATAAGACAGAGCCACCCCCAAATTTAGGGCTGCACTTCTTTCAAGAACCTCAACTTGGTTACACCTTAAATTTTCTAGGAAAGACAAAAATGGTTCACGAAATTGTGCTACTTATGTACAAGAAATATCCCTCAGCCATGTAATCAATGTCATAAGGCCAGTAGCAGCAAAATGAGTGGATTCAGGTACGATGATTCTAAGTGAAATAAGTCACACAGACAAAGAAGCTTATCATAAGATATCACTGATGAAAATCCTGTAAACATGGCTACACATGAACTGAGTTAGGAAAGAGAAAAGAGTCTCACATTTAGAAAACACTCTTATGCCTGCTTAAGGGGGAAGGAGAGGTGGGGTGATGCATAAAACCAGAGTTTGATATAAGCACATGTACCGTTCCAAAAACTTACTATGGAACACACAATACCTGTACCTTCCTCAGTGAAAGGGACTCAACACACCATATTCCCCACAGAGGAATATATCTGACTAGTAAGAATCTTAAAACCTATGTATTGATATGTCTCCGTAAGGAAATCAAGTGTGCCTATACTGGCATAAACATGGCAGTGAGAATCAGCTCAAACCTACTAAAAAAAGGAATTTCAAAAACAAATAAAAAAAACCGGGAAATTCTTTACAATCCCTTCAGAGTCTTTGATGAAACCTGGAATGACCCTATCTACAACGACAGATGGATGTGGCATAAGGCTGAGACACTTGGGACTGAGAGGATGAGTTAAATTGGGTGAGCAAATGCAGACCATTTAAAGCAATAATGCGTGGCACACATTACAAGGGTCCCAACTCTCCAGGTTTAAGGGAATATTACTACAGCTCTAACACGTAAGGGAAACCTAGAGAATGGACACACTGTGAATAGGAAAGGTCTCTAAAACTCAACGAATACTCCCTCTCCTGGTGCTCAGGTTTGACTTTCCAACTGCTTTACTATGAATCTCCCAACTTGGAGAGACAGCCGCTTTAACCTCCTGGTGTGCAAAGTTTGCCAATTTGGCAAAGGATGAAAGGGAAGAGGGAGAAACAATGAGAGAGTAGCTGTTAGGCATTTGGAGGGGCACATGTCACTCTTATTTCCAGGGTGGAAGAAGAATTAACCAAAGTCTCAGACACCCACCCGGAACCAGTATAGGTACTGAACCAAAATTTTGGACATGCGTTCAGCTCACAAAAAACAAGTTAAAAATGGAGCTCAGGATCACAGCAATTCACAAACAGGCAGAGTAATAAAGGACAACTATCGTCCAACAATCTGTTGAGGGAAGGCAACGAGGCGGACTTGAAAGTGAGGCAGAATAGCAGGAAACAGATTTCAAGAGGTACATTGGAATCGCCTTTAAAGCACAGGAAGAGGGGCACAACTTCGACAATGATGCACTTGGCCAAAAAGGGCGTATGCGTTTTGTCCTGAATATATTCAGGAGAAAACGCATACGCCATTTTTGCCAAGCAAGCAAGCGGGCAATGCAAATCTGCACTGCAAAGATGTATCATTTCCCACCAGTCAAAAGGGAAATCCACAAAATGGGTAAAATTCAGAAAGGCAAGACAGGCCCTGGAGAACAGGGAGCCTTGTTATGCTGATGGGCGGTATGTAAATTGCCAACTGCGTCTCTGGAGGAGTGCATTGAATTCCCTAAAACAAGTAAACAACAGAGCTACAGAGCCAAGGGCACTTCCAGTCTAGGGAATATACATTGGGAAAACTGAAAATCAAAAAGACAGAGCCACACCAAAATTTAGGGCTGCACTGCTTACAAGAACCTCAACTTGGGTACACCTTAAGTATCCCAGGAAAGATAAAAATGGTTCAAAAATCTTTGGTACTTACGAACGTTGGAATATCCCTCAGCCATGAAATAAATATCATAAGACCAGTAGCAGCAAAATGAGTGGATTCAGGTACGATGATTCTAAGTGAAAT
This sequence comes from Mesoplodon mirus, assembly GCF_964341445.2. NCBI lineage: Eukaryota > Metazoa > Chordata > Mammalia > Artiodactyla > Ziphiidae > Mesoplodon > Mesoplodon mirus. The sequence goes on from NW_028295403.1 coordinate 321,269, forward strand.
AATTCACACAGAAAAAGAAACTTATCATAAGATATCACTTATGAAGATACTGTAAACATGGCTACACATGAACTGAGTTAGGAAAGAGAACAGAGTCTCACATTTAGAAAACACTCTTATGCTTGCTTAAGGGGGAAGGAGAGGTGGGGTGTTGCATAAAACAAGAGATTGATATAAGCACAGGTACCGTTCCAAAAACCAACTATGGAATACACAAGACCTACACCTTCCTCAGTGAAAGGGACTGAAAACCCCATATTTCCCGCAGAGGAATATATCTGACAAGTAAGAATCTTAAAACCTATGTATTGATATGTCTCCATAAGGGAATCACGTGTGTCTAGAGTGGCATAAACATGACAGCGAGAATCAGCTCCAACCCACTATAAAAAGGAATTTGAAAAACAAATAAAAGCAAATTCTTTACAATTCCTTCAGTGTTTCTGATGAAACCTGGAATGACCCTATCTACAACGACAGCTGTATTTGGAATAAGGCTGGACACATGGGACTGAGAGGATTGGTAAGATTGGGTGAGCAAATGCAGACCCTTGAAAGCAATAATGCATGGCACCCATTCCATGGGTCCCATGTCTCCAGGTTGAAGGGAATATTACTACAGCTATAACATGTATGGGAAACCTAGAGAATGGACACACTGTGAATATCAAAGATCTCTAAAACTCAACGAATAGTCCCTCTCCTGGTGCTCCGGTTTGCTTTCCAACTGCTTTACTATCAATCTCACAGCTTGGAGAGACAGCACCTTTAACATCCTGGTTCGCACACGTTGCCAATTTGGCAGTGAATGAAAGGGAATAGGGAGAACCAATGAGAGAGTAGCTGTTAGGCATTTGGATGTGCACATGTCACTCTTATTTCCCGGGAGGAAGAAAAACTAAACAAAGTCTCAGCCACCCACCGGGAACCAGTATAGTTCCAGAACCAAAATATTGGACTTCCGTTCAGCTCACAAAAAACGAGTTAAATAACGGAGCTCAGGGGCACAGCAATTCACAAACAGGCAGAGTAATAAAGCACAACTATCGTCCAACAATCTGTTGAGGAAAGGCAACGAGACGGACTTGAAAGCGAGGCAGAATAGCAGGAAACATATTTCAAGAGGTACGTTGGAATTGCCTTTAAAGCACATGAAGAGGGGCAAAACTTTGAAAATGATGCACTTGGCCTAAAAGGGCATATGCGTTTTCTCCTGAATATATTCAGGAGAAAACAAATACGCCCATTTTGGCAAAGCAAGCAAGTGTGCAATGCAAATCTGCACTACAAAAATGTGTCACTTCCCATCTGTCAAAAGGGACATCCACACATGGGTAAAATTCAGAAAGACAAGACAGGCCCTGGAGAACAGGGAGCCTTGTTATGCTGATGGGCAGGATTTAAATTGCCAACTGCCTCTCTGGAGGAGTGCATTGTCTTCCCTGATACAAGTAATCAACAGTGCTACATAGCCAAGGGCACTTCCAGTCTAGGGAATATACCTTGCAAAACTGAAAATCAATAAGACAGAGTCACCCCAAAATTTAGGGATGCACTGCTTACAAGAACCTCAACTTGGGTACACCTTAAGTATCCCAGGAAAGATAAAAATGGTTCAAAAAGTTTTTGTACTTACGTACGCTGGAATATCCCTCAGCCATGAAATAAATATCATAAGACCAGTAGCAGCAAAATGAGTGGATTCAGGTACGATGATTCTAAGTGAAATAAGTCACACAGAAAAAGAAACTTATCATAAGATATCACTTATGAAGGTCTTGTAAACATGGCTACACATGAAATGAGTTAGGAAAGAGAAGAGAGATTCACATTTAGAAAACATTCTTATGCCTGCTTAAGGGGGAAGGAGAGGTGGGGTGATGCATAAAACCAGAGTTTGATATAAGCACAGGTACCGTTCCAAAAACCAACTATCGAATAGACAAGACCTACACCTTCCTCAGGGAAAGGGACTCAAAACCCCATATTTCCCGCAGAGGAATATATCTGACTAGTAAGAATCTTAAAACCAATGTATTGATATGTCTCCAAAAGGGAATCAAGTGTGTCTAGACTGGCATAAACATGACAGCTAGAATCAGCTCCAACCCACTATAAAAAGGAATTTGAAAAAAAAAAAGGAAATTCTTTACAATTCCTTCAGGGTTTCTGATGAAACCTGGAATGACCCTATCTACAATGACAGATGGATGTGGCATAAGGCTGGACACATGAGACTGAGAGGATTGGTGAGATTGGGTGAGCAAATGCAGACCCTTTAAAGCAATAATGCATGGCACCCATTCCATGGGTCCCATGTCTCCAGGTTGAAGGGAATATTACTACAGCTATAACATGTACGGGAAACCTAGAGAATGGACACACTGTGAATACGAAAGGTCTCTAAAACTCAATGAATAGTCCCACTCCTGGTGCTCCGGTTTGACTTTCCAACTGCTTTACTATCAATCTCCATACTTGGAGAGACAGCCCTTTTAACCTCGTGGTTCACACAGGTTGCCAATTTGGCAGAGGATGAAAGGGAAGAGGGAGAACCAATGAGAGAGTAGCTGTTAGGCATTTGGACGGGCACATGTCACTCTTATTTCCTAGGAGGAAGAAGAATTAAGCAAAGTCTCTGCCACCCACCTGGAACCAGTATAGTTCCTGAACCAAAATATTGTACTTGCGTTCAGCTCATAAAAAAATGAGTTAAATAATGTAGCTCAGGGGCACAGCAATTCACAAACAGGCAGTGTAATAAAGGACAACTATCATCGAAAAATCTGTTGAGGGAAGGCAACGAGGCAGACTTGAAAGCGAGGCAGAATAGCAGGAAACAGATTTGAATAGGTACGTTGGAATCGCCTTTAAAGCACAGGAAGAGGGGCACTACTTCGACAATGATGCACTTGGCCAAAAAGGGCGTATGCGTTTTTTCATGAATATATTCAAGAGAAAACCCATACGCCCTGTTTGGCCAAGCAAGCAAGCGGGCAATGCAAATCTGCACTCCAAAGAAGTATCACTTCTCACCAGTCAAAAGGCACATCCACAAAATGGATAAAAAGCAGAAAGGCAAGACAGGCCCTGGAGAACAGGGAGCCTTGTTATGCTGATGGGCGGGATATAAATTGCCAACTGCCTCACTGGAGGAGTGCATTGTGTTCCATAAACAAGTAAACAACCGAGCTACAGAGCCAAGGGCACTTCCAGTCTAGGGAATATACCTTGGGAAAACTGAAAATCAATAAGACAGAGCCACCCCAAAATTTAGGGCTGCACTGCTTACAAGAACCTCAACTTGCGTACAACTTAAATATCCCAGGAAAGATTAAAATGGTTCAAAACATTGTGTTACTTACATACGATGGAATACCCCTCAGCCATGAAATCAATGTCATAAGGCCAGTAGCAGCAAAATGAGTGGATTCAGGTACGATGATTCTAAGTGAAATAAGTCACACAGAAAAAGAAACTTATCATAAGATATCACTTATGAAGATCCTGTAAACATGGCTACATAAAAACTGAGTTAGGAAAGATAACAGAGTACCAAATCTTATCATAAGATATCACTATTTTGGGAATGTACACTTGGCTACGAATGAACTGAATTACAAACACAACAGAGTCACACACTTAGAAAACAATATTCTGCCTTCTTAACGGGAAAGGCGATGTGAGTTGATGCATAAAACCACAGTTTTAAATTAGCACAGATACCGTTACATAAACCAAGTATGTAATAGACATCACCTACTCCCCGCACCATGAACTCGACTCAGCACCCCCTATTCATTGCAGAGGAATATATCTGACTCCAAGAATTTTAAAACATATGTATTATCATGTCTCCATAAAGGAGTCATGTGTGTGTATAACGGCATGAACACAGCACTGAAATTCAGCTAAATACCCTTATAAAAATAAATTTCAAAAGCAAAATGCAAAAACAGCGAAACAGAGGGAAAGCCTTAAGAATTACGTTCAGGGCCTGTGATGCAACCTGGATTGTCCACCTTTACACCCACAGCTGGATGAGACATAAAACTGGACACTTGGGGCTGACAAGATTGTTGAGGTTGTGTGAGCAAAAGAACACCACTTAGAGCAATACTGTGTACTACCCATTCTAGTCGTCCCAACTCTCCAAGTTTAAGGGAATCTTCCTACAGTTAAAGCATGCATGGGAAACCCAGTGGATGGTACACTGTGTAATTGGGAAAGTTTTCTAAAAGGTACCTCATTTTTCCTTTTGTCATGCTCGGCTTCGCCATTCCATCTGCATTACTAAAAATCCCCCCACTTGGAGTGTCAGCGCCTTTACCCTCCTGTTATGCACAGTTTGCAAATTGTGCAGAGGATGAACAGGAAGAGGGGAAACAAATGTGAGATTAGCTGTAGGTGTTTGGATGGGCACATGTCACTCTAGGTTCCCATCAGCAAGAAGAATTAACCAAAGGCTCAGCCTGACACCCCAGAACCAGACTAGGGCCTAAAGCCATCCTGCGGTATTGCAGCCAGCTCACAAAGAGGCCAGTTGAAAAATAGAAATCAGGGGCACAGCAATTCACAAACTTGCAGAGTTATAAAGGACAACTATCATCCAGAAATATATTGAGGTAAGGCAGTGAAGAGGATTTGAATGCAAGGCAGAATTGAAGGAAACAGATTTCAAGGGGTAGATTGGAGTTGTCTTTAAAGCACATGAAAAGTGACAGAACTTCGACAATTTTGCCCTTGGCCGAAAAGGGAGCATGTGTATTTTCTTGAATATATTCGGGAAAAAATGCATAGGCCCTTTTTGGGCAAGCAAGCCATCAGGCATTGCAAATCCACACTACATAGTAGTGTCCCTTACCTCCAGGCAAAAGGGCCATCCAAAAATAGTGTAAAAACCACAAATGCAGGACAGGCCATGGAGAAAAGGGAGTCTGGTTATGCCGATGGACAGGATGTAAATTGCCAACAGCCTCTCTGGAGAACTGTATGTTGTTTTCTTAAACAGAGCTACAGAGCATAGCACACTTCCACTCATGCACTTGTATTTTGGGAAAATTAAAAATCCACAACACACAGCCAGCCCAAACTTTAGGGCTGCTCTGTTTACAAGAACCTCGACTTTGGTACACTTTAAATATCCCAGGAAAGGGAAAAAAATGGATATAGATGTTGTGGTACTTATATACAATGGAATGTCACTCAGACATAAAATCAATGTCATAAGGCCAATAGCAGCATAATGAGTGGCTTTAGGTATGATGATGCTAAGTGAAATGAGCCACAAAGAAAAAAAATTATTGTAATATATCACTTATAGAGGGAATGTAAACATGGCTACACATGAACTGAATTTCAAATGTGCACAGAGTTACACATTTAGAAAACACACTTCTTCCTCCTTAAGGGGAAAGGTGATGTGGGGTGATGTGTAAAAGCAGAGTTTGAAATTAGCACAGATCCCATTCCATATACCAAATATGTAATAGACAAGACCTACTCCTTTCTCAATGAACTGGACACAAAACACCCTATTCACTGAAAAGGAATATATCTGACTGGTAATAACTTTGAAACCTATGTATTTATATGTCTCCATAATGGAATCAAGTGTATGTAGATTGGCATAAACACAGATCAATGGAACAGGACAGAAAGCCCAGAGATAAACCTACATACCTATGGCTATCTCATCTATGACAAAGGAGCTAAGGATATACAATGGAGAAAAGACAGTCTCTTCAGTAATTGGTGCTGGGAAAACTGGACCCCTACACATAAAAGAATGAAATTAGAACACTCCATAACACCATACACAAAAATAGACTCTAAATTGATTAGAGATCTAAATATAAGACCAGACACTATAAAACACTTAGGGGAAACCATAGGCAGAACACTCTATGACATAAATCACAGCAAGATCCTTTTGGACCCACCTCCTAGAGAAATGGAAATAAAAACAGAAATCAACAAATGGGACCTAATGAAACTTAAAAGCTTTTACACAGTACAGGAAAACATAAACAAGATGCAAAAACAACCCTCAGAATGGGAGAAAATATTTTCAAATGAAGCAATTGACAAAGGATTAATCTCCAAACTTTACAAGCACCTCATGTAGCTCAATATCACAAAAACAAAAAACCCAATCCAAAAACGGGCAGAACACCTAAATAGACATTTATCCAAAGAAGATATACAGATTACCAAGAAACACATGAAATGATGCTGAACATCACTAATCATTAGAGAAATGCAAATCAAAACTACCGTGAGGTATCACCTCACAGCAGTCAGAGTGGCAATCATCAAAAAAATCTACAAAACAATAAATGATGGAGAGGCCTTTATTGGAGAAAAGGGAACACACTTGCACTGTGGGTGGGAATGTAAATTGATATGGGCACTAGGGAGAACAGTACGGAGGTTCCTTTAAATAACTAACAATAGAAGTACCATATGACACAACAATCCAACTACTGGGCATTTGCCTTGTGAAAACCATAATTCAAAAAGAGTTATGTAGAAAAATGTTCATTGCAGCTCTTTTTACAATAGTCAGGACATGGAAGCAACCTAAGTGTCCATCGACAGATGAATGTTTAAAGAAGATCTGGCACATATATACAATGGAGTATTACTCAGCCATAAAAAGGAGCAAAACTGAGTTAGTTGTACTGAGGTGGATGGACTTAGAATCTGTCCTACACATAATACTTTTTATGGCTGAGTAGTATTCCATTTTATACATACACCACATCTTCTTTTTTTTTTGCCTTATAACAAATTTAATCAGTTATACATATACATATGTTTCCATATCCCCTCCCTTTTGCGTCTCCCTCCCACCCTCCCCATCCCACCCCTCCAGGTGGTCACAAAGCACCAAGCTGATCTCCCTGTGCTATGCGGCTGCTTCCCACCAGCTATCTAACCTACGTTTGGTAGTGTATATATGTCCATGCCACTCTTTCACTTTGTCACAGCTTACCCTTCCCCCTCCCCATATCCTCAAGTCCATTCTCTAGTAGGACTGTGTCTCTATTTCTGTCTTACCCCTATGTTCTTCATGACATTTTTTTTCTTAAATTCCATATACATGTGTTAGCATACAGTATTTGTCCTTCTCTTTCTGACCTACTTCACTCTGTATGACAGACTCTAGGTCTATCCACCTCATTACAAATAGCTCAATTTCATTTCTTTTTATGGCTGAGTAATATTCCATTGTATATATGTGCCACATCTTCTTTATCCATTCATCCGATGATGGACACCTAGGTTGTTTCCATCTCCGGGCTATTGTAAATAGGGCTGCTATGAACATTTTGGTACATGTCTCTTTTTGAATTATGGTTTTCTCAGGGTATATGCCTAGTAGTGGGATTGCTGGGTCATATGGTAGGTCTATTTGTAGTTTTTTAAGGAACCTCCATACCGTTCTCCATAGCGGCTGTACTAATTCACATTCCCACCAGCAGTGCAAGAGTGTTCCCCTTTTTCCACACCCTCTCCAGCATTTATTGTTTCTAGATTTTTTGATGATGGCCATTCTGACTGGTGTGAGATGATATCTCATTGTAGTTTTGATTTGCATTTCTCTAATGAGTAAAGATGTTGAGCATCCTTTCATGTGTTTGTTGGCAGTCTGTATATCTTCTGTGGAGAAATGTCTATTTAGGTCTTCTGCCCATTTTTGGATTGTGTTGTTTGTTTTTTTTGTTATTGAGCTGCATGAGCTGCTTATAAATTTTGGAGATTAATCCTTTGTCAGTTGCTTCATTTGCAAATATTTTCTCCCATTCTGAGGGTTGTCTTTTGGTCTTGTTTATGGTTTCCTTTGCTGTGCAAAAGCTTTGAAGTTTCATTAGGTCCCATGTGTTTATTTTTGTCTTTATTTCCATTTCTCTAGGAGGTGGGTCAAAAAGGATCTTGCTGTGATTTATGTCATAGAGTGTTCTGCCTATGTTTTCCTCTAAGAGTTTGATAGTGTCTGGCCTTACATTTAGGTCTTTAATCCATTTTGAGCTTATTATTGTGTATGGTGTTAGGGAGTGATCTAATCTCATACTTTTACATGTCCCTATCCAGTTTTCCCAGCATCACTTATTGAAGAGACTGTCCTTTCTCCACTGTACATTCCTGCCTCCTTTATCAAAGATAAGGTGACCATATGTCCGTGGGTTTAACTCTGGGCTTTCTATCCTGTTCCATTGATCTATCTTTCTGTTTTTGTGCCAGTACCATACTGTCTTGATTACTGTAGCTTTGTAGTATAGTCTGAAGTCAGGGAGCCTGATTCCTCCAGCTCCATTTTTCGTTCTCAAGATTGCTTTGGCTATTCGGGGTCTTTTGTGTTTCCATACAAATTGTGAAATTTTTTGTTCTAGTTCTGTGAAAAATGCCAGTGGTAGTTTGATAGGGATTGCATTGAATCTGTAGATTGCTTTGGGTAGTAGAGTCATTTTCACAATGTTGATTCTTCCAATCCAAGAACATGGTACATCTCTCCATCTATTTGTATCATCTTTAATTTCTTTCATCAGTGTCTTATAATTTTCTGTATACAGGTCTTTGGTCTCCTTAGGTAGATTTATTCCTAGATATTCTATTCTTTTTGTTGCAATGGTAAATGGGAGTGTTTCCTTGATTTCACTTTCAGATTTTTCATCATTAGTATATAGGAATGCCAGAGATTTCTGTGCATTAATTTTGTATCCTGCAACTTGACCAAATTCATTGATTAACTCTAGTAGTTTTCTGGTAGCATCTTTAGGATTCTCTATGTATAGTATCATGTCATCTGCAAACAGTGACAGCTTTACTTCTTCTTTTCCAATTTGGATTCCTTTTATTTCCTTTTCTCCTCTGATTGCTGTGGCTAAAACTTCCAAAACTATGTTGAATAAGAGTGGTGAGAGTGGGCAACCTTGTCTTGTTCCTGATCTTATTGGAAATGGTTTCAGTTTTTCACCATTGAGGACGATGTTGGCTGTGGGTTTGTCATATATGGTCTTTATTATGTTGAGGAAAGTTCCCTCTATGCCTACTTTCTGCAGGGTTTTTATCATAAATGGGTGTTGAATTTTGTCGAAAGCTTTCTCTGCATCGATTGAGATGATCATATGGTTTTTCTCCTTCAACTTGTTAATATGGTGTATCACGTTGATTGATTTGCGTATATTGAAGAATCCTTGCATTCCTGGAATAAACCCCACTTGATCATGGTGTATGATCCTTTTAATGTGCTGTTGGATTCTGTTTGCTAGTATTTTGTTGAGGATTTTTGCATCTATGTTCATCAGTGATACTGGCCTGTAGTTTTCTTTCTTTGTGACATCCTTGTCTGGTTTTGGTATCAAGGTGATGGTGGCCTCGTAGAATGAGTTTGGGTGTGTTCCTCCCTCTGCTATATTTTGGAAGAGTTTCAGAAGGATAGGTGTTAGCTCTTCTCTAAATGCTTGATAGAATTCGCCTGTGAAGCCTTCTGGTCCTGGGCTTTTGTTTGTTGGAAGATTTTTTATCACAGTTTCAATTTCAGTGCTTGTGATTGGTCTGTTCATATTTTCTATTTCTTCCTGATTCAGTCTTGGCAGGCTGTGCATTTCTAAGAATTTGTCCATTTCTTCCAGGTTGTCCATTTTATTGGCATAGAGTTGCTTGTAGTAATCTCTCATGATCTTTTGTATTTCTGCAGTGTCAGTTGTTACTTCTCCTTTTTCATTTCTAATTCTATTGATTTGTGTCTTCCCCTTTTTTTTCTTGATGAGTCTGGCTAATGGTTTATCAATTTTGTTTATCTTCTCAAAGAACCAGCTTTCAGTTTTATTGATCTTTGCTATTGTTTCCTTCATTTCTTTTTATTTCTGATCTGATTTTTATGATTTCTTTCCTTCTTCTAACTTTGAGATGTTTTTGTTCTTCTTTCTCTAATTGCTTTAGGTGCAAGATTAGGTTGTTTATTCGAGATGTTTCCTGTTTCTTAAGGTGGGATTGTATTGCTATAAACTTTCCCCTTAGAACTGCTTTTGCTGCGTCCCATAGGTTTTGGGTCGTCGTGTCTCCATTGGCATTTGTTTCTAGGTATTTTTTTAATTTCCCCTTTGATTTCTTCAGTGATCACTTTGTTATTAAGTAGTGTATTGTTTAGCCTCCATGTGTTTGTATTTTTTACAGCTCTTTTCCTGTAATTGATATCTAGTCTCATAGCATTGTGGTCAGAAAAGATACTTGATACAATTTCAATTTTCTTACATTTACCAAGGCTTGATTTGTGACCCAAGATATGATCTATCCTGGAGAATGTTCCATGAGCACTTGAGAAAAATGTGTATTCTGTTGTTTTTGGATGGGATGTCCTATAAATATCAATTAAGTCCATCTTGTTTAATGTATCATTTAAAGCTTGTGTTTCCTTATTTATTTTCATTTTGGATGATCTGTCCATTGGTGAAAGTGGGGTGTTAAAGTCCCCTACTATGATTGTGTTACTGTCGATTTCTCCTTTTATGGCTGTTAGTATTTGCCTTATGTATTGAGGTGCTCCTATGTTGGGTGCATAAATATTTACATTTGTTATATCTTCTTCTTGGATCGATCCCTTGATCATTATGTAGTGTCCTTCTCTGTCTCTTCTAGTAGTCTTTATTTTAAAGTCTATTTTGTCTGATATGAGAATTGCTACTCCAGCTTTCTTTTGGTTTCCATTTGCATGGGATATCTTTTTCCATCCCCTTACTTTCAGTCTGTATGTGTCTCTAGGTCTGAAGTGGGTCTCTTGTAGACAGCATATAGATGGGTCTTGTTTTTGTATCCATTCAGCCAATCTGTGTCTTTTGGTGGGAGCATTTAGTCCATTTACATTTAAGGTAATTATTGTTATGTATGTTCCTATTCCCATTTTCTTAATTGTTTTGGGTTCGTTATTGTAGGTCTTTTCCTTCTGTTGTGTTTCTTGCCTAGAGAAGTTCCTTTAGCATTTGTTGTAAAGCTGGTTTGGTGGTGCTGAACTCTCTCAGCTTTTGCTTGTCTGTAAACGTTTTAATTTCTCCATCAAATCTGAATGAGATCCTTGCTGGGTAGAGTAATCTTGGTTGCAGGTTTTTCTCTTTCATCACTTTAATTATGTCCTGCCACTCCCTTCTGGCTTGTAGAGTTTCTGCTGAGAGATCAGCTGTTATTCTGATGGGGATTCCCTTGTGTGTTATTTGTTGTTTTTGCCTTGCTGCTTTTAATATGATTTCTTGGTGTTTAATTTTTGACAGTTTGATTAATATGTGTCTTGGCGTATTTCTCCTTGGATTTATTCTGTATGGGACTCTCTGTGCCTCCTGGACTTGATTAACTATTTCCTTTCCCATATTAGGGAAGTTTTCCACTATAATCTCTTCAAATATTTTCTCAGTCCCTTTCTTTTTCTCTTCCTCTTCTGGAAGCCCTATAATTCGTATGTTGGTGCGTTTAATGTTGTCCCAGAGGTCTCTGAGACTGTCCTCTGTTCTTTTCATTCTTTTTTCTTTATTTTGCTCTGCAGCAGTTATTTCCACTATTTTATCTTCCACCTCACTTATCCGTTCTTCTGCCTCAGTTATTCTGCTATTGATCCCATCTAGAGCACTTTTTATTTCATGTATTGTGTTTTTAATCGATGCTTGATTCATCTTTAGTTCTTCTAGGTCCTTGTTAACTGTTTCTTGCATTTTGTCTATTCTATTTCCAAGATTTTGGATCTGGGAAATAGAATCTTGGATCATCTTTACCATCATTATACTGAATTCTTTTTCAGGTAGACTTCCTATTACCTCTTCATTTGTTAGGTATGGTGGGTTTTTATCTTGCTCCTTCTCCTGCTGTGTGTTTTTCTGTCTTCTCATTTTGCTTATCTTACTGTGTTTGGGGTCTCCTTTTTTCAGGCTGCAGGTTCGTAGTTTCCGTTGTTTTTGTTGTCTGTCCCCAGTGGCTAAGGTTGGTTTAGTGGGTTGTGTAGGCTTCCTGGTGGAGGGGACTAGTGCCTGTGTTCTGGTGGGTGAGGCTGGATCTTGTCTTTCTGGTGGGCAGGTCCACGTCTGGTGGTGTGTTTTGGGGTGTCTGTGGACTTTTTATGATTTTAGGCAGCCTCTCTGCTAATGGGTGGCGTTGTGTTCCTGTCTTGCTAGTTGTTTGGCATAGGGTGTCCAGCACTGTAGCTTGCTGGTCATTTGGTGAAGCTGGGTGCTGGTGTTGAGATGGAGATCTCTGGAAGATTTTCGCCGTTTGATATTATGTGGAGCTGGGAGGTCTCTTGTGGACCAGTGTCCTGAAGTTGTCTCTCCCACCTCAGAGGCACAGCACTGACTCCTGGCTCCTCAATTTGGGATGATTTGTTGTCCATTCATGTATTCCACAGATGCAGGGTACATCAAGTTGATTGTGGAGCTTTAATCCACTGCTTCTGAGGCTGCTGGGAGAGGTTTCCCTTTCTCTTTGTTCTCACAGCTCCTGGGTCTCAGCTTTGGATTTGGCCCCGCCTCTGCATGTAGGTCGCCGGAGGGCGTCTGTTCTTCACTTAGACAGGACAGGGTTAAAGGAGCAGCCTCTTCGGGGACTCTGGCTCACTCAGGCCGGGCAGGAGGGAGGGGCATGGAGTGCGGGGCGAGCCTGCAGCGGCAGAGGTCTGGGTGATGTTGCAGCAGCCCGAGGCGCACTGTGCGTTCTCCCAGAGAAGCCGCCCCTGGATCCCGGGACCCCGGCAGTGGCGGGCTGCACAGGCTCCAGGAAGGGCGATGTGTACAGTGACCCACGCTCGCACACAGGCATCTTGCCGGTGGCAGCAGCAGCCCCAGCGTCCCACGCCCGTCACCGGGCTCCGCGCCTTCAGTCGCGTCTCGCGCCCGTCTGTGGAGCCCCTTTAAGCAGCACTCTTAATCCCCTCTCCTCGCGCACCAGGAAACCAACAGGAAAGAAAAAGTCTCTTGCCTCTTTGGCAGCTCCAGAGTTTTCCCGGACTCCCTGCTGGCTAGCTGTGGCTCATTAGCCGCCTTCCGGCTGAGTTCTCGCTGCCAGCCCCAGTCCTCTCACTGCGCTCTGACCGAAGCCTGAGCCTCAGCTTCCAGCGACGCCGGGGCGAGCGGACAAGCCTCTCGGGCTGGTGAGTGCCGCTCGGCACAGATCCTCTGTGCGGGAATCTCTCCGCTTTGCCCTACCAAGGAATGTGGGGAGTTTCTTGTCTTTTGGGAGGTCTGAAAAAAAAAGTGAAATAAGGCAGACAGAGAAAGACAAATACTGTGATAGCATTTATATGTGGAATCTAAAAATATGACAAACTAGTGAATATAACAAAAAAGAAAGACTCACAGATATTGAGAACAAACTAGTGGTTACCAGTGGGGAGAGGGAAGGGGGAGGGGCAATATAGGGGTAGAGGATTAAGAGGTATATACCATTATATATAAAATAAGCTACAGGGACCAGTGGTGAAGACTCTGCCTTACAATGCAGGGGACACAGGTTCAATCCCTGGTCAGGGAACTAGGATTCCACATGCCACGGAGAAACTAAGCCCGCGCACCACAACTACTGAGTTCGCTCACCTCAACTAGAGAGCCTGCACGCCACAACTACAGAGCCCACACTCCCTGGAGACTGGGTACCACAACTAGAGAGAAGCGTGCACGCCACAACGATAGATCCTGCATGCCTCAGCAAAGATCCTATGTGCTGCAACTAAGACCCGACGCAGCCAAAAATAGATAACATAAATATTTAAATAAACCTTAAAAAAAATTACCACTCTGGTAAGGGAGACTGTGTATGTGTGTGGGGTCCGTCAGTAAGTATATGGGAAAATCTCTGTACTTTCTACTCAATTTTCCTGTGAACCTAAAACTGTTTGAAAAAATAAAGTATATTAAAAAAAAAAGGAATCTGTCCTACACAGTGCAGTAATTCAGAAACGGAAAAACAAATACTGTATTTTAACAGAGATATAAGGAACCTAATGAAGAAAAAAAAAAGATTTTGAAGAACCTAGTGGCAGGACAGGATTAAGGACACAGACATAGAGAAAGGACTTGAGGACACTGGAAGGGGGATGGGTAAGCTGGGACGAAGTGAGAGAGTGGCATGGACATAAATACATTACCATATGTAACACCAAGAGCTACTGGGAAGCAGCCACATAGAACAGGGAGATCAGCTTGGTGCTTTGTGACCACATAAAGGGGTGGGATATGGGGTGTGACAGGGAGATGCAAGAGGGAGGGGATCTGGTGATATTTATATATGTATAGCTGATTCACTTTTTTATACAGCAGAAATGAACACTCCATTGTAAAGCAATTACACTCCAATAAAAGTGTAAAAGGAAAAAAAAAAAAAGAAAGCACAGGGATAAACCTATACATCTATGGTCACCTAATCTATGACAAAGGAGGCAAGACTATACAATGGACATAAGACAGTCTCTTCAATCATTGGTGCTGGGAAATATGGACAGCTACATGTAAAAGAATGAAATTAGAACACTCCCCAACACCATACATAGAAATATATTCAAAATGGATTAGAGACCTTAATGTAAGACCGGATAGTATAAAACTCTGAGAGGAAAACTTACGAAGGATACTCTGACGTAAATCACAGCAAGATCTTTTTTGATCCACCTCTTATAGTAATGAAATAGAAAAGAAAACTAAACAGATGGGACCTAAGGGAACGTAAAAGCTTTTGCAAAGCAAAGGAAACTACAAACAAGATGAAAAGACAACCCTCAGAATGGCAGAAAATATTTGCAAACGAATCAATGGACAAATGATTAATCTCCAATATATATAAACAGCTCATGCAGCTCAATATTAATAAAACAAACAACTCAATACAAAAATGGAAGAAGATATAAATAGACATTTCTTCCAAGAAGACATAGAGGTGGCCAGTACGCACATGAAAATCTGCTCAACATCACTAATTATTAGAGAAATGGAAATGGAAACTACAATGAGGTGTCATGTCACACCTGTTAGAATGGGCATCAACAGAGAATCTACAAACAACAAATGCTGGAGAGGGTATGGAGAAAAGGAACCTTCTTCCACTATTGTTGGGAATGTAAATTGATACAGTCTCTATGGAGAACAGTATGGAGGTTCCTTAAAAAACTAAAAATAAAATTACCATATAATCCAGCAATCCCACTACTGGGCATATACCCAGAGAAAACCATAAATCAAAAATACACATTCACCACAATGTTCATTGCACCACTATTTACAATAGCCAGGTAATGAAAGCAACCTAAGTGCCCACAGACAGATGAATGGATAAAGATGTGGTACATATATACAATGGAATATTACTCAGCCATACATAGGAATGAAATTGGGTCATTTGTAGAGACCTTAATGGATCTAGAGACTGTCATACAGAGTGAAGTAAGTCAGAAAGAGAAAAACAAATATTGTATATTAATGCATATATGTGGAACCTAGAAAAATGGTACAGATGAACCGGTTTGCAGGGCAGAGATAGAGACACAGATGTAGAGAACAAACATATGGACACCAAGGGGGAAACGCCATGTGAGGGTGGTGGTGGGATGAATTGGGAGACTGGGATTCACACGTGCACACGTATATGTATAAAATAGATATCCAATAAGAACCTGCTGTATAAAAGAAATAAATTTTAAAAAAAATAAAGATAAATAGCATTTAATAAAAGAAAACAGAAAAAAAGTATTTCCCTTCACATAGACGTATTTATATTAATGCATTATTTCCATGTTTATATCTCCAAATTAAAAAAAAGAGGAATAAATAAAATCTACCTTGAACCAAAAAGAAAAATAGAAAAAAAAAACAGAACCCACCAGTTATACAGAGGAAAATCGTATCAGGTCACTTGCTCCAGTGGTAAAAAATTCTTAAGTTGGTCAGAGGTGGGAAATCGTCTCCCATGGAGTCAGCAGCGCTCCCCCCGACAAGGAGCATCCTCATTGCAAAGCTGGGGGGACTGTGTTGAGGCGTCTGTGAGTAAATGTGAGCTGAGCCCCAGTCCTGCTGCAGTTGAACTCTTCCCACCCTTTCCAGGTAAAACACCTGAATATGTACAAGCACTTGCAAGCCTAGAGGAAAGGCTGTGGAGCCACACCAGTGACAGCACGCAGGCCGACATGGTGCCTGCAGGCCAGTCAGGATGGTCCTGACCCCAGATGCTCTTCTGGAAGATTTCCATCTCCCTGCCTGAGATACCCCTCCTGCCACGGCCCCCACTGCTTTTTTACTTCCTCACCTCTGCCTGGGGAGAAATTCAAGCGGCAGGTATGGATGACACATCCTCTTCTTTAGCAGGTGGCAGCCTAGCAACTCCTGTGGAAAGTCCAGCAGAGCCCCACTCACACTGGGCCACCCACAAAGCCACGGCCCCTCACTCCCTACCACCACCCCAGCCCCGACACTGCTGACGGGGCAGAGAATATTGCATCAGGCACAGCTAAAGGGGCTCTAGCTGCCTGGAGAGGTGTTTATATTGACCTCAACCCAGGCACACCTGGGGAGGGCTGGTAGGCAGTGTCAGGCTGCCCAAATCAGCCAATCCTCACCCCTCAGGGGCTCACAGTAGCAGAAAATGAACCTTGCTAAACGGGCCAGGCCCAAGGAACAGGTGTGGGCCCTTGAGAGTCAGGATAGACAAGGGGCTGCAGCTGCCGCTGGTTTTCTTATCATTTTATCTGGTCCATGAGTGGAAAACAACTTTAAGAAGACCCTATCCTAATGAGAGGAACCCAGGAGTCAGGGAGAGGAGTGATGGTGGGTGGAGACAGAGGCCTGGTGCCCTGGCTGCAGTGGAAGTGTCTGGAAGACCAGGCAGAGAGAGGCTGCACAGAGTGATAGCCAGGGTCACAGACCTGTCAGAGCTGCTGTTTGTTAGTTCAAGTCCTGTTCTGAGGTATTCTGTGTCAGCTGTGAGCGACAGGTGACCTGGGGGTTCTCTGCAAGTTGGGCTATGTGTACTGTTCCTGTGTGTCCAGCCTTGCTTGGGTACCTGCCCATGGGAGCTCTGTATCCTGGGAAGGGCCTGACTATGAGAGCCCCATGGGCTGCTGGGTAGCTGCACAGGTGAGCTCCATACCCAGGGAAGGACTAGAACATGAGAGCCCCGTGGGCTGTGGGGATGGGTGGTGCAGCCCAGGTGAGCTCCATATCCTGGGATTGGCCTGACCACGAGAGCCCCATGGGCTGCTGGAGACCTGGTAAAGGATATCAGGACAGTCAGTGAAGCCACCGAGGATATACATCCTGTAGCTCCTATTTCCTACACCCTGCTGGAAATTCTACCATCCACCAGACCATGGCATTCTGTATTACACTTCAATGATGCCTTCTTCTGTATTCCATTCATCTCAGAGTCACAAGAATTTTTGGCTTGTGAGTGGCAGGACACAACATGCAACAAAAGCAATAATGCTGGGCCGTCCTGCCCCAACGGTACAAAAATCCCCACACCATCATTGGGGAAATGACCTCTAAAGACCTAAACGTTCTACCTCTGTAAAAGGGAACCCTCCTTCAATATGCAGATGACATTCTGATCGCCAGGCCTACAAAAGACGCCTCTAAACTACCTAGCCAAGGAAGGATAGAAGGTGTCCAAGAAAAAGGCTCAAATATCCCAGGCTCAGGTGACATGCCTGGGCTTCATTCTCACAGATATTCAGAGAAACGCATCCCAGGATAGGGAAGAAGCCATTTGCAGCCTTACCTCTTCTAAAACTAGAAGACAGCTTAAGGGTTCCTGGGGAGGCCAAGGTTTTCTGCATCTGGATCCCTAACTACAGTCTAATAGCTGGGCCTCTACATGAAACACTGACACGAAAAGATGATGATCCTTTTGTATAGAATCCAGAAGCGGCCTTTCAAGAATGGAAAGAGCAGTCAATTCAGACCCTTGCCCAGGTACTCCCTAATTTAGCCAAACCCTTTGACCTTTACATACCCGGTCAAAGGTTAATTGCCCTTGGAGCCTTAGTGCAAAAACTGGGACCACTTGAAATGGAGCAACACAAGAATGCCCTTCAGGTATGATAAACTATGGTCACCAAGGGCTTTGCACAATGACTCATCAGGCCAGGATACTGGGGTATCTAAAAAGCTAGAAATCAGCAGCCCACAAGGCCAGCTACCTCCTAAGGGAAAAGGACCCCACGTCATGATCCTAACCACCCATCATGCCCTGATGTTGCAGGGGTCGCTCTGTGGACACACTGACCTCGAGTGAGGAGGCCCTCCAACTCCAACCTCCAGAGAGACAAACGGGGGCAACAGGCCCCCAAGGTGACTCGTGTGACCATCACTTGACCTGGAGTTTCTCTCAGAAAACAACAAGACTGTGCCCCGAAAGAGCAGACTACTGCTTGCAGGACTTACTGCACCCAGAGGGGAGCTAATAAGCTTGGCGGGGGAAACGTATATCACGCTTTCACCATAGAAAACCCTACAGACATCGCGGTGATGGTGGCCAATATGACCGGCTGGACTGCTGGCTACTTCTAAAGGCCGTTGACTCAGTGGACGTCATGGTCCTGGATCACCACTGACCCTGGACTGTCTGGGAGTTGCGTGGGCAGGGTTCTGACACATGGTGCTGTTTGTACATTAATTCAGGGACCTAATTAAAGAAAGCACAGACTACTGGTCACAGCATCTAGGCTGGAAAAAACTGTCAGCCTAAGGTCGCCGAACAAATGTGGGGTGGGGTGAAACCTGCCACCTCAGCATCTCTGTGCATCTCTTTCCTGGACCCTTAAAGGTCATTAGAATCTATAACACTTCCAATGCTGGTGCTCATGCGGACGAGAAGTGAGGCAGGAGGCTTTGGAACAATCAACCTCACCTGGAGGCTAGTGGGGAGACGTTTTGCCCCTCCCCCCAGGTATCAGGGCTCACACCACAGCATGAAGCAGTTACAAAAGAGGGGTCTGCACCCTCAACACCCCAAGAATGAGGAACGGAACAAAAAGCAGAGGAGGGGTTCGTCTCCGGCAACATTCATTAAAAATTCCTGGGCGATAAAAAGAGAATCTGGGCAATAAAATAAAGTCTAACCTGTTTTTCCTTTGTGCTTTGTCTAATTTCACGTGCTCCTAGGGTTCCGCATGCAGAGGTCCCACACCTGGCACTTCAGACCCGACTTCCTAGTGCAGAATGGCTGGGTCGACACCTCAGCTAGCGGGGTCCCATGCAGACTCCAAAGCATAGAGCCTGAGCTGCAGCCAACCCAGCCCTCGAGAGCTCCATCCCATCCCTCCCACTGACTCTGCCGGGATCCCTACACAGCAGCCCAGCCCACAGCCCGTGGGGGACTGCATGCACTCACCTCTCCATTCTGTTTTCAAAATAATGTTTCCTTTGCTTCTGAAGCAAACTCAGTCTTGATCTCTTGGCTCCAATGACACTGGGCATGGTGAATCCTGTTGGGGTCCACTCTGGAGGATCAGTAACAGAAATTGAGAACATTGTAACTTCATTGAACAGATGTGTGAGCCAAACTGTAGTTAGCATAGATCAGTGTATAATGCTCGGGTAAAATAAGGTTTATCTAAGACTTACATTTGATATTTCCATCACTTTACTATAAGCAAGTTCAGTGAAGACATCTGTCTTATATTTCAGGTCAACATTAGAGAAATGAAGTGATTTATTTCCATTGATGTACATCGAATACTCTTGGCTGAAGCTTCAATCTTGTTTTGAATGCTTTTCCATTGAAAAGGATACCTCTCTTTCAGCTCCCCCATTTCTGAGAAGTATAAAATCTTATAATTTATTATTACCAAAGGGGAAAGGTAGGAGAAGGGATAAATTAACAGTTTGGGATTAACACATACACACTGCTATGTATAAAATAGATCATCAACAAGGAACTACTGTATAGCACAGGGAACTACACTGAATATTTTGCAATAACCTATAAGGGGAAATAATCTGAAAAAGAATAGATATTTTTATTGACATCATCTATCAATGACAGATAAAATGTAACCTAAGCAAGGCCCATGGTGAACGCTTCTGACCCTGAAGATTTCAATCATCTAAAGTTTGGGCTCTGCCTATTTCCCAAGGCCTTTAATGGACATACGTGTAGCTGTAGCTCAAAAACTCCCCAGTTTGGGGTACGGGGAGGCACTGATTTGGAAAAATCCCTGGTGTTCTCCTTCCATGCACGGGACCCTTCCTACAGCTAAAACATGCCTGTCACACCTAGAGGATGGTACACCGTTTGATCGGAAACAGTTTGGAAAAGGCACCTCATCTCCTCATCGCCTGGTGCTCGGGTTCACCCCTCCAGCATATGTCCTAACAATCTCCTCACTTGGGGATATCAGCACCGTCAACATCCTGTTGCACACAGTTTGGAATTTGTCCAGAGGATGAAGCGGAAGGATGAGAAAAATTTAGAGACAAGTCTTAGTTGTTTGGACAGGCACATGCCACTCTAATTTCCAATCTGGAAGACAAATTCATCAAAGGCTAGAATTGCCCACGGAAACAGAATAGGGCTAGAGGAAATCCCGCTGTTTTGTGTCCAGTTTCCAAAAACACAAGTTGAAAAATGGAACTCAGGGGCACTAAAATTCATGAAACTGCAGAGTTGAAAATATCTATCGTCGAAAAATGTCTTGAGGTAAGTCACAGAAAAGGAGTTGTAAGCAAAGGAGAGTGGCAGGAAACAGATTTGAAGAGGTAGAAAGGAGTCCCCATTAAAGCACAAGAAAAGGGGCTGAACATCGCCAATGATGCACTTGGCCCAAAAGGGCGTATGCATTTTTTTCTGAATATATTCAAGTAAAGGCCATACACACTTTTTATCCAACCAAACAGGTGGGCACTGGAAATCAATACTACAAAATGTATCACTTCACATCAGTCAGAAGGGCCATCCACATAAAGTGTAAACACCAGAAATGCAGGACAGGGTGAGGAGAAAAGGGAGCCCTGTGAGGCTGATAGTGGAAATGTAATTTGCCAACGGCCACTCTGGAGAAGTGTATTGTGTTTGCTAAAACATCTAAAAGATGAGCTACAGAGCATAGGGCACTTGCACTCATGGGCGTATACCTTGGGAAAAACAAAAATGGACAGAAAACAGGCACCCCAACGTTTACCACCTCTCTGATAAAAAGGGCCTCCACTTGGATATAACCTAAATGTCCCTGGAAGGATAAAATGGATAAAAGAGATGGGGTACTTATGTAGAGTGGAATATTACTCATCCAGAAATCAATGAAATAAGGCCAGTTGGAACAACTCTGGAGGAGTTACATACGATCATTCTAAGTGACATATGTCAGAAAGAAAAAGACCCATATCATAAGATGTCACTTAAAGGTGGAATCAAACATGGCTACACATGAAATAAACTACAAAACAGAAACATAGTCAAATATGTAGAAAATAGACATAAGGCTGCTAAATGGGAAAGGTGAGGAATGGTGAGGTATTATCCAGGAGGTTGAAATTAGCAAATATACCATTCCAAGTACCGAATTGAATAACTGGCAAGGCCTACACGGTACCTCAAAGAACTGCACTCAGCCCACTCAAGTCACTGGACAATGATACATATGACTCATAAGCATCTGAGAAAGAATTTATTGTTGTCTCACAGTACATGAATCAAGTGGATGTACAGCAGCAAAAAACAGAGCTTTGAAAATCAGCTGTAACCAATATAAAAATAAATTTAAAAATATTTATAAAAACAGTGAGACAGACAAAAATTCTTACAACTTTTGTTGAAGGGCTACGATGTAACATGGATTGAACACATGTAGACCCACAGCAGGATGATATATAAGGCTGGAAGCTATGCACGCTAAGAGATGTTAGAGAGGCTGGGTGAGGAAATGCAGACCTTTTAAAGTAATACTGCCTGGTACCCATTCCATGGGTCCCAAATCGGCAGGTTCAAGGGAATCTTCTGACAGCGAAAACATGCCTGCGAAACCGAGATGAATGTACACCGTGTGCTCAGGAAAGGTGTCTAAAATGCACCTCATTTTTGATCTCCTCGTGCTGGGGTTCGCCATTCCAGCCACATTATTAACAATATCCCCTCTTGGAGAATCAGCACCTTTAACTTCCTGTTTCACACAGTTTGCAATTTGTGCAGAGGATAAATGGGAAGGGGGGAACCAATGAGAGATAAGCTGTAGGAGTTTTGACAGGCACATGTCACTCTAATTTCCCATTAGGAACAAGAATTAACCAAAGGCTCAGCCTGCCTCCTCAGAACCAGAATAGTGCCAGAAGCAATCCAATGTTTTGGCGGCGAGCTCACAATAAAAGCGAGTTGTAAAATGGAGCTCAGGAGCAGACAATTCAAAGACCTGCAAAGATATAAATGATAACCAACGTCCAAAAATATATTCAGGTAAGGCAACGAAGAGGTTCTGAATGAGAGGCAGAATTGCAGGAAACAGATTTCAAAAGGTAGATTGTACTCACATTTAAAGCATATGAAAAGCAGCAGAATTTCTAAAATGATGCAGTTGGGCAAAAGGGTGTATGCCTTTTTTTCGTGAATATCTTCAGGAAAAAAACACATACAGAGTTTTTGGCCAACCAAGCAAGTGGGAAATGCAAATCCGCACAACAAAGAAGTCTCAATTTCCACTGCTCAGAAAGGCCATCCAAAAAATGTGTACAAACCAGAAATGCTGGAGAGGCCATGGAGAACAGGGAGCCTAGTCACGCTGATGGGTGGGGTATAAATATCCAAGAGCCACTCTGAAGAAGTGTATGCTGTTTCCTAAAACATTTAAATACAAAGCCCCCGAGCAAAGGGGACTTCAACTCATGGACATATAACTTGGGAAGACTAAATATCGACAACACACAGTCACTCCAAACTTTAGGGCTGCTCTGCATACAAGAACCTCAACTTCGGTACACCTAAAATATCCCAGGAAAAAGAGAAATGCATAAATTACTTGTGGTAATTTTGTACAACGGAATATTACTCAGACATGAAATCAATGTCATAAGGCCAGTAGCAGCATAAAGAGTGGATTTAGGTATGAAGATTCTAAGTGAAATTAGTCACACAGAAAAAGAATCTATTCATAAGATATCACTTACAGAGGGAATGTCAACATCACAACACATGAACTGAATTAAGAAAGAGAACAGAGTCTCACATTTAGAAAACACTCTTATGCCTGTTTAATGGGAAAGGAGAGGTGGGGTGATGCATAAAACCAGAGTTTGATATTAGCACAGGTACCATTCCATAAACCAAATAGAGAACAGACGAGACCTACCCCTTACTCAGTGAACGGGACTCAAACCCCCTATTCCCCACAGAGGAATATATCTGACTAGTGAGAATTTTAAAACCTATGTATTGATTTGTCTCCATAAGGGAATCAAGTGTGTCTAGACGGGCATAAACACGTCAGTGAAAATCAGCTCAACCCCATTATAAAAATGAATTTCAAAAACAAACAAAAAAACAGCGTAATTCTTACACAATTCCTTCAGGGGTTCTGATGAAACCGGGAATGACCCTATCTGTAAAGACAGCTGGATGAGACATAAGGCTGGACACTTGGGACTGAGAGGACTGGTGAGATTGGGAGAGAAAATGCAGACCCTTTAAAGTACTAATGCATGCCACGATTCCATGGATACCAAATCTCCAGGTAGTAGGGAATATCACTACAGTTATAACATGTATGGGAAACCTAGAGAATGGACACCCTGTGATGGTGAAAGGTTTCTAAAAGTCTCCTAATTTTTCCTATCCTTGTGCTCCAGTTTGGCATTCCAACTGCTTTACTATCAATCTCCCAACTTAGGAGAGCCAGCCCCTATAACCTCCTGGTTTGCACAGTTTGCTAATTGTGCAGAGGATGAAAGGGAAGAGGGAGAACCAATCAGAGAGTAGATGTAGGCTTTTGGACGGGCACATGTCACTCTAAATTCCCGTCAGGAAGAAGAATTAACCAAAGCCTCAGCCACCTGCAGGGAACAGTATAGCCACCCCCATAACAAGTATAGGTCCTGAAGCAAAATTGTGGATTTGCAGTCAGCTCCCAAAAACGGGATTTGAAAATTGGAGCTCACGGGCACAGCAATTCACAAACCTACAGTTATAAAGGACTACTGTCTTCCAAAAATCTGTTGAGGGAAGGAAACGAAGCTGACTTGAAAATGAGGCAGAATTGCACAAAACATATTTCAAGAGGTAAATTGGAATCACCTTTAAAGCACAGGAAAAGCATCACAACTTCGACAATGATGCACTTGGCCAAAAAGGGCGTATGCGTTTTCTCCTGAATATATTCAGGAGAAAACGCATACGTCCTTTTTGGACAATCAAGCAAGCGTGCAATGCAAATCCACACTACAAAGAATTGTCACTTCCCACGGGTCAAAAGGGACATCCGAAAATCTGTAAAAACCAGAAAGGCAAGAGGGAGATGCCAAGGGCATGAAGCAATATGATCCAAAGTGTCATGAAGGATTGTGATGACAATCGCATGGAGCATTGTGATGACAAGATTATGTAGCATATTGCTGACAAACGAATGGAGCATTGTGATGACAAGGTTCATGGAGCACTGTGATGACAAGCGTCACGGAGCATTGTGATTACAGGGGTCATGGAGCATTGGGATGAAAAGGGCATGGAGCATTTTGATGACAAGTGTCCCGGATCATTGTGTTGTCAGTGTTCTTGGATCGTTGTGATGACAGGAGTCATGGAGCATTGTGATGACAGGGGTCATGGAGCATTGTGATGAGAAGGTCAAGGAGCATTGGGCTGAAAACGTTCATGGAGTATTGTGATGACAGGGGCCATGGAGGCTTGTGATGACAAGGTATTGGAGCATTGTGATGAGAAGACCATGGAGACTTGTGATGACAAGTCTCATGGAATATTCTGATGAAAAGGGGCATGGAGCATTGTGATTACAGGGGTCTTGGGGCATTGTGATAACAAGGGCATGGAGCATTGGGATGAGATGGCCATGGAACGTTCTGATGATATGCATCATGGAGCTTTGTGATGACAAGGGCATGGAACATTGTGATGAAAAAGGCATGGAGCCTTGTCATGACAGGGTTCAAGGAGCATACTGAGGACAAGTGTCAGGGAGCATTGTGATGACAAGTGTATTGAACATTGTGATGAAAAAGGTCATGGAGCATTGTGATGAGAAGACCATGGATAATTGTGATGACGAGCGTCATGGGGCGTTGTGATGATAAGTGTTATGGAACATTTTGATCACAAGGATTTGGAGCATTGTGATGACAGAGATCATGGAGCATTTTGATTTCATTGTGATGACAATAGCATGAAGCATTTTGATGATGGGCATGGTGCATTGTGATGACCGGGTTCATGGATCATTGAGATGAAAAGGGGCATGGAGCATTGTGATTACAGAGGTCTTGGACCATTGTGATTAGAAGGGTCATGGAGCCTTGTGATGACAAGGCCATGGAACATCGTGATGGCAGGGGTCATGGAGCACTGTTATGACAGGGTTAATGGAGAATTGTGATGGCAAGGGCATGGAACATTGTGATGAGAAGGCCATGGAGCCTTCTGATGACATGCGTCATGGAGCTTTGTGATGACAAGTTCATGGAGCAATGTGATGAGAGCGTTCATGGAGCATTGTGATGACAAAAACATTGAGCATTTTGATGAAAAGTTCATGGAGCATTGTGGTGACAAATTTCACAGAGCCTTGTGATGATGAGGGCATTGACTTTTGTGGTGACACACGTCATGGAGTCTTGTGATGACGGGACACACGGAGCATTGTGGTGACTGGGGTCATGTAGCATTGTGATGACAGGAGCATGGAGCATTGGTCTGACAAGTTTCATGGATAATTGTGTTGACAGTGGGCATGGCACATTGTGATGAAAAGGGCATGGAGCATTGTGATGACAAGGTCATGGAGTATGGTGAAGACAGGTGTCAGGGAGCATTGTGATGGCATATTTCATGTTCCATTGTGATGACAATGGCATGGAGCATTGTGATGCCGAGTGTTATGGATGATTGTGATGACAAAGGTAATGGAGCATTGTGATGACAAGGGCTTGGAGCATTGTGATGAAAAGGGCATGGAGCATTGTGATGAAAACGGCCTTTCAGAATTTTGATGAAAAGGTCGTGAAACATTGTGATGACAAAGGCATGGAACTTGCTATGACAGGGTTCATGGGACATTGCAATGACAAGTGCATGGAGAATTGTGATGACAAGAGCATGTAACATGGTGATGAGAACTGTCATGGAGCATTGTGATGACAAGGACGTGGAGAATTGTGATGACAAGGGACATGGAGCATTGAGATGACCAGGGCATGGAGCATTGTTATGGCAAGACCGTGGAGCCCTGTGATGAGAAGACCATGGATAATTCTGGTGATGAGCATCATGGAGCACTTTAATGACAAGGGGCATGGAGCATTGTGATGATACGTCTCATGGAGCATTGTGATAACAGGGGTCATGGATCATTGTGATGACAAGGGTCATGGAGTATTGTGATGACAAGCTTGTGCAGTATTGTGATGACAAAGCATTTAACACTGTGATGGGAAGTGTCATGGAACATAGTTATGCCAAGAACGTGGAGAATTGTGATGAAAGGGAACATAGAGCATTGTGATGACCAGGGCATGGAGCATTGTGATGGCAAGCCCGTGGAGCACTGTGATGAGAAGACCACGGATAATTGTGATGACGAGCGTCATGGAGCGCTATAATGACAAGCGGCATGGAGCATTGTGATTACAGGGGTCTTGGAGCATTGTGATGACAAGGGCATGGAGCATTGTGAAGAGAAGCCCATGGAGCATTCTGATGAATGTGTCATGGAGCACTGTGATGACAAGTGCATGGAGCATTGTGATTACAGGTGTCTTGGAGCATTGTGATGAAAAGGGCATGGATCATTGTGATGAAAAAGGCATGGAGCCTTGTCATGACAGTGTTCAAGGAGCATACTGACGACAAGTGTCAGGGAGCATTGTGATGACAAGTGTATTGAGCATTGTGATGACAAAGGTTATGGAGCATAGTGATGAGAAGACCATGGATAATTGTGATTATGAGCATCATGGGGTGTTGTGATGAGAAGTGTTATGGAACATTGTGATCCCAACGGTTTGGAGCATTGTGATGACAGAGGTCATGGAGCATTTTGATTTCATTGTGAGGAAAATAGCCTGAAGCATTATGATAATGGGCATGGTGCATTGTGATGATAGGATTCATGGAGCTTTGAGATGAAAAGGGGCATGGAGCATTGTGATAAAAAGTGTCTTGGAGCATTGTGATGAGAAGTCCATGGAACATTCCAATGACATGAGTCATGGAGCTTTGTGATGACAAGGGCATGGAGAATTGTGATTACAGGGGTCTTGGGACATTGTGATGAAAAGTGTCATGGAGCCTTGTGAATGACAAGGCCGTGGAAATTTGTGATGGCAGGGGTCATGGAACATTGTTATGACAGGTGTAATGGAGCATTGTGATGAGAAGGACAGGAAGCATTGGTGTGAAATGTTTCATGGATTACTGTGATGAGAGTGGGCATGGAGCATTGTGATGACAAGAGCAGAGAACACTGTGATACAATGGTCATAGAGGATTGTAATGACAAGGGCATGGAGCATAGTGATGAGAAGGGCATCGAGCATTGTGATGACATGTGTCATGGAGCTTTGTGATGACAAGGGCATGGAGAAATATGATGAGAGGTTTCATGGAGCATTGTGATGACAATGACATGGAGCATTGTGATGTCAAGGGTCAAGGAGATTTGTGATGACAAACGTCATGGAGCATTTTAATGACAAGGGCAGGGGGCATTTTGATGACAGGTTCATGCAGCAATTTGATGAAAATTGTAATGGAATATTTTGATGACAGGGGTTATACAACATTGTGATGTCAGGGGTCATGGAGCTTTGGGATGAAAAGTGTCATGGAGCATTTAGATGACAGGTGTTGTGGAACATTGTGATGTCAGGTGTCATGGAACATTGTGATTACAGGGT
This sequence comes from Mesoplodon mirus, assembly GCF_964341445.2. Taxonomy (NCBI): domain Eukaryota; kingdom Metazoa; phylum Chordata; class Mammalia; order Artiodactyla; family Ziphiidae; genus Mesoplodon; species Mesoplodon mirus. The sequence continues at coordinate 349,342 of NW_028295403.1, forward strand.
TCTTGGAGCATTGTGATGAGAAGGGTCATGGAGCCTTGTGAGGACAAGGCCATGGAACATCGTGATGGCAGTGGTCATGGAGCATTGTTATGACAGGGGTAATGGAACATTGTGATGGCAATGGCATGGAGGATTGTGATGAGAAGGCCATGGAGCATTCTGATGACATGTGTCTTGGAGCTTTGTGATGACAAGGGCATTGAGCAGTGTGATGAATGCGTTCATGGAGCATTGTGGTGAAAATGAGATGGAGCATTGTTATGCCAAGTGTCATGGATCTTTTTGATGACAAAGGTCATGGAGGATTTTGATGACAAGGGCGTTGTGCATTGTGATGAGAAGGGCAGGGAGCATTGTGATGACAGGGTCATGGAGCAATTTGATGAAAAGGGTCTTGGAACATTTTGATGACAGGGGTTATTGAACATTGTGAAGCCAGGGGTCATGGATCATTGTGATGAAAAGGTTTTGGGAGCATTTTGATGACAGGGGTTATGGAACATTGTGATGTCGGGGGTCATCGAACATTGTGATGATATGTGCATGTAGCATTGTGATGACAGGAGGCATGGAACATTGTGATGACAGGGGTGAGGGAGTATTGTGACGAAAGGTGATGTAACATTGTGATATCAGTGGTGAGAGAGCATTTTGATGAGAAGTGCATGGAGCATTGTGATGACAAGTTTTATGGAGCATTGTGATGACAAGATTGTGGAGCACTGTGATGACAAGCGCATGGTGCATTTTGATGGCATGTGTCATGGAGCACTGTGCTGACAAGCGCATGGAGCACTGTGATGACATGTGTCATGGAGCATTGTGCTGAGAAAGGCAGAGAGGATTGTGATGACAAGGGTCAAAGAGCATTGTGATGAAAAGTTCATGGAGCATTGTGGTTAAAATGGTCACAGAGACTGTTGATGACGAGGGCATGGACCATTGAGATGACAAAGGTCATGAAGCATTGTGATGAATGAAGTCACGGAGCATAGTGATGACAGGGGTCATGGAACAATGTGATAACAAGGGCAAGGAGCATTGTGATGACAGGTGTCATGGAGCACTGTGATGACAAGCGTCACGGAGCATTGTGAATACAGGGGTCATGGAGGATTGGGATGACAAGGGCATGGATCATTGTGATGACAAGGGTCATGGAGAATTGGGCTGAAAATATTCATGGAGTATTGTGATAACAGGGGTCATGGAGCATTTTGATGAGAAGGTCATAGAGCATTGGGCTGAAAATGTTCATGGAGTATTGTGATGACAGGGATCATGGAGCATTTTGATGACAAGTTCCTGGAGCACTTTTATGAGAATACAATGGAGACTTGTGATGATAAGTCTCATGGAGCACTCTGATGAAAATTGACATGGAGCATTGTGATTACAGGGGTCTTGGAGCATTGTGATGACAAGGGCATGGAGCATTGTGAGGAGAAGGTCATGGAGCATTCTGATGACATGCGTCATTGAGTTTTGTGATGACAAGGGCATGGAGCATTGTGATTACAGGGGTCTTGGAGCATTGTGATTAAAAGGGCATGGATCATTGTGATGAAAAAGGCATGGAGACGTGTCATGACAGGGTTAATGGAGCAGACTGATGACAAGTGTCAGGGAGCATTGTGATGACAAGTGTACTGAGCATTGTGATGACAAAAGTCATGGAGCATTGTAATGAGAAGACCATGGATAATTGTGATGATGAGCGTCATAGGGTGTTGTGATGATAAGTGTTATGGAACATTGTGATCACAAGGGATTGGAGCATTGTGATGACAGAGGTCATGGATCATATTGATTTCATTGTGATGAAAATAGCCTGAAGCATTATGATGATGGGCATGGTCCATTGTGATGACAGGGTTCATGGAGCATTGAGATGAAAAGACGCATGGAGCATTTTGATTACAAGGGTCTTGGAGCATTGTGATGGCAAGGGCATGGAGCATTGCGGTGACAGGGCCATGGAACATTCTGATGACATGCGTCATGTAGCTTTTTGTAGAAATGGGCATGGAGTATTTTGATTAGAGGGTTCATGGAGCATTGTGATGACAAGTGTCATGGAGCCTTGCGATGACAAGGCCGTGGAACATTGTGATGGCAGGTGTCATGGAGCATTGTTATGACAGAGCTAAAGGAGCATTGTGATGAGAAGGGCATGGAGCATTGGTCTGAAATGTTTCATGGATTATTGTGATGAGAGTGGGCATAGAACATTGTGATGATAAGGGCATGGAACACTGTGATACATGGGTCATGGAGGATTGTAATGACAGGGTCATGGCGCATTGTGATGAGAATGGCATCGAGCATTGTGATGACAAGTGTCATGGAGCGTTGTGATGACAAGGGCATGGAGCAATGTGATGAGAGGGTTCATGAAGCATTTTGATGACAATGACATGGAGCATTGTGATGCCAAGGGTCATGGCGCTTTGTGATGACAAAGGTCATGGAGCATTTTGATGATAAGTGCATGATGCATTGTGATGAGAAGGGCAGGGAGTATTTTGATGACATGGTCATGCAGCAATATGATGAAAAGTGTATTGGAACATTTTGATGACAGGGGTTATAGAATATAGTGATGTCAGGGGTCATGGAACATTGTGATGATAAAGGGATGTAGCATTGTGATGACAGGGGTCATGGGACATTGTGATTACAGTGGTGAGGGAGTACTGAGACGACTAGTGATGGAACACTGTGATATCTCTGGTGAGAGAGCATTTTGATGAGAAATGTATGGAGCATTGTGATTACAAGGTTTATGGAGCTTTGCAATGACAAGTTTCTGGACAGTTGTGATGAAAAGTGAAGGGCACATTGTGATGACAAGGGTCATGGAATAATTTTCAGACAAAGGCATGGAGCATTGTGATGACAACAGTTACGGAGCATTGTGATGAAAATGGAATGGGGCATTGTAATGAAAAAGGCATGGAGCCTTTTCGTGACAGGGTTCAAGGAGCATTCTGATGACAAGTGTCAGGGAGCATTGTGATGACAAGTGTAATGAGAATTGTGATGACAAAGGTCATGGACCATTGTGATGAAAAGGGCATGGAATTTTGTGATGACAAGCATCATGGAGCATTGTGATGACAAGTGTTATGAAACATTGGGATCACAAGGTTTTGGAGCATTGTGATGACAGAGGTCATGGATCATTTTGATTTCAGGGAGCATGGTGCATTTTGATGACAAGGGCATGAAGCAATGTGATCCCAAGGTTCATGGAGGTTTGTGATGACAATGGAAATGGAGTATTGTGATGACAAGCACATAGAGCATTGTAATGACAAGGTCATGTAGCATTTTGCTGACAAAGTCATGGAGCATTGTGATGACATGTGTCATGGAGCACTGTGATAACAAGTGTCACGGAGCATTGTGAATACAGGGGTCATGGAGCATTGGGATGACAAGGGCATGGATCATTGTGATGACATGTGTCATGGAGCATTGGGCTGTATATGTTCATGGAGTATTGTGATGACGGGGTCATGGAGCATTGTGATGACAGAGGTCATGAAGAATTTTGATTTCATTGTGCTGACAATATCCAGGAGCATTATGATGATGGACATGATGCATTGTGATGACAGGGTTCATGGAACATGGAGATGAAAAGGGGCATGGAGCATTGTGATTACAGACGTCTTGGAACACTGTGATGACAAGGGCATGGAGCATTTTGATGAGAAGGCCATGGAACATTCTGATGACATGTGTCATGGAGCTTTGTGATGACAAGGGAATAGAGCATTGTGATTACAGGGGTCTTGGAGCATTGTGATGACAAGTGTCATGGAGCATTGTGATGACAAGGCCATGGAACATCGTGATGGAAGGGGTCATGGAGCATTGTTATGACAGGGGTAATGGAGCATTGTGATGAGAAGGGCATGGAGCATTGTGATTACAAGGTTTATGGAGCAATACCATGACAAATTTGTGGACCGTTGTGATGAAAAGCGCGTAGCACATTGTGATGACAATGTTCATGGAACATTTTTCTGACAAAGGCATGGAACATTTTGATGACAAGGGTCATGGAGCATTGTGGTTATAAAGGTCACAGAGCCTTTTGCTGATGCGGGCAAGGACCATTGTGATGACAGATGTTATGAAGCATTGTGATGACTGGAGTCATGGATCATTGTGATGACAGGGGTCATGGAGCATTGTGATGACAAGGGCATGGAGCATTGTGGTGACAGGGGCATGGAGCATTGTTCTGACAAGTTTCATAGATTACTGTGATGACAGTGGACATGGTGCATTGTGATGACAAGCACATGGATTATTGTGATGAGAAGTTCATGGAGTATTGTGAAGACAGGTGTCAGGGAGCATTGTGATGACATATGTCATGGTCCATTGCAATGACAATGGCAGGGAGCATTGTGATGCCAAATGTAATGGAGGATTTTGATGACAAATATAATGGAGCATTGTGATGACTAGGGCTTGGAGCTTTATGATGACAAGGGCCGTTGAGAATTTTCAAAACAAGGTCGTTAAGCATTGTTATGACAATGTCCTAGAGCACTGTGATGAGAAATCCATAGAGAGTTGTTATGACAAATCTCATGGAGCATAGTGATGAAAAGGGGCATGGAGCATTGTGATTACAGGGGTCTTGGAACATTGTGATGACATGGGCATGGAGCATTGTGAGGAAAAGGCCAAGGAGCATTCTGAAGACATGATTCATTGAGCTTTGTGATGACAAGGGCATGGAGCATTGTGTTTAAAGCGGTCTTGGTGCATTGTGATAAAAAGGGGATGGATCATTTTGATGAAAAAGCCATGGAGCCCTGTCATGACAGGGTTCAATGAGCATACAGACAACAAGTGTCAGGGAGCATTTTGATGACAAGTGTATTGAGCATTGTGATGAGAAAGGTCATGGAGCATTGTCATGAGAAGACCATGGATAATTGTGATGATGAGCGTCATGGGGCACTGTGAGGACAAGTGTTATGGAACATTGTGATCACAAGGGTTTGGAGAATTGTTATGACTGATGTCTTGGAGCATTTTGATTTCATTGTGATGACAGTAGCATGAAGCATTATGATGATGGGCATGGTGCATTGTGATGACAGGGTTCTTGGAGCATTGTGATGAGAAGGGTCATGGAGCCTTGTGATGATAAGTCCACGGAACATCGTGATGGCAGGGGTCATGGAGCATTGTTATCACAGGGGGAATGGAGCACTGTGACGGCAAGGGCATGGATCATTGTGATGAGAAGCCATGGAGGATTCTGATGACATGTGTCATGGAGCTTTGTGATGACAATGGCATGGAGCAATGTGATGAGAGTTTTCATGGAGCATTGTGATGACAATGACATGGAGCATTGTGATGCCAAGGGTAATGGATGTTTGTGATGACAAAGTCATGGAGCATTTTGATGACAAGGGCGTTGTGCATTGTGATGAGAAGGGCAGGGAGCATTGTGATGGCAGGTTCATGGAGCAATTTGATGAAAAGATTCATGGAACATTATGATGACAGGGTTTATGGAACATTGTGATGACAGGGGTCATGGAGCATTATGATGAAAAGGGTCATGGAGCATTTTGATGAAAGGGGTTATGGAGCATAGTGATGTCAGGGGTCATCGAACATTTTGATGATAAGTGCATGTAGCATTGTGATGACAGGAGTCATGGAACATTGTGATAACAAGGGTGAGGGTGTATTGTGACGAATAGTGATGTAACATTGGGATATCTGTGGTGAGAGAGCATTTTGATGAGAAGTGCATGGAGCATTGTGATGACAAGGTTTATGGAGCTATGTGATGAGAAGATTGTGGAGCACTGTGATGACAAGCGCATGGTGCATTGTGATGACATGTGTCATGGAGCATCATGCTGAGAAGCGCATGGAGCATTGTGATGACAAGGGTAATGGAGCATTGCGCTGAGAAAGTCATAGAGCATTGTGATGACAAGGATCAAAGAGCTTTGTGATGACAAGTCTCATGGAGCACACTGAAGAAAAGGGGCATGGAGCAATATGATTACAGGGGTCTTGGAGCACTGTAATGAAAAGTGCATGGAGTATTTTGATGAGAAGACCATGGAACATTCTGATGACATGTGTCATGGAGCTTTGTGATGACAAGGGCATGGAGCATTGTGATTACAGGGGTCTTGGAGCACTGTGATGACAAGTGTCACGGAGCCTTGTGATGACTAGGCCGTGGAACACTGTGATGACAGGGGTCATGGAGCATTGTTATGACAGTGGTAATGGAGCATTGTGATGAGAAGGGCATGGAATATTGGTCTGAAATATTTTATGGATTATTGTGATGAGACTGGGCATGGAGCATTGTGATGACAAGGGCACGGAACACTGTGATACATGGGTCATGCAGGATTTTAATGACTGGGGCATGGAGCATTGTGATGAGAAGGGCATCGAGCATTGTGATGACAAGTGTCATGGAGCTTTGTGATGACAAGTGCATGCAGCAATGTGATGAGAGGGTTCATGGAGCATTGTGATGACAATGACATGGAGCATTGCGATGCCAAGGGTCATGGAGCTTTGTGATGACAAGTCAAGGAGCATTTTGATGACAAGGGAATGGTGCATTGTGATGAGAATTGCAGGGAGCATTTTTATGACCGGATCATGCAGCAATTTGATGAAAAGTGAAATGCAACATTTTAATGGCAGGGGTTATAGAGCATTGTTATGTCAGGGTTCTTGGGACTTTGGGATGAAACGGGTCATGGAGTATTTTGATGACAGGTGTTATGGAACATTGTTATGTCAGGGGTCATGGAACATTGTGATGATAAGGGGATGTAGCATTGTGATGACAGAGTCATGGAACATTGTGATTACAGGGGTGAGGGAGTATTGTTATGACTAGTGATGGGACATTGTGATATCTCTGGTGAGAGAGCATTTTGATGAGATGTGCATGGACCATTGTGATTACAAAGTTTATGGAGCATTGCAATGATAAGGTTGTGGAACTTTGTGATGAAATGTGCGTGGCACATTGTGATGACAATGGTCATGGAGCATTGTTCTCACAAAGAAATGGAGCATTGTGATGACAATGGTCACAGTGAATGGTGATGAAAAGTTCATGGAGCATTGTGGTTACAAATGTCACAGAGCCTTGTGATGACGCGGGCATGGACCATTGTGATGAGAAACGTTAAAAGCATTGTGATGACTGGAGTCACGGAGCATTGTGATGACAGGGGTCATGGAGCATTGTGATGACAAGGGCATGGAGTATTGTGATGACAGGGAATGGAGCATTGGTCTGACAAATTTCATAGATTATTGAGATGACAGTGGGCATGGAGCATTGTGATGAGAAGGTCATGGAGTATTGTGAAGACAGATGTCAGGGAGCATTGTGATGACATATGTCATGGTCCATTGCGATGACAATGGCATGGAGCATTGTGATGCCATATATAATGGAGGATTGTGATGACAAATATAATGGAGCATTGTGATTATTAGGGCTTGGAGCATTATGATGACAAGGGCCATTGAGAATTTTCATGACAAAGTCGTGAAGCATTGTGCTGACAAGGTCCTAGAGCATTGTGATGACAAAACTATGGAGCCTTGTGATGACAAGTCTCATGAGCATACTGATGAAAAGGGGCATGGAGCATTGTGGTTACAGGGGTCATGGAACATTGTGATGACAAGGGCATGGAACATTGTGAGGAGAAGACCAAGGAGCATTCTGATGGCATGCATCATTGAGCTTTGTGATGACAACAGCATGGAGCATTGTGATTACATGGGTCTTGGAACATTGTGATGAAAAGAGCATGGATCATTGTGATGAAAAAGGCATGGATCCTTGTCATGACAGGGTTCAAGGAGCATACAGACAACAAGTGTCTCCCTGACACTTGTCATTGTGATGACAAGTGTATTGAGCATTGTGATGACAAAGGTCATGGAGCATTGTGATAAGAAGACCATGGATAATAGTGATGACGAGCATCATGGGTCATTGTGATGACAAGTGATATGGAATATTGTGATCACAAGGGCTTGGAGCATTGTTATGACAGAGGTCATGGAGCATTTTCATTTCATTGTGATGACAATAGCATGAAGTATTATGATGATGGGCATGGTGCATTGTGATGACAGGGTTCATGGAACATTGAGATGAAAAGGGGCATGGAGCAATGTGATTACAGAGTTCTTGGAGTGTTGTGATGAGAAGGGTCATGGAGCCTTATGATGACAAGGCCACGGAACATCGTGATGGCAGGTGTCATGGAGCATTTTTATGACAGGGGTAATGGAGCATTGTGATGGCAAGCACATAGAGCATTGTGATGAGAAGGCCATGGAGCATTCTGATGACATGTGACATGGAGCTTTGTGAAGACAAGGGCATGGAGCAATGTGATGAGAGCGTTCATGGAGCACTGTGATGACAATGACATGGAGCACTGTGATGCCAAGGGTCATGGATCTTTGTGATGACAATGTTTATGGAGCATTGTGATGACAAAATTGTAGAGCACTCTGATGACAAGCGCAAGGTGCATTGTGATGACCTGTGTCATGGAGCATTGTGCTGACAAGCGCATGGAGCATTGTGATGACAAGGGTCATGGAGCATTGTGCTGAGAAAGGCATAGAGCATTGTGATGACAAGGGTCAAAGAGCATTGTGATGAAAAGTTCATGGAGAATTGAGGTTAAATTGGTCACAGAGACTGTTGATGACGACGGCATGGACCATTGTGATGACCAAGGTCATGAAGCATTGTGATGACTGGAGTCACGGAGCATTGTGATGACAGGGGTCAGGTAGCATTGTGATAAAAAGGGCATGGAGCATTGAGATGACAAGGGCATGGAACATTAGTCTAATAAGTTTCATGGATTGTTGCGATGAGAGTTGGAATGGCGCATTGTGATGACAAGGGCATTGAGCATTGTGATGAACAGGTCATGCAGTATTGTGAAGAAAGGAGTCAGGGAGCATTGTGATGACATATGTAATGGCCCTTTGTGATGACAATGGCATGGAGCATTGTGATGCCAAGTGTCATGGAGGATTCTGATGACAAAGGTAATGGAACATTGTGATGACAATGGCTTAGAGCATTTGGATGACATGGGGAAGTTAGCATTGTTCTGACAAGTGCATGGAGAATTGTGATGACAAGGGTCATGGAGCATTCTGATGACAAGCTTGTGGAGTATTTTGATGAAAATGGCATGGAGCATTGTGATGAAAATTGCATGGTGCATTGTGTTGAAAAAGGCATGGAGCCTTTTCCTGACAGGGTTCAAGGATCATTCTGATGACAATGTCAGGGAGCATTGTGAGGACATGTATATTGAGAATTGTGATGACAAAAGTCATGGAGCATTGTGATAAAAAGGGCATGGAGTATTGTGATGACAGTCATCATGGAACGCTGTGACGACAAGTGATATGGAACATTGTGATCACAAGGGTTTGGAGCATTGTGATGAGAGAGGTCATGGATCATTTTGATTTCAAGGAGCATGGTGCATTTTGATGACAAAGGCATGAAGCAATGTGATCCCAAGGTTCATGGAGGATTGTGATTACAATGGAAATGGAGTTTTGTGATGACAAGCACATAGAGCATTGTAATGAAAATGTCATGTAGCATTTTGCTGACAAAGGCATGGATCATTGTGATGACATGTGTCATGGATCATTGTGATGACAAGCGTCATGGAGCATTGTGAGTACAGGGGTCATGGAGCATTGGGATGACAAGGGCATGGATCATTGTGATGACAAGTGTCATCGAGCACTGGGCTGAAAATGTTCATGGAGTGTTGTGATGACAGGGGTCATGGAGCATAGTGATGTGTAGGGAATGGAGCATTGTGATGACAAGAGTCCCAGATCATTGTGTTTTCAGGAGTCATGGAGTGTTGTGATGACTGTGGTCATGGAGCATTGTGATGATATTGGCCATGGAGCATTGTGATGTGTAGGTCGTGGAGCATTGGGCTGAATATATTAATGGATTATTGTGATGACAGGGGTTATGGAGCATTGTGATGAAAAGGGAATGGAGAATGGTGATGACAAGGTCCTGGAGAATTGTGATGAGATTACCATGGAGACTTGTGATGACAAGTCTCACGGAGCAATCTGATGAAAAGCGGCATAGAGCATTGTGATTACAGGGGTCTTGGAGCATTGTGATGACTAGGGCATGGAGCATTGGGATGAGAATGCCATGGAGCATTCTGATGACATGCTTCATGGAGTTTTGTGATGACAAGGACATGGAGCATTGTGATTACAGTGATCTTGGAGCATTGTGATGAAAAGGGCACGGATCATTGTGATGAAAAAGGCATGGAGCCTTGTAATGGCAGGGTTCAAGGAGCATACTGACGACAAGTGTCAGGGAGCATTGTGATGACAAGTGTATTGAGCCTTGTGATGACAAAGGTCATGGAGCATTGTGATGAGAATACCATGGATAATTGTGATGATGAGTGTCATGGGGATTTTTGATGATAAGTGTTATGGAACATTGTGATCAAAAGGGTTTGGAGCATTATGATGACAGAGGTCATGGATAATTTTGATTTCATTGTGATGACAATAGCCTGAAGCATTACGATGATCGGCATGGTGCATTGTGATGACAGGGTTCATGGAGCATTGAGATGCAAAGGGGCATGGTGCATTTTGATTACAGGGGACTTGGAGCATTGTGATGAGAAGGCCATGGAACATTCTGATGACATGTGTCATGTAGCTTTGTGACGAAAAGGGCATGGAGCATTGTGATTACAGGGGTCGTGGAGCATTGTGATGACAAGGGTCATGGAGCCTTGTGATGACAAGGCCGTGGAACATTGTGTTGGCAGGGGTAATCAGCATTGTTATGACAGAGGTAATGGGACATTCTGATGAGAAGGGCATTGAGCATTGGCCTGAAATGTTTCATGGATTATTGTGATGAGAGTGGGCATGGAGCACTGTGACAACAAGGGCACGGAATACTGTGATACATGGGTCATGGAGGATTGTGATGAAAAGGGCATGGAACATTTTGATGAGAAGGGCATCGATCATTGTGATGACAAGTGTCATGGAGCTTTGTGATGACAAGGGCATGGAGCAATGGGATGAGAGCTTTCATGGAGCATTTTGATGACAATGATATGGAGCATTGTGATGCCAAGGGTCATGGAGCTTTGTGATGACAACGGTCATGGAGCATTTTGATAACAAGCGTGTGGTGCACTGTGATGAGAAGGAGAGGGAGCATTTTGATGACAGGGTCATGCAGCAATTTGATGAAAAGTGTAATGTAACATTTTGATGACAGGGGTTACAGAACATTGTGATGCCATGGGTCATGGAGCTTTGGGCTGAAAACTGTCATGGAGCATTTTGATGACAGTGGTTATGGAATATTGTGATGTCAGGGGTCATGGTACATTTTGATTACAGGGTTGAGGGAGGATTGTGATGACTAGTGATGGAACATTGTGATATCTCAGGTGAGAGAGCATTTAGATGAGAAGTGCATGGAGCATTGCGAATACAAGATTTATGGAGCATAGCGATGACAAGGTTGTGGATTATTGTGATGAAAAACGCGTGGCACATTGTGATTACAAGGGTCATGGAACATTGTTCTGACAAAGGCATGGAGCATTGTGATGACAAGGTTCACGGAGCATTGTGATGAAAATTTCATGGAGCATTGTGGTTACAAAGGTCACAGAGCCTTGTGATGATGCGGGCATGGACCGTTGTGATGACAAACGTTATGAAGCATTGTGATGACTGGAGTCACGGAACATTGAGATGACAGGGGTCATGGAGCATTGTGATGACAGGGACATGGAGCGTTGTGGTGACACTTTTCAGAGATTATTGTGATGACAGTGGACATGGTGCATTGTGATGACCAGGGCATGGAGCATTGTGATGAGAAGGTCATGGAGTATTTTGAAGAGAGTTGTCAGAGAGCATTGTGATGACATACGTCATGGTCCATTGCGATGACAATGGCAGGGAGCATTGTGATGCCAAATGTAATGGAGGATTGTGATGACAAATATAATGGAGCATTGTGATGAATAGGACTTGGAGCATTATGATGACAAGGGCCATTGAGAATTTTCATGACAAGGTAGTGAAGCATTGTCATGACAAGGTCCTGGAACACTGTGATAAGAAAACCATGGAGCCTTGTGATGACAAGTCTCATGGAGCATACTGATGGAAGGGGCAAGGAGAATTATGATTACAGGGTTCTTGGAACATTGTGATAACAAGGGCATCGAGCATTGTGATGACAAGGGCATGGAACATTGGTCTAATAAGTTTCATGGATTATTGCGATGACAGTAGGAATGGTGCATTGTGATTACATGGGTCTTGGAGCATTGTGATGACCAGGTCATGCAGTATTGTGAAGAGAGGTGTCAGGGAGCATTGTGATTACATATGTAATGGCCCATTTTGATGACAATGGCATGGAGCATTGTGATGCCAAGTGTCATGGAGCATTGTTATGACAAAGGTAATGGAGCATTGTGATGACAATGGCTTGGAGCATTGTGATGACAAGGGTCAGGGAGCATTGTGCTGACAAGTGCATGGAGAATTGTGATGACAAGGGTCATGGAGCATTCTGATGATAAGCTTGTAGAGTATTATGATGACATTGGCATGGAGCATTGTGATGAAAACGGCATGGGGCATTGTGATGAAAAAGGCATGGAGCGTATTTGTGACAGGGTTCAAGGAGCATTCTGAGGACAAGTGTCAGGAAGCATTGTGATGACAATTGTATTGAGAATTGTGATGACAAAGGTCATGGAGCATTTTGATGAAAAGGGCATGGAGTATTGTGATGACAGGTATCATGGAGCGTTGTGATGACAAGTGTTATGGAACATTGTGATCACAAGGGTTTGGAGCATTGTGATGACAGAGGTCATGGATCATTTTGATTTCAAGGAGCATGGAGCATTGTGATGACAAAGGCATGAAGCAATGTGATCCCAAGGTTCATGGAGGATTGTGATGACAATGGAAATGGAGTAATGTGATGGCAAGTGCATAGAGCATTGTAATGACAAGGCCATGTAGCATTTTGCTGACAAAGGCATGGAGCATTGTGATGACATGTGTCATGGAGCTCTGTGATGACAAGCGTCATGGAGCATTGTGAATACAGGGGTCATGGAGCATTGGGATGACAAGGGCATGGATCATTGTGATGACAAGTGTCATGGAGCACTGGTCTGAAAATGTTCATGGAGTGTTGTGATGACAGGGGTCATGGAGCATAGTGATGTGTACGGAATGGAGCATTGTGATGACAAGAGTCCCAGATCATTGTGTTGTCAGGAGTCATGGAGTGTTGTGATGACAATGGTCATGGAGCATTGTGATGATATTGGCCATGGAGCATTGTGATGTGTAGGTCGTGGAGCATTGGGCTGAATATGTTAATGTATTATTGTGATGACAGGGGTCATGGAGCATTGTGATGACTAGGGAATGGAGAATGGTGACGACAAGGTCCTGGAGCATTGTGATGAGATGACCATGGAGACCTGTGATGACAAATCTCACGGAGCATTCTCATGAAAAGGGGCATGGAGCATTGTGATTACAGGGGTCTTGGAGCATTGTGATGACTAGGGCATGGAGCATTGTGATGAGAAGGCCATGGAGCATTCTGATAATATGCTTCATGGAGTATTGTGATGACAAGGACATGGAACATTGTTATTACAGTGATCTTGGAGCATTGTGATGAAAAGGGCACGGATCATTGTGATGAAAAAGGCATGGAGCCTTTTCATGACAGGGTTCAAGGAGCATACTGACGACAAGTGTGAGGGAGCATTGTGATTACAAGTGAATTGAGCATTGTGATGACAAAGGTCATGGAGCATTGTGATGAGTATACTATGGATAATTGTGATGATGAGCATCATAGGGATTTGTGATTATAAGTGTTATGGAACATTGTGATCACAAGGGTTTGGAGCATTATGATGACAGAGGTCATGGATAATTTTGATTTCATTGTGATGACAATAGCCTGAAGCATTTTGATGATGGGCATGGTGAATTGTGATGACAGGGTCCATGGAGCATTGAGATGCAAAGGGGCATGGAACATTTTGATTACAGGGGTCTTGGAGCATTGTGATGACAAGGGCATTGAGCATTGTGATGAGAAGGCCGTGGAACATTCTGATGACATGTGTCATGGAGCTTTGTGACGAAAAGGGCATGGAGCATTGTGATTGCATGGGTCTTGGAGCATTGTGATGACAAGGGTCATGGAGCCTTGTGATGACAAGGTCGTGGAACACTGTGATGACAGGGGTCATGGAGCATTGTTATGACAGAGGTAATGGAGCATTGTGATGAGAAGGGCATTGAGCATTTGCCTGAAAGGCTTCATGGATTATTGTGATGAGAGTGGGCATGGAGCATTGTGATGACAAGGGCACGGAACACTGTGATACATGGGTCATGGAGGATTGTGATGAAAAGGGCATGGAGCATTTTGATTAGAAGGGCATCGATCATTGTGATGACAAGTGTCATGGAGCTTTGTGATGAAAAGGGCATGGAGCAATGGGATGAGAGGGTTCATGGAGCATTGTGATGACAATGACATGGAGCATTGTGATGCCAAGGTTCGTGGAGCTTTGTGATGACAACGGTCATGGAGCATTTTGCTGACAAGCGTGTTGTGCATTGTCATGAGAAGGAGAGGGAGCATTTTGATGACAGGGTCATGCAGCTATTTGATGAAAAGTGTAATGTAACATTTTGATGACAGGCGTTACAGAACATTTTGATGCCAAGGGTCATGGAACTTTGGGCTGAAAAGTGTCATGGAGCATTTTGATGACAGTGGTTATGGAATATTGTGATGTCAGGGGTCATGGAACATTTTGATTACAGGGTTGGGGTAGGATTGTGATGACTAGTGATGGAACATTGTGATATCTCAGGTGAGAGAGCATTTGGATGAGAAGTGCATGGAGCACTGTGAATACAAGATTTATGGTGCACAGCGATGACAAGGTTGTGGATCATTGTGATGAAAAGCGCGTGACACATTATGATGACAAGGGTCATGGAACAATGTTCTGACAAAGGCATGGAGCATTGTGATGACAAGG
This sequence comes from Mesoplodon mirus, assembly GCF_964341445.2. Taxonomy (NCBI): domain Eukaryota; kingdom Metazoa; phylum Chordata; class Mammalia; order Artiodactyla; family Ziphiidae; genus Mesoplodon; species Mesoplodon mirus. The sequence continues at coordinate 364,563 of NW_028295403.1, forward strand.
GTCACGGAACATTGTGATGGAAAGTTCATGGAGCATTGTGATTACAAAGGTCACAGAGCCTTGTGATGACGCGGGCATGGACCATTCTGATGACAAACGTTATGAAGCATTGTGATGACTGGAGTCACGGAGCATTGTGATGACAGGTGTCATGGAGAATTGTGATGACAGGGACATGGAGCATTGTGGTGACAATTTTCAGAGGTTATTGTGATGACAGTGGACATGTTGCATTGTGATTACAAGGGCATGGATCATTGTGATGAGAGGGGCATGGAGCACTGGTCTGCCAAGTTTCATAGATTATTTTGATGACAGTGGACATGGTTCATTGTGATGACAAGGGCATGGATCATGGTGATGAGAAGGTCATGGAGTATTGTGAAGACAGGTGTCAGGGAGCATTGTGATGACATATGTCATGGTCCATTGCGAAGAAAATAGAATGGAAAATTGTGATGCCAAATGTAATGGAGGATTGTGATGACAAATAAAATGGGGCATTGTGATGACTAGGGCTTGGAGCAATATGATGACAAGGGCCATTGAGAATTTTCATGACAAGGTCGTGAAGCATTGTGCTGACAAGTGCATGGAGAATTGTGATGACAAGGGTCATGGAGCATTCTGATGACAAGCTTGTGGAGTATTTTGATGACAATGGCATGGAGCATTGTGATTAAAATTGCATGGGGCTTTGTGATGAAAAAGACATGGAGCCTTTTCGTGACAGGGTTCAAGGAGCATTCTGATGACAAGTGTCAGGGAGCATTGTGATGACAAGTGTATTGAGAATTGTGATGACAAAGGTCATGGAGCATTGTGATGAAAAAGGCATGGAGTATTGTGATGACAGGCATCATGGAGTGTTGTGATGACAAGTGTTATGGAACATTGTGATCACAAGGCTTTGAAGCATTGTGATGACAGCGGTCATGGATCATTTTGATTTCAAGGAGCATGGAGCATTGTGATGACAAGGCCCTGAAGAAAAGTGATCCCAAGGTTCAAGGAGGATTGTGATGACAATGGTAATGGAGTATTGTGATGACAAGCGCATAGAGCATTGTAATGACAAGGTCATGTAGCATTTTGCTGACAAAGACATGGAGCATTGTGATAACAGGTGTCATGGAGCACTGTGATGACAATCGTCACGGAGCATAGTGAATACAGGGGTAATGGAGCAAAGGGATGACAAGGGCATGGATCAATGTGATAACAAGGGTCATGGAGAATTGGGCTGAAAATGTTCATGGAGAATTGTGATGACAGGGGTCATGGAGCATTGTGATTACAGGGGTCTTGGAGAATTGTGATGACAAGAGTCCCGGATCATTGTGTTGTCAGGTGTCATGGAGTGTAGTGATGACAGGGGTCATGGAGCATTGTGATGATATTGGTCATGGAGCATTGTGATGAGAATGTCATGGAGCATTGGGCTGAAAATATTCATGGAGTATTGTGATGACAGGGGTCATGGAGGATTGTGATGACAAGGGAATGGAGCATGGTGATGACAAGGTCCTGGAGCATTGTGATGAGAAGACCATGGAGACTTGTGATGACATGTCTCATGGAGCATTCTGATTAAAAGGTGCATGGAGCATTGTGATTACAGGTGTCTTGGAGCATTGTGATGACAAGGGCAATGAGCACTGTGAGGAGAAGGCCATGAAACATTCTGATGACATGCGTCATGGAGCTCTGTGATGACAAGGGCATGTAGAATTGTGATTAGAGGTATCTTGGAGCATTGTGATGACAAGGGTCATGGAGCCTTGTGATGGCAAGGCCGTGGAACATTGTGATGGCAGGGGTCATGGAGCATTGTTATGACAGAGGTAATGGAGCATTGTGATGAGAAGGGCATTGAGCATTGGTCTGAAATGTTTCATGGATTATTGTGATGAGAGTGGGCATGGAGCATTGTGATGACAAGGGCACCGTACACGGTGATACATGGGTCATGGGGGATTGTAATGACAAGGGCATGGAGCATTGTGATGAGAAGGGCATCGAGCATTGTGATGACAAGTGTCATGGAGATGTGTGATGACAGGGCATGGAGCAATGTGATGAGAGGGTTCATGGAGCATTGTGATGACAATGACATGGAGCATAGTGATGCCAAGGGTCATGGAGCTTTGTGATGACAAATGTCATGGACCATTTTGATGACAAGGGTTTGGTGCATTGTGATGAGAAGGGCAGGGAGGATTTTGATGACAGGTTCATGCAGTAATTTGATGAAAAGTGTAATGGAACATTATGATGACATGGCTTATAGAACATTGTGATGCCAGGGGTCATGGAGCTTTAGGATGAAAAGGGTCATGGAGCATTTTGATGACAGGTGTTATGGAACTTTGTGATGTCATGGGTCATCGAACATTGTGATGATAAGGGCACGTAGCATTGTGATAACAGGAGTCATGGATCATTGTGATGACAGGGGTGAGGGAGTATTGTAACAAATATTAATGTAGCATTGTGATATCAGTGTTGAGAGAGCATTTGGATGAGAAGTGCTTGGAGCATTGTGATGACAAATTTTATGGAGCATTGTGATGACAAGATTGTGGAGCACTGTGATGATAAGCGCATGGTGCATTGTGATGACATTTGTCATGGAGCATTGTGCTGACAAGCGCATGGAGCATTGTGATGACAATGGTCATGGAGCATTGTGCTGAGAAAGGCATAGAGAATTGTGATGACCAGGATCAAAGAACATTGTGATGAAAAGTTCTTGGAGCATTGTGATGACAAGGGTCATGGAGAATTCTGGTGACAAACTTGTGGAGTATTTTGATGACAATGGCATGGAGCATTGTGATGAAAACGGCATGGGGCATTGCGATTAAAAAGGCATGGAGACTTTTCGTGACAGATTTCAAGGAGCATACTGATCACAAGTGTCATGGAGCACTGTGATGACAAGTGTATTGAGAATTGTGATGAAAAAAGTCATGGAGCATTGTGATGAAAAGGGCATGGATTATTGTGATGACAGACCTCATGGAGCGTTGTGATGACAAGTGTTATGGAACATTGTGATCAAAAGAGTTTGGAGAATTGTGATGTCAGTGGTCATGGAGCATTGTGATGATATTGGCCATGGAGCATTGTGATGAGTAGATCGTGGAGCATTTGGCTAAAATATTCATGGATTATTGTGATGACAGAGGTCATGGTGCATTGTGATGACAAGGGAATGGAGCATGGTGATGACAAGGTCCTGGAGCATAGTGATGAGAAGACCATGGAGACTTGTGATGACAAGTCTCATGGAGCATTCTGATGAAAAGGGGCATGGAGCATTGTGATTACAGGGGTCTTGGAGCATTGTGATAAAAAGGGCATGGATCATTGGGATGAAAAAGGCATGGATCCTTGTCATGACAGGGTTCAAGGAGCATACTGACGATAAGTGTCAGGGAGCATTGTGATGATAAGTGTATTAAGCATCGTGATGACAAAGATCATGGAGCATTGTGATGAGAAGACCATGGATAATTGTGATGATGAGCGTCATGCGGTGTTGTGATGATAAGTGTTATGGAACATTGTGATCACAAGGGTTTGGAGCATTATGATGACACAGGTCATGGAGAATATTGATTTCATTGTGATGACAATAGCCTGAAGCATTATGATGATGGGCATGGTCCATTGTGATGACAGGTTTCATGGAGCATTGAGATGAAAAGGGACATGGAGCATTGTGATGCCAAGGGTCATGGAGCTTTTTGATGACAAGTCATGGAGCATTTTGATGACAAGGGCATGGTGCATTGTGATGAGAAGGGCAGGGAGTATTTTGATGACCGGGTCATGCAGCAATTTGATGAATAGTGTAATGGAACATTTTGATTGCAGTGGTTATAGAACATTGTGAATTCAGGGGTCTTGGAGCTTTGGGATGAAAAGGGTCATGGAGCATTTTGATGACAGGGGTCATGGAACATTGTGATGATAAGGGGATGTAGCAGTGTGATGACAGGGTCATGGAACATTGTGATTCCAGGTGTGAGGGAGAATTGTGATGACTTGTGATAGAACACTGTGATATCTCTGTTGAGAGAGCATTTTGATGAGAAGTGCATGGACCATTGTGATTACAAGGTTTAAGGAGCATTGCAGTGACAAGGTTGTGGACCATTGTGATGAAATGCGTGTGGCACATTTTGAAGACAATGGTCGTGGAGCATTGTTCTGACCAAGACATGGAGCATTGTGATGACAAGGGTCACAGAGCATTGTGATGAAAATTTCAAGGAGCATTGTGGTTACAAAGGTCACAGAGCCTTGTGATCACGTGGGCATGGACCATTGTGATAACAAACGTTATGAAGCTTTGAGATGACTGGAGTCACGGAGAATTGTGATGACAAGTGTCATGGAGCATTGTGATGAAATGTGTCATGGAGTATTGTGCTGACAAGTGCATGGAGCATTGTGATGACAAGGGGCATGGAGCATTGTGCTGAGAAAAGCATAGAGCATTGTGATGATAAGGGTCAAAGAGCATTGTGATGAAAAGTTCATGGAGCATTGTGGTTAAAAAGGTCACAGAGACTGTTAATGGCGAGGGCATAAACCATTGTGATGACAAAGGTCATGAAGCATTGTGATGACTGGAGTCACAGAGCATTGTGATGACAGGGGTCATGGAGTATTGTGATAACAAGGGCATGGAGCATTGTGATGACCAGGGCATGGCACATTGGTCTAAAGTTTCATGGATTATTGCGATGACAGTTGAAATGGCGCACTGTGATGACAAGGGCATGGAGCATTGTGATGACCAGGTTATGCAGTATTGTGAAGACAGGTGTCAGGGAGCATTGTGATGACATATGTAATGGCCCATTGTGATGACAATGGCATGGAACATTTTGATGCCAATTGTCATGGAGGATTCTAATGACAAAGGTAATGGAGCTTTGTGATGAAAATGACATGGAGCATTGTGATGCCAATGGTCATGGATCTTTGTGATGACAAAGTCATGGAGAATTTTG